>NC_074711.1:77902821-78502821 GCF_947242115.1 Biomphalaria glabrata
CATAGAACAATGCCCTTAACAATGTAACCATATAGAGTACAACTTCCAATTACATCATATCCAAATGTAACTTTAAAATTTCCCATTGGCGATCATGCATAATACAACAGAGCATCGTATTCATATGTAATCCCTACATAGTAAAACGCGCTATTCTGCTGAAGGGAGTTACCTAATTTGGATCCGTCATCCACCAAAACTATTTCTCTTAAAGTTTTCTCTGGTGTTCTTGATAGGACGCTATGCACGGACCGAAGTAGTGTCGTCCAGGCCTCATTGTTGAACACAAATACTACAGCTATTTCATCTTTACTTCCATTATATGAGTTGATAAATCGTTTACATCTGGCAATAAAAAAAAAGAGAGAATGCTATATTATGTTACTAAACAGTTATTTTTCCTTTGATAAAATAAGATTAAATAAACTAGCCGTTACTAGAACTATTACATTTAAAGAAGAAAAGGTAGAGGTTTCCCCTTTCAGACCATGCGATCTATAAGGCCATCTGTTTCTGTGGCCCATGGTTGACGAGGGTGTCATGTGGCCGGCACAAAGGCTAACCGTCAGGTACCCATTAGAGCTAATTGACTCAGAGGCGCGCAAAGATCTCAAAATTAAAAACTCCCAGTCTTCACCAAGATTCGAACTCGGGACCCCACTCAGAAGCCGAGCGCTTTACCACTCAGCCAGCGCACCTCCCTTTAAGATTTACATTTTCACTTTTTATCTCATTGCCTTCCACTAACAAATTCGTCACTTCCTGTTCTTTTTGTCCGCTCCCCACCCCACCCCACCTTGTTCTTTTATGCTCACTTGAACTGTTTCGTACTTCTGCTCCCAGCTAACACGGGAAAGTTCCTCGAGTGCCGTTATGAACTTAGCGACATGAAAGTTTTTGATGTCGGTCAGTGCGTCCACTCACGTTATTAAATATAGATACGATCTTATCTTTTTCCAAATGTTCATGAAACCTAAACTAAATCTATATATGCTTAGTACGAGCGTCTGATGAGGTTTGAGGAACATGTTCTCCGACAGAATGAATAAATCGCCCGTCCTAAGGCGAGCAATAAAATGGTGGCCAATACGTGGAAAACGTAAGAAGGGACGTCCTCGTTTAACTCGGCGCCGCACCACCAAGGAGGATTTCAGTGGACAGAGGCTTTAATAAGTTCAGACAAAGCTGGATACCATTTTAGATGGGTACAGCAGGAGGATCAAACTGTGCAGGAGGATCAAACTGTGCAGGAGGATCAAACGGTGCAGGAGGATCAAACTGTGCAGGAGGATCAAACTGTGCAGGAGGATCAAACTGTGCAAGAGTATCGAACGGTGCAGGAGGATTAAACGGTGCAGGAGGATCAAACTGTGCAGGAGGATCAAACGGTGCAGGAGGATCAAACTGTGCAGGAGGATCAAACTGTGCAGGAGGATCAAACGGTGCAGGAGGATCAAACTGTGCAGGAGAATCAAACGGTGCAGGAGAATCAAACTGTGCAGGAGGATCAAACTGTGCAGGAGGATCAAACAGTACAGGAGGATCGAACGGTGCAGGAAGATCTAAGTTATTTTTCGAATAGAAAAGTTATTTCGGAAAGAAATGTTATTGGATCTCATAGCTAGATAGGCTCAACTTACGCATCAGACATACACTGTGGTAGACTTCTGTGTATTGAGATCTTTTCACTGATGTATTCATTAAAACTGTTCTTTTGCCAGCCCTCATCATATTGAGCTTTGTCTTGTGCTGGGATATTTTGTATCTTTACAGCGACACCGCCTTCTCCTGGACAGATTAAAAAAGTGAGCGCAATAGAGTGATAGACACCCCCCCCCATATTCCTGTCCACAATTCAGCACAAGAAGGCAATGAAAAGTATATTTATTTATTTAATTATATTTGTATATGTTGGATTGTCCTTCTCCACATTAGCCTTCATATACGTCAACGTTGCATCTCAGTTAGGCATTTTTTAAAATGACTCCAAGAATTTAGCGCTTTTCTTTGGTAATAAATATAACTTCTAATCTACATCGGGTTTTCAATATCTTTATGTATATGTAGGTAAGCAATGGACCTCATTCACCAATCATGCACCAATTGTAAATAAACACATTTAGCCACGTCATAATATTGATAAAACAATGAAAAATACGTATCACGTGACAGCCTTTATGGATTACGTAATTTGTATAGAAGATATATAGAATCACGTGGCTAAATGTCGTTTGTTTACGATTGGTGAATGAGGTCCATTAGGACTTTATGGTTTAACTAGTATAAGTCATTCAAAGATCTAAGGCATGTTTATCGCAATATTTTCATGTCTTGTCAATATCCTTATATCTACACTAATCTAATCCTCGATCGTTAAAGGTAACTGGATCAATACAAGGGTGGATAACATAATAAGTAAAAGTTAACCAAAAGTATTTGCCCCTCATAAAATCATTAATAGGCTACAAATGTTTGTTACAAAACACACACACACACATCAGATAATCTCAGTGTTTAGTATTGTTTATAGCGTTACCAATTCTTTTTCAAAATATTCTCTCTATATCTTAAAACTGAAATTCTATTAATAAGGCTTATTATACTACAAATAATCATTAATGTCAGGCATATAGTATACACCAGGACTTCGTATAATTTGGTGTCAAATACATTAATGCAACTGAATTTAAATATGTCTTTATTTATATTAAAAAATTTAAAATCGATATAGTCACATTTGAATCAAATACTTCAAGCTTTTTTTTTATAAATTTAAATGCTCTAGGGTTATCGGTTATGCCGATGTCTAATGTGTCTAGTTGTAGCATGAACCTAAACATCTGTTACAGTAAAAACTATTTCGTTACACTGAAAAATCTTTTGGATTACACACCACACACATCGATTCAATAATTTCTTGCTGTAAACGCGCGTGCTTGAATGAGTGCTAGTTCATAACGTCAACAGTAATGTATGTGTGTTCGCCGGAGAGGAGGGGGGGGGTATAGTCTGAATGTTGAGTTATGCTTTCAAGCAGTCTGTTAGAGCCCTAGCACAGACTCGTTTCAATTATTTTATAGCAACCAGCAGTATTCATTTCAAACAAGAAAAAACATTAAAATACTTTGTTTTAAAAAACGACACTACAGCTTTTATACAACTTATAAAGCGATTGTTTTTCTCTTAGTAATTAATGAATCTCAGGAAAAAAAAAGAACAATGGAAAATGTTTTACCCAACCCCATACCCCCCCCCCCCCAAAAAAAAAAAAAAAGAATCCTGGTTGAGTAAAGATTTACTTGATTTTATAATATTCCAATGACAGGCCTTTAAATCTAAACATAGAATGCGCAAAATTGTGCTGAACAAGACATACGGAAATCCCTAAGTCGTTTGGATCTAGTCCGTTCAAGAGAAATATTTTAATTTTTATTTTTTTTTTACTTTGACAAATTATAACGGCCAAACTAAAGTTTTTACCGTGTGGTCAGGTTTAGGGCCGTTTTTGAGATCCGTGTCCATTCCAAGAAGATACAAGCTGAATAGAGGTATTGAAAAGAAAAAGGGCACTGATGGTCATTTATATTTGTAATTACTATTGAGTAGCCTATAAGAAGTTAGACAAGTTAGTCTATTTCATGTACCTTTTATAAATAGACCAGTTGAAAGTGGATTATAAGCGCATTGACATGATTTAACTAGGACCCAAAAAAATCCAATTCTCGAAATAAAAGAAGAAATCATCTTACCTGGACCTGATGAGTTGATAGCGTCATTAAAATATGGGAATGTGACATTATCTAGAATGAATAAAAAAAAAAGTAGGATTTTGATTAAACTGATCAGGACAAGCTGTCATTATGTGTTCCATGGACTCTTCTACATTTCAACATTATTTGCCTTTATATGTGGACATTTCCCATGTATTTTAAATGTAGTTTCAGGTGACGATTTTCACTTTACATCATTTGATTGTCAGTATCAATATTATTCAGATTTATAATTTGACCAACAAACAAATAAGATCAGAGCAAGGATCACGAGGTCTTCTTTGTATTTAAAATCTTTTATCTTGTACTATTTATAATCTTTTATAATCCAAGGCCTTCGCCGCCATTTCTTGATAGGTCTACCCATGGATTACCCCAGTGATGGGCCAACTTTTTAAGGAATGGGCCAAAAAAAAAAAAGAAGCAAATTTGGCGGGCCATAATTATTTTACATAGCAAATACTTCAAATACATACATTTAGTATCAGACTTTATGATATCACTATTTAACTTATGCACTGTATGAAGATATGTCTTTTGATGATAGTTCTTAATTTTGATTCGGCTTGGGATTTTTTTTTTATTAAAAGTTTACTGAGCAGTTCATCCGTCAATCTATTTCTGACATAGTTTGTTAGTTCTAAGCCGATATATATGCAGATATAAACATTACACATAATCTTTGAGCATGAGAGATTACATTTGAAAAACGAGCCTCTGTAGAAGTCTAATTCTTTACATTTAGAAATGTTTGGGATGATTATTTGTTTCATTATATATATATAAGATGTAGCCATATTGGTACTGTAGTGTTAACATGAGAATGAGAAATCGACAGTTTAAAAATATAAAGATAGTTTGAGGCAAGTTTAGGGTGATTCGGAAATTAGATTTCAAGACTTCAGTGCTACCAATATGGCTACATCTTATATATATGTATTTATGCATCAGCACAGACTCACTGAATCTTAATCAATGTCTGATTTCTCAAAAACCTGGTTACTAAATTGTCCAATGTTTGAGAGTTGAGAGAGTTTGACTGAGATAGTGACACTGTTGTAGTCCCACCATTCTGACAGTGTCAAATAATGAATATTCTAGTACATGTATTTACTTGTCTTTATTTTTTTTTTATATTAAAAGAATATTAAATAATACTAATAGAAATAATAATATTTGAGTGATCAATGTAATTATCTTATCCCGTATTACATTTCAAACTCAAGGTTCTTTTAATTGTATAAACATAAAAGCACATGTTTACACTTCGACTAGCAACAGTATTTTTTTTTTCAACTGTAAAATAAATAGCCAAGGGAGTTAAAACTAAGCAGAGAGTTTTACATTAGAAGGTTCTGGTTCTTTCTTGTCAGTTGGAGATGTTAGTACAAGGGAAGACAACAAGTGGGATAAGGATTACGAGGTCTTCTTGTTAAATCTGCTCTAGTGAATTTACTATTGAAATGAAGTTATAATGTGTGTTAACAGTGTGTGTGTTTAATCTTGTCATGATTTCTACTGGAGAATTTAAATGTTTGATTTCGTAAAGAGGATGGCTGTTATTTGTCCAGCTAAATTAGATTCTCTGACAAACATTGGACATCAGATTCTGAATTTATGAAAACATATTGACCACCAAATCACATTGTAAAAAAAAAATTAACATTCTACAATGTTTTGTTATCTTATATTTAAAAAAAAAAGCGAAAAAAAATCAAAATAAAATATTTTAAAAGTCTACTGTTGAGATACTTAAAAGATTTGATAGTCTACAAACTTTGAATTGCTTTATAATTAAAAGTTCTAGAACCTAAATGCATTTTTTATTCCATAAAGAAACTTGCCATAAAGGTCGACTCCGTAATTTATTGGCATTTTCAAAATGCTCTCATCCATAACATTTGGCTGCTGTTTGAATGTTGGAACAAGATTTCCAGAACTATTTCTTACTTCCCGCGCTAAAATCAAGGTCGAGGTCGACAACACTATTTCTCTTGCTCTTTGCTTCAAGTACTGACTCAGATATTGTTCAGAATTCCAGTTCATAGACATCACAATTAAAAAAGTTATAAATACTGAAGTCAACAGAATACTTGCACACTTTCGTAGTTTCACGACAGGAGTTAATGGCAACACTTTGTAAAAGACGCGTTTCATTTTTTGATGTAATAAATTCAACATAAACTTTAACAAGACTCTGTACACAAAGCAATGTAACTGGTAATGCAGTTATACGAAAACCATTTACTTTAACTTATCGTAAAAAAATATTGTTTTATTTGTTTGTTGGCAGTTTTTTTTAATCTATCGACATAAGGAAAAAAGAAAATCCAACGATAGTCTGCGGACTTCTGTTTTTAGAAACATTTTTCGTTTACGGTTGACTATTCGCACGACTTAATCTCATAATCTATACTACACACCATTAAGCCTAAAGTTGATGGAAATATGGATTTTTAAAAACGTTTAACACACGTACTTCTAAGTGTACGCATCTGAAGAATAGTTGTAAACATAGACTTATATATATATATACATATATATATATTATATCTAGACTGGAAATCGGAAACAAATTATAATTCGCGATTGTATGATTCACAGACCTATATATATATATATATATATATATATATATATATATATATATATATATATATATATATATATATATGTTTATGTAGGCCTACGCGTAACTCTTTTTCAAGCTGTAAGGGAAGTCGCCCCAATCAATGTTTTCTGTCTTAGAAAAATAATGATCTTTAGTTTTCTAAGTTTAGAAATAATGCAAAATCATTTATCGGATTTTCTTTATAATATGCTATTAATCACAGAACGATATATTCATGCTAATATATGAAACAAAGCCATTTCCTGTTAGTTTCCATTGAGATAATGTTTCAAAAATCCTAGATCGAAATAATTCATGTCTGTTAATTTTAATCATCTTATGTAGGCCTACATTTAAATAGATTGATTACCTAGATCTTTCTAGATTATGTATTTAAAAATTGCAAAATAATAATTATGAGTAGAGAGTACTCTTATTTTTGATGTTCAATTACTAGATCTAGATATAAAAATTAAATTATATGTTATATAGGTTAAGGTTGAATAAAAAAAAAAAACACTTTACTTCTTATAACTGCTTTACAAAACAACGCCTTGTTTCAACTTTTAAAAAAATTTCACATTTTTTGTAGTGTTAAAAAATCTCCATGTCCAGTCTAGATATATTATATATATATGTCTATGTTATAAAGAATTTTCCATAGAAATACATTTCTCTACCTCACTAAAAATGATGATAGAAGCAACAGTCTAAAGAATAAAATTATGTAGCAGAGGCAAAGCCGATTTTTAGTTTACAACGTTTGGGGGGGGGGGGGGGGGCTATGTAACAGTCTTTGACCTACTGTTGTGTTTAGCGCACTTAAACATTTCTTGGTGTTTTTGTAACATTTTGAAGCAGAGGGGGGAAATAATGTGTTAGGGGGTGAGGCTGGACCGAGAGGATCAAAGATATACATTTGGGTATTAACCTCATCTCATCACTGGACTGATCTGGGACATACGCCACTAACCAGCTTTCTTCAGGAGTCTCGGTTCTGGGCGAGTCTCTCCAACTGTCCCCACGTCTAGCCTGTCTTGCGTGACATCTGCTTCCAAATCGTGACGCCATGTATTCCGGGGCCGTCCCCTCTTCCTCTTTCCTTAGGGGTATTAACCTAGGCCTAAGTAAAAGTAACTCCTAAGTTTATTTGTTTAAGTCGTGTATGACAATTAAGGCAAACAACGAAGAAAGAATTGTAAAAAATACCCACTAATCCTACTTTTTATTGTTCACATTTGTGTTTCAATGGAACTAGTTCAAGGTGTAGATTACAGTTGAGAGAGAAAAAATCGTCAGAGGAGTCGCCAGCTGAAATGCGTGTTTAATCATGTTTCCTTGGCTTCGTTAACTTCACTACCATTTTGTTTGAGACTGCCAGTCCCAAATGTTCTTGTACTAAAATAATCAACCAATGTAGAGAACGAAGCCATACATTTTGGAAATCTACTTGGATGAGGGTCGTAAGTCATGAGGGCGCAGCACAACTAGACTAGAAAATAGTCTTCTTCTGCGTTCTCATTTTTATGTTGGAGGGTTCAGATGCCTGGTCCAATATCTTCGCCTTGGCTTCCAGATCATTCAACTTTCGTAATAGTTTTTCTTCTAAAAGGGGGGGGGTGTCTTGGTACCTGTGTCTGGTTCGAGTCTCTTGATGGAGAATGCGTAGTTGAATCGCAGGAATCTCTGGGTGACACATGGAGAGATCAGTTCATTAAGGTACAAGGAAATTTCATCACTACAGACGCAATGATGACAAAGTGTGGACATCTTATTATTGATCTCTTCACTCATAGGGAATCAATGAAGTGTTTGCAGGAATGCCGCATTAAAAGTGGTAGACTAACCTTGCTGCGCTGATCTGAATTCGTTGTAGTAATTATGACGAGAGTGTAAACTTCATTGTTGACACTGATCCAACTTTGAACCAAATATAAGCAGAGTGGTTCATTTATGAATCAACAGGCCCATCGACAGAAATATTTGGGCACCAAACAACCAGCTACGCAAGGGCCATCTGTTCCCCCCCCCCCACATTAAAAAAAAAACCTGCTTTAAGATGCTTTAAGAAAGTGTGAAAAGGCCCCCATTCTGTTGGGGCCCAAGACTAAACTCCTCTTCGTCTCCCGCCCCCCCCCCCAGCACCGGTCTTATGAATCAACTTAAAAAGTCAAAGTAATCTCCAAAATCTACGAAATTTTAGTCAAAGGTAATCTGGAAATTCGTGATAAGTGCGCCCAGGTTTTGATTCTATCTTCGATTCTGGTGTTCGTACTTGCTTTTTTTTTTTTTTTTTTTTTTGGGGGGGGGGGCTACCAGAGGCGATATCTTCTATGGAACTGAGGATTCATATAACTGTGTTTTATCAAAGTTGAAGTGCTATGTTATAACTTAAAGCCAAATGGTTCATCTCTCATTATCTTTGTGTCTGTCATAGTGACAATCTTAAATGTTAAAAAATAAAAACCATTCAATCGTTTTGTGAAATTCATATCAAGAGATTTGTGTAGATTTGAACTTAAACAAGCTCCATCAATGAAACCAATTATAATGAGAGCGAAACAGCATTCTTGCTTTCTCAAAATATTACTAGTGTTTAATTAAACCATTCATGTTTTGGTGCAGAGAAATATCAATATCACATAACTTATTTTTTCTCGAACTTATCCACATTTGACATAAAAGACACGCACTGCAATAGGAACTGTTATTGGAAAACAAATGTGTATCTATATAAAAGTGCATAAAGGCTTAACCCTAAATTTTAATTTTAAAACTGAAATAAATTCACTTACAAATAAACTCTGCTGTGAAAGATTAGATCACCATTCATGATAAATTTTTCAACTGTAAAACTGACTGTATCATTTAGATCTACTTCTCCCCCCCCTCCCCTAGACATTTACAGTTAACACAAGTTCAAGAGTTTTCACAATCTAATTGTTAGTATGTGTTATGCTGATGCTATTCAGTATTTAGGAGTCATGTCACTCATGGGCGTAGCCAGGATTTTTTTTCGGGGAGGGTTTTGGGGGGGGGGGCCCGCGGAAAAAAATTATATATATGTATATATATATGTGTGTGTGTGTGTGAACATAATTAATCTTTATTACATTCTGACCCCTTCGGAAGACGTTTATTGTTTATTGTAGACTCCCCGCCCTTGCTAGCAAGGGGGTCTGGGGGAGTTCGCAGCGCTCCCCCAGCGCGGGGCGAAGCCCCGCCGCCGAGCACTATTTCTGGTATTGAAAGCCAACAAAATGCATATTCTGAGGTATCTACAGTGCATTATCTTGCTATTAAAAGTTTTATTTCAAAAACCTAATGTGCTATTCTTACTGACTTAGACCCTATCGCGCCGTTCGGCGCATTTTCCGGCAAGCTGTTTCCGCAACTCTTACTTTGCGTAATTCATTTTGTGTGAGAACATGTCCCGCAAAACATCATGCGACGCTCTGTCACAACCTTACTAAGGATTCGACTCCCAGTTTGGCATATGATTTCTTTGATTTAGACCCGATCTCTATGACTGACTCCTAATATCTGTCTTAGCCATCTTTGTTGAGACACATTTAATGATTTTCAATTTCGGCAGAAGACTATTCACACTTTATTAATGGAGCCCAAGCCATTGGTAGAAATTTGTAACCTTTCTTGACTACGCTCTTGGAATTACATGCCTGTATTTCGCTTTAGATTTTATATCGAAAAGGAAAGTTTTTTCGTCAAATCATCTGAGGGGTTTTAAACTAAGAAATCTCAAAAGTTTTTTTTTGTTTTGTTTTTAACTCAAAACCCCATTTAGCTACGATCTTAGAATTTGGTGACTGTAGTTTGCTTTAAAATAATATTGAAGAGAGAGGTTTTCAACTCTAAACGCTCTGTAGGGGAATTTTAAACTCAAAACCATCTGGAGGGGTTTTAAACTTTAAAGAAAAAGCCATCTGGAGGAGGGGGATTTAAACTCAAAACCCCTTTGGCTACGCTCATAGATTTTATAGTGTGTAATTTGCTTTTTTTTTATATTGAAGAGGTACTTTTTAGCTTCAAACCCCAACTGGAGGGGGGGGTTAAACTCAAAACCCCTTTAGCTACGCTCATAGAATTTTGAGTGTGTAATTTGCTTTTTTTATATTGAAGATGGGGTATATTGTAAATTTTGGAGGGGGTTTTAAAATCAAAATCTTCCTCAACTGTGCTGTTGGAATTTGGTGATTGTTGTTTGCATTTTTTTTTGTTTTGTTTTATAGAATTAGGGGGATTTAACTGCAAAAACCTTTGGTAGGGGGTTTAAAATTCAAAACCCCCTGTAGGGGGTTTTAAACTCAAAGCCCCCTGGTAGAGGGATTTGTATCTCAAACCCCCCTGATAGGGTTTTTTTAAATCTCAAAACCCCCTGGTAGGGGGATTTAAACTCAAAACCCCCTGGTAGAGGGTTTTTAAATCAAAACTACATCGGCTGTGCTGTGGTAAGTGATGATTTAGTATTAAAATCTCACCTAAAATAAACAAAATGAAAGCAAAAATCAGTCACTTAATTTCATTTCGGGGGGGGGGGGTTTGAACCCCAAGAACCCCCCCCCCTGGCTACGCCCATGATGTCACTTGTTGTTAATTATTACGGCGTATGAATAAACAGCTGATTTGTCGATTATCGCCAACGCTAAGACTTTTGTGATTTATCATTTATGATAATTAACACTACTGAAGAATCCCAGAACCTTTTTAATAATTCACCGTCTGTCCTTTAGTCTGTTGGGCATAACATGTGATCTGTGGAGCGTCTCGCTCCATTCTTTCTTGCCTTTTGCCAGAATTAAAGTGGCCTAATTAAATGTATATCAGAGAGATTCTTCTAGTTCAATGCCTTTGAAATAATATCACATTAGATGATCGTTTTTTAAGTAACCTATTAGGCTACAACCTATGCATGACTAATGCAAGATTGTAATGACGAATACATTTAAGAAGTATTTCTTGCATTGTGTCCATTTAGGTAAAACAAATTGGCTGCCTGCCGTGCCTGGTAAGCACTCAGGACTGTCGGTCGATGGTCACGGTTCAAACCCTGTCCACTGCCATTCCCCGTCTTCCTGCTGGAGGTTTGGGCTAGATTGAAACTATCTTCAAATCTGAATGAAAATTTTAAACGTCTATAACAAAAAAACAACAAGTCAATAAGAGCAATGAATAACTGCTGTAAAAGTGAATAAGCGGGAATAACGTAGAGACTGACATTTCTTTTTAGAGGCAAATAAATATTTTAGAACATGATAAAAATTGCAGTACTGTTACGGAGTGTACGCATATGGACTGATGTAACGCATGCTCGCGATGTTTAAAGCGGAAGTGATGAAAGAAGGACACGCATGGAGACTAGATGGCGATAGCAAGTAGTTTGATTGAGTTAGGAGATAATGGAAAATCATTTAATATTCTTGTTAAAATGTGTATTTTTAATATTATTACACTGGCATTGAAACTGAAGGCCTGTAAATAATTGTGTCATTTAGAAATTATACCCACGCATACATAGGATACACGCATACATAGGGTACACGCATACATAGGATACACGCATACATAGGGTACACGCATACATAGGATACACGCATACATAGGATACACGCATACATAGGATACACGCATACATAGGGTACACGCATACATAGGATACACGCATACATAGGATACACGCATACATAGGATACACGCATACATAGGATACACGCATACATAGGGTACACGCATACATAGGATACACGCATACATAGGATACACGCATACATAGGGTACACGCATACATAGGGTACACGCATACATAGGATACACGCATACATAGGATACACGCATACATAGGATACACGCATAGGGTACACGCATACATAGGATAGCCTGGCCGACATGAATTATCGTCTCTGTGGTCCCAAGGTCGAACCCTACCAGCCGCCATCAACCGCTGCAGTGGCGTAGCTAGGGAGGGGGGGGAGAATTTGAAAATCCCCCCCCCCGGGCCCCAACTTGAAGAGGGCCCCCAAATGAATGTTTGAAATTTTTTTTTACATTAATATTACGCCATTATCTCATGTCATGATGTCGAATGTCAAAATGCAGGGGCCCCCAAATGATGGCCAATTCCAAACTCCGCTGTTCTACAGGAGATTTGAGCTAGACTTTAATACTGAAGGAACATACGAAACATATACAACAAAACGAAATCAAAACACAGGGGATTGAATGAGCTGTTTGGATCTACATCGTAACTCAACAACACGTTTATCAAGGGGCGATGTTTTATTTCGGAAAATTGAGGTCACTTCTGCGTTTTTGTAGCCCCCACGTCTGCCAGACATTGGCGCTGTTACACTGAGACAGTATCAGTTGTTTTTGGTGTTCAGCTGTAAGACAAAGGCTTGAAGGTAAATGTCTGATTTGTTTGTTCTGGGGACAAAACATTGAGTTTCAATTAGCAAGAAATAAATACCATAGTCTTGTATTACTTAAAGGGATGAATCTCCTAATACCATCAAAGTTCAAGATAAAACCTTTATGATTAGTTCATTCAGTGTTGTAATTTGTTTTCACTTTTCAAAGTTGAGTTTGGTGGAATGCTTTAGTTAAAATTCTACTAAAATGTACCAAATGTATGTGTTTTTAAGTCATTGATTAATATGCTTGACTAGATTGACACATGAAATGAGTAGGACGTAATTATCTTCTTTTTTAAAGTAACGTCTGTAATATATAAGACTAGTCGACCCACGGCGTAGCATACGCCGCTATTTTGCAGGGCCGGCCTTAGCCCACTGCAACATATGCGACCGCAGTGGGCCCCGCACTTTCATTGGACCCTCGCTAATTCTAGGTGTAAATTATTAAATTAAACAATTTTATAGCTTATGACAGATTTCCCGCGGCCTCCTGATTTACCAGGAGCTCCTGAAATTGCAAAATATACGAAAAAGTCATCGAAATCTCAGGAAATTATTAAAATCTTTTGAAAACTCAAACAAATCTCCTGAAATATATAGACAAATAAATTGTCATTTTGGGGTGCCATTCAATATGGAAAACGCCAATCCTACGCGTGATAAAAAAACGGCATTATGCAATACCTGTAATTTTGGAATCTGGTGAAAGAAGCTTTTCGTGCCTTAAACTAATGAAGAATTACTTGAGGTCAACAATTCTCGAAGATAGATTGAAACATTTGGTAATTCTTGCTATTGAGCGTGATCTACGTAGGAAACAGAATTTTTATGATATTGTTACAAATGAACAGTGATAGGTAGAGGTCAACGTATGACCCCGGCGAGATGACACAGCAGCTAGTGTTCCCTGGAATCTACATGTACAAACAAAGACAGGATGTGACGTGTCCACATGTGTTGTTCCAGGGCACGAACAGATCTAAGTAGTGGGACAGTTACTAATGAACAGTGACAGATAAAGGTCACTACGTGTGACCCCGACTTGATGACACTGCAGCGAGTGTTTTCTGGAATCTACATGTATAAATAAAGACAGGATGTGACCTTTCCTGACATGTTATTCCCGAGGATACTAGGAGTGTTTGTGTAACTTTGGACAAGCGATTAGGGACTCTATAAAAGCCAGAGAGTTAATGTGAAAGTCGGTCGTATGGAGTCGTGAGTGAGCCGTTACAGTCGATACAGACTATGTAAGACGTGTGCGGCTCTGTGGAAGAGAAATGTGTACGACTCGATGCAAGTTAACTAGGGTAGAGTTAACTGGAGTGGACTACTGTCGTTAAAGTCTATACAGCGAACTACAGTGGACTTGAGCCGTTACAGTCGATACAGTCGATGTAAGACGTGTGCGGCTCTGATTCGGTAGACTTGAGTACGACTTGGTTCAGCTTTGGGAGACCTGGAGCGACACTGGGAAGTGTGTCGTTGGTCTGTTCTGTGGAATACGGCTCGAGGAAAGTTGAGAAGAGATGAATTGCAACGAAGTGAAGAGATGAATTGCAACGAAGTGAAGAGATGAATTGCAACGAAGTGAAGAGATGAATTGCAACGAAGTATAGCTAACTGTAAACTGACAGATATTGTACAGTCTTCTACGCTACATGTTACAGTAACGAATTGTTAGAGTTAATAGTCATTAAAGTTATATGAAACTGAAAGTTTAGTCGTCAAGTTCTTTGCTGTGTTTTTATTTGTGTGCCAACTAATACATCTAGCCAGAAAATTCAGAAATACGTAACAATATACTGTATGACGTCGCTACACGCAAGGCTCGTAAAGTATTTCTGTACGTAGTAAAGAATGAATAAAATGCAAAGACGCGTTTATTTTTTAATACAAACTCATAATTTTCACTTATTATCCGTATCCCTACCCAAACTTGGCCCAGCGAAATCCGTTTGACATAGGGCCCCCAAAACGGTTAAGTCCGGCCTGCTATTTTGTGACGGGTGAATACTAATTGTTCTCCACTTCCCCTCTTTTTTTCAGAAATAAAAGAGTGATCTTTCCTTTACGTCTTGTTGTCCAAACTGTTGAGCCATGAAGAGAATTATATAGAAAGATTATTTCAGACTACTGTCCTGATTGGCCTTTAAAAAAAAACTCATTTCAGCTAAATATAATATAGAGATTGTGGTCTGTGTTGGATCAGCAGACTCTTTATACTTTACTATTAAGTATGTAATAGAGATGAAGGAGAGTTGCATAGCTATTACATCATTTTCAAGAGCCATTAGAGATAAATGCCTTTTAAAAGCTGAATGGATTTATCAATTTAGTCACGACAAACGTTCTAAATCCATTTAGTGTGTGTGTGAGGCCATTTAATTCTTTTTAGCCCATCAGGTAGGTGTAAAAGGTAGGTCTAAAAATTAGGTGTAAAAGATAGGTCTAAAAGTAGGTGTAAAAGGTAGGTCTAAAAAGTAGGTGTAAAAGGTAGGTTTAAAAGGTAGGTGTAAAAGGTAGGTCTAAAAGGTAGGTCTAAAAAGTAGGTTTAAAAGGTAGGTCTATAAGATAGGTCTAAAAAGTAGGTGTAAAAGATAGGTTTAAAAGGTAGGTCTAAAAGGTACGTCTAAAAGGTAGGTCTATAAGGTAGGTCTCTAAGGTAGGTCTATAAGGTATCAATAATTTCATTAAACCTGTGTATACTCCCACTTTCCCTTGTCGCTGCAGCCTGGCTTTTGAAGAATGACCGCTGAAGTATTGGAAGCACAGACATGACCTGAGTACTGATAGATCTGACCATCTGTGGTGAAATACCAGAAATGACCATCGTAGCCTCCAATACAGTTGACAAGGTAAGCCCCTGAGTCTCCCCGGCCACCGAGACACTTATAAACGTCGGCCAAACTTTTGATCTACAAAACAGAGACATTGACATTAAACGAATAAAATATATTGTGTATTGTAGAGAAACGATCTAAAGTATGCTATATGATGAACTAAACATACAACATATCATAGTAACGTTCATGCCATGACCAGTGCTAGAAATGATGAGTTGCCAAGTCGTACAGACCTGTAAGGTGGCAACAAGCTATTGGTCTAAACTGCCCACTGGTTGTGACGTTGCAGGTCAGTGTTCAGGCCTTATAACAATTGGTCTTGGTTATACTACCAATCAGATACGCATGGACCATTATTTGTTTCAGCACTTAGCTTCACATTTGAGGATCTAATCATTGTAATAAGTAAATTTTTGATGCTAACATTTGTAGTTTTCGCTTCACATTCATACTCTAATGCAGCGGTTCTCAACATGTGGGTCGCGACCCCCTAGGGGGTCGATTGACGATTTGCCAGGGGTCGCCAAAGACCATCGAAAAATTGATTTTTTTGTCCATTCTTCTATTGCTGTATGTGTGCGGGGGGGGGGGGGGTCGCAGCGAGTGGTGGATTGCAAAAAGGGGTCGATGAACTTAAAAGGTTAAGAACCGCTGCTCTAATGTGAATGTCCTGATTGCCTGCTCCAAAACATGCACAAGGGTAGATCTAGATAGGTCACGTTATGCTGATGTAGAAAGATGTTAAAAACTTGTCGCTACCAAAAATATGTTGGCAATGAATTTGAGTTTTGAAAGAGGTCAGAGACAGAAATAAAATAATAAGGTCAATGTGTAATGTGTTACCATGTTCTGTTTGGACTGACTTGCCAGGCTATTGAACTGTTGACTGAATTGGTTAGTTTTAACTGAAATTACAGGTTCTTGAAACTGTCTAGAATTTGATAGACTGTGGAAGTATGTACTTACAGGCCCAGCGAACTGTATATTATCTGAGGGGAAAACCAATTCAGGGTAGATGTTTTTTATGTACCACTCAAAACTTTGACATTTCAGATTTTCTCTTAACTTTTTCCTGTCAGACACGTCACCATAGTCCACCTGGAAAAGAAAGAAAAATACGCAAAACTTCAAAGTAGAGTTAGGACTCGCTATTCAGTTATAGTCTACAATGTTTTGGATGGCTGGATAAAAAAGTGAGTCAAATCAAGTTTGATAAGCTATACGTCAATTTTAAATGTATTTAAATGAAGAATGTTCAAGTCCTAACACTAGATCAAACTATATCAAACATTTCTTTACGAATATATATATTTTTTACCGTCGTATAATTTTTATATTCATAAAAATAATTTTTATAGTCATCCATCCAGACTTCTGCTACACGTATGACATTTTTGAATGTTTGCTGACCACTTCCATGGATTGGCTGACGCGTCCTGTAAACGTGACCAATCACAGAGCAAGGATCCATTTCTAAACTCCCGCCACACATCCATGTCTGCAACACATACATTTTAGTATTAAACATTGAAGACATTGCCTAATCAGCTGCATAAAAAAGTTATTCATACACACATTCGTAGCCATTCATAGTCTTTAGTTTACGCGAAGATTAAATTATACAAAGATTGGTTAAATGAGAAAATGATTTTTTCTTCTTATCAAGTAAATTTATTAACCATTTGATTTTTTAAATATTTTTTTTTATTTTTTCCCCGCATAAACAATTATTTACTATTGATAAACTTAAAATGCTATTTTACCTTGAAAGACAGTTCAAGATTCTCTCCGCCCCAAAACTCCATTTCCGGATCATACGTCCCTAATTCATTAAAGAAATCTCGCGAGATAGCAAACAGTCCACCTGGCATCGTCGGAGATCTGCAAGCAAATATCTCAAGTTATGAAAGTGAACGTTACTATAACTAGAATTAACTGGGCTGTAGGACAATCCTTAAGTCTCATGTATCTGCCGAATCAGAAAGCCCATTAGTAACGAAACGTGCTGAGATTACACGTGAAAGGAAGCGGGCAGTAAGTTTTAAGGTCATCTTGTCCCCGTACACGGGCAGACTAATTGCAGCACATGAACAAGTTCTCTCTCTCTCTCTCTCTCTCTCTCTCTCTCTCAAATCCATGTCTCTATCGCCCTTCATGCAGAACGCGACCTTCATAAAGAATGTGGTCAACTGTTTCTTCGTGGCGACACCGTGAGTCATAGTTTTCTCGAAATCGTCTGAAGGAAACACCAATTGGACAGTGGCCGACTCGGAACTTGGCTAGGACGGGCATTTTTTTTGTTTGTTTATGGTCATGTTGAATGAAATAGTACCGGAATACAGCTAAAAGATTGTTTAAAATCTCAAGAGTAATATGACATCAACTAATAATAAGACTCCAGGGGAGGGGAGGGAAGTAGCGCTTTAACGAGGTGGATCGAGAATGCGTCATTTTATTTTTAATCTTCTCATATCGCTTTCGTTGTCATTTGCGTGCATTATGAAATTAAGTTAGGACAAGATGAAATATTTACTTATATTGCTACTTTTACGAAAAAAAGTGTGTGTGTTTTTATTTTGAATGTGTGTGGTTTGAAATCCTCATCATATTAGATATATAAACTTCTAAAGTACGTTTTTACCAAAGCGATTCTATTCGTCTTTCTCACGTCTGAATTGATTGAAAATTTCCCGCAATATCTTGACCGCGCGTTTCCCCATCACCTCATCATCTGCTGGCTTCCTTTTCCGTGAACAACATGAGCCCACTACAAGACGTATTGCTTAGAACAGTGTTTCCCAAACTGTGTTCCTAGGAACCCTAGTTTTCCGCGAGGCCTAAATTAGTTTTCCACAAATTGCTGAAATAATTAACTAGTAGGCCGTTTACTCTCTCTCAAAAATAACAAAAGTGTTCTGCTAAATTCTCAGAATGCGCGAAGTGTTTCGTTAAGGAAAAAGTTTGGAAAACACTGGCTTAGAACAAAGATTACTATTAGATGATCAAGTCCATTGCCTACCTGCATGCGCAAGTGCGCCGTGGACATCTTAATACCAAAGCATTCCACCTTTGCCCTTTTTGACCAGCGCTATTTACTTAATGAGGTATACGCCGTAGAAGACAGGATAAAACTATCCGCAACGTAAACAAAAAGTTCCTTTTCTGGACAAGGTAGCTATGTGTTCTAAAGCTAAGATCTCGGGTGATAACAAAAAGAAAAGTTCATTTATTTTAATTAAACTCAAAGTTTAAAAATTCCGAAAGTAAGTTTCAGCATTTTAAGGCAGACGTGTGAGTCGGTTTAGAGTTTAGAGGAAAGTAAATCCAGGTCACGACTAACAACAACTAGAAAAAGCTACTTAAAAGCTATTCATTACTATATTTACCTGACGGAGCCGCCGCTTTCATTGCGTCTTTGGAGTTCTCGAGGTGGAATAGAAGCCCAGTTAAACATCAGATTGTAATAGTTAAAAATTCCATAGCTCCAAATGTCTTTATAGCAGAGTAACTGAAATGTCTTGGCGTCAATGGCAGGTATGTTAGGAAATACCACAGCTTTTTTGTTCTGGCCGATTCGAATCAGTATAGACTCAGACCAATCTAGATAGAAACTCTTTTTTGTCAATATTAAATAGATCTATAGATGTTGGTTGTAAAAAATTTTATTAAAGTGACAAACGAAAAAAAATTCTTGAGCGTTACTTCATGTGGAAAATAAGGATCAACGGAGCAAGACGTTCTATAAACGTGAGCAAATCACAGAGCAAGGAACCATTTCTTAGCTCTCGGACACAGGTTGAAACATTTAAGACATTGTGCTACAATGAAATTGATTGGCTAATAGGCCTATGTCTTTATAACTCCCAAAGGGATATCTTATAACTTAATATCCTATTGTATGCCGGATATCCTTGTTTATGTATAAAAAAAACAGAATATATGAAAAAATATTTTAATCCTTTAGTGGAAATCAAGAAAGGATTGGATAGTATGAACACAAACTATATATCAAGTAATAGCAAACTTAATAATTCCATTTCAATAATAGATTCACAAAAATAAGCTTAATATGAAGCTTGAGACTCATTGACTGACTGAACTGTTGTTTTTTTTTTGGATCCTGGAATAAGCTCATCTGCTCTATGTAGGCCTATAGTTTTTCGAACAGAAAGCTCAAGAATATTCTCCTTTTGGAAAATATTTATCTCCCTTACATAATAACTCTTTTGTGTAGAAACTGGAAGGAATTAGTATGTAAAACTTCCTATTTACACTGCTCTGGCAACATTGCCTAATTAGCTCCATAAAAAACATTCACATTTAAAATCATAGGTACACATAGTCGTAACAAGCTAAGTAATAGCTGTAACATTACCAAAATAAGAATTGTTAAATCTACCTGGGAAACATTCGATATGAGAATCCAGAAATACCATCACAGGTGCTGTGGATGAGGCGAATCCCAACAATCGAGCTCTAATCAGACCTTGTTGCTTGGTGTTGCGAACTATTTTGACTTTTGGAAAATGACTGAAATATTTTTCTAGTGGCTTCTTCAGTAAATCTACGTGAGAAAAATAAGTAAAACTAGATTCAAGGATTCACTTTATACATTAAATATTTTATTTGCTGTTTTAAAGTAACTTTTGTGTCTATAAGTAGAACGTAATAGGTCCACAGAGGTAATTGTCCTATCCATTATTTTCAAAAGTTAGTAAAGCTTTATAGAATGATTATGAGCTTACAAACACAAACCTTGCTAAATGGCTTCATTCTCAAAATTGGATTACAAAATGGAATCCATTAAATTGGATGGAAACAAAATATCAATTTTAAGTTTGGAACCTACGTAAATTCAGTTTATTCAAGCTAAGAATAAAGCGACAATAAATTCTGTATGTATTTTTTGTTTCAGAAAGTCGTATCTATGATAGGCTTATCATTTCTTACTGCTGCTTGCTACCATACTAATAATAATTTTATTTATAGAGCGCTGTTAACAAACAAAATTTAGGCTCAAGGCGTTGTAATAATAAATTACAAACATAAACACGAGAACTAAAATGACAAACAAAATCTAAAAAAGTTTTAAACAGATAGGTCTTCATGCTCTTCTTAAAAGTAGTGTAGCATGTTGTCTATCTATATTGAAATGAGTGCAACCAGGAATACAATATTGTCTAAACATTTCATAAACCATTGCCTGAAATTTCTAGAATGAATTTCAAACTCGTAGAGATTCAAGTATAACAGATGTATATCTTCGCTGACACTCCAGTCATATTCTCAACAGACAAGGAAACAGAATCAGAAGGTTCATAAAAGGTGATAAAAAATAAAAGTAAAAAATAGCACAATGCCAAGACGGTGGTTTCTGTTTATTTAGATCTTGTACTTGACTCTCCCTTTTCTTCCCCCGGTATCTTGGGCAATGACGCAAAGGCATAATGATTTCAAGTGAATTCTGTGTAATACGCTCTGTCTTTAGTACTCTCTACCCATCTGATGTAGATCCATCATCAACTAAAACAATTTCTCTACCCACCTGATGTATATACATATTATCCACTTAAACCAGTGATGCCCAAAATCCGGCCCGCGGGCCATATTCGGCCCGCGACGTGGTTCAATCCGGCCCTCTGAGAAGTCGGCATAAAGCGTAAATACCCCAACCCCCCCCCCTTTTTTCCAAAGAAAAAAAGGTTGAAAAATGTATCTAACCTACGTTAAGGTCCTCACATTTTCTCTGATGGATTGGTCCAAGAATTTTAAAATTTTGTGCGTTTATTTCTCTGAATGTAGAATCTAAGAATCTAACAGGAAGAGTGTACTCATTTTACTTTTGTTGTTGTGTGGATATTAAACCAACATATTTTATTTGTAAAGAATGTGTGGATGTTTTAAAAGAACAACATATAAACGGCTTTATCAAACGAATCTGACGACATTCTTGGTTTGAGTCGCGAATAAAAGATTGTTACATTTTTTAAAGCCTAGAGGCCTAGATGGGGGGGGGGGGGGGTTGATGGGAATATTTACCAAATAGCGACAAGAAAATGAGTCGCTTAACAAGCTGGCTGCAATGCGTGGTCGAGAGGCCAAGTGCGCTTGAACTTGGCTTGGCTACCTAGAAGGGGGCTCGAGGTTCGACACCCGACTCGGGCAGAGTTGTGTTTACTGAGCGCCTAAAGGCAGCACGGAAAACCAACTCCTAGATACCCCCTCCCCCCACTGGTCCACAAATGAGATTGGACCAAAAGCGCTCTGAGCATGCTATAAGCATGAAAGTAGCGCTATATAAAAGCTATAATAATAATGCTGTTCATATTTGAAGTAGAGAAATGAAGCCATTTTCTGACAACTTCAAATATCTCATTAATTAGTGTATTAGATCCACGGATTTGTAATAAAATAATTTCAGGTCAATGTCAATTCTTTTTTTTGTACCTTTTCGTTCATATGAGTGTCGGAAATTAAAATGGCCCGCAGATCGAATTAGGTTGGGCATCACTGACTTAAACAGTTCTTTACCCACCTGATGTAGATCCATCATCCACTAAAACAATTTCGCGAAGAATGTGTTCCGGTGTCCTTGAGAGCACGCTGTGCACAGACCGGAGGAGAGTCGTCCAGGCCTCGTTGTGGAAGACGAACACAACGCCTAATTCATCCCTAGTCCCGTTGTAGGACTGGATGTAACGTTTGCATCTAGGAAAACATATGAGAAAAAAAAGTTGCAGTGAATTTGTTCAATGCTTTTGATCTATACATAATGTATTACAGAGAATGTGTTCTTTGTAAAGTGTCTATACACAATGTATTACAGAGAATGTGTTCTTTGTAAAGTGTCTATACACAATGTATTACAGAGAATGTGTTCTTTGTAAAGTGTCTATACACAATGTATTACAGAGAATGTGTTCTTTGTAAAGTGTCTATACACAATGTATTACAGAGAATGTGTTCTTTGTAAAGTGTCTATACACAATGTATTACAGAGAATGTATTCTTTGTAAAGTGTCTATACATAATGTATTACAGAGAATGTGTTCTTTGTAAAGTGTCTTACAGGAATTGAAAGAAAGCCCAATTATGACTTATGACCCAGAGCCAAGAATAAGAGTTTGGCTATTCACCGATCCTTCTAGAAAGATACACACTAAAGGCCTACAACAGGCTTTGAGTAGCACTTTATATTCCTTGCTCCATTACAGCAAACATAAAAAAAGTCATTTAGTTCAGTAAAAAAAGAAATAGACTACGTTGTCTCAGAGGTAGAAGAGCGCGTCATATGCGGGGCCCTGAACCTGTATTTACCGTACCACATCAGGCTAACCGGCCCGTTCGCCTCTAACGCTGTATGCCTTATTCTTTTGCTAGTAAACATAGTACCTTATGTAGGTACTGTACTATTGACCTTTCACTACTGTATTGTAATTGTTCTGCATGAAAGATTTCGCCTTTTAAGGTTAATAAACGTAACTAATGATTCGGAAACATTTTGCATGAAAAATCAACAACCTAGATAATAATAATTTTTGCTAAGCACGCTGGAGTCGGAAAGTAACTATTAATAGGAGAGTCAGAACACTTACAGTAACCAAATAGTTGCATTGACGGTCACAGACTGATTCAGTCACGGAACTTTCCTGGCTTGTAGTTTTGCACTAATAATAATAATAGCATATATCTTCTCTCCCGATGAATCAGTTGTGCCATAGGAGCTACAATTGTCCCTTGACGTTCGCAGATCCGACTTTCGCGGAAGGGCTATACCACGGGTTTTCAAAACAAATAATGAAAAAATATTCCAGCGTTGTTGTTTTTTTTTTTTAACACCGATTTTTCCAGTGCTACTCGATGTATCTGTACATTAGCTTAATGAAAAATAAAACAACGAATACGTCATCGCCAAACTTTCTGGATGCAGATTGGCCAAAATAAGCGTTTAGCAACTGGTTCAATCGAGACCAATCGTCAAAGTGAGCCTCAACACTGAGCTGCGACGTCGCAACCTGTGTAGACCAATAACCCATTGTCCCGTCGCAGGTCGTGAAGTCAGAAACAGATGGCATGTAAAGGTTACACTGTTCGTATCCAAAAAAAAAGTGTACAATATATGAAATAAAATACCGCGGAAATTTTAAATTCTTAGAATGTATCCCCCTCGAAAGTCAAGAACACATTAGGCCTATATTTCTTTATTAATTTTCATTTCATTAAAAAATCGATTTTTTAAAAGTTGCATTTATGTTACAACACTATAAATGACCAATATCTCAATCATGAAGAAATAACTATAGAACACTGCCGCTGCTTCAACTATTGGCTAATCACTACGTGTTTTCCTATTCAAATCCGATTGGATGTCGTTTATGTACGAAATAAATGATGTCAATTGGGCGCTTTCAGCTACTTGTTTTTATTGATGCCAAGGTGAACTGTTAAACAATGATAGCCTCGCAGAATCGACAGGTCACAAGATGCTGTTTTTACCGAAACTAAATGGTATTTGAAACCAAAAATGTCATGTTAAGAGCTGGCATGATAATTGGTATCATAGAGATGCCGGAAAGGCTTCCAAAACATTGACAAGTCCATGTTAATGAGAACAAGGGAATCTACGATCGCAGGGCCTGGAGCGGTTGCCCCACTTACCACTTTGTTCAAATAATGAGTTGCGAAATGTTTTTGTTTTATAATTTGTTAACAACCTCTAGTTTAGAGTGTGTCAGTATTTGCTTTGTTTCTCATGAACTCCTGCCCCAAACTTACGCATCAGACATACACGGTGGTAGACTCCTGTGTATTGAGATCTTTTCACCGATGTATTCATTAAAACTGTTCTTCTGCCAGCCCTCATCATATCGAGCTTTGTCTTGTGCTGGGATGTCTTTGACGAGTACTTCAACGCCACCTTCTCCTGAACATACAGAGAAATGTTTATAGCAAACTTTCATATCTTTGTGTTTTTTTATATCCATACACATTCTATTAATCTGTAACAAACTTAACACATTCTTTAGCAAAATTAGTGATTAATTAAGTTAGTTTACCAGAAAAGTTAATCCAGTCGAGGATAGTATATGTCAGGACAGGGCCGGTCCTAACAATTGCGGGGCCCTATGCGAAACTGATTGCGCGGGGCCTAGTCTGGGTAGAAATAAGGGTAATAAGTGACAATTAAGATTTTGAATTAGAAAAAAAAATTGACTTTGAATTTTATTTATTCTTTACTAAGAACAAAATTTGCGATCAAATTAACTTTAATTTACGAACTTTGCAACCTATGGCATATGTATTTGCTAGTGACTATAAAAGTAAATAAAGAATTGTAACTTCTGATTAAGGTGAAAACTCGCCCGATTATTACAATTTATTACACGAAAGCTGACAATGCCTTTTTTCTTTTATCGCGAGTAGGATTTGCGTTTGCCGCATTAAATGACACCCACAAATGACAATTTTGACTATTTTTCAGGAGATTTCAATAAATTCAGGAGATTTCCATGACTTTTTCGTACGTATTCTACAATTAAATAATTACACCTACAATTAGCGCGGGGCCTATGAAAGCGCGGGGCCCACTGCGACCGCATAGGTTGCAGTGACCTAAGACCGGCCCTGTGTCAGGACTTAAAACTACTATAAAAGCTGTTTGTTTAGCATCCAGTAACAGTCACATTAGTCAAGTAAATCAGTCATGTTAATCCATTAGTCAAGTTAATCATCATGCTAATCCATTAGTCAAGTTAATCATTCAAGTTAATCAGTCATGTTAATTCATTAGTCAAGTTAATCAGTCATGTTAATTCATTAGTCAAGTTAATCAGTCATGTATTAGTCATGATAATACATTAGTCAATTTAATCAGCCTAGTTAATCAGTCATGTTATTCTATTAGTCAAGTTAATCAGTTATATTAATCCATTAGTCAAGTTGATCAGTCATTTTAATCCATGAACCAATCTAATCAACTTGCTTTTATCTATTTAAATGTTGTGACAATATTTTTGTTTGTGTTACTGTAGACCACAACAAAGATTCAGTTCCTTTCCTTTAATTACTTTTAATTAAACTACGTGTCTCTATGGGCACTAAGATCGCAATAGTTGCAATATCTTATCTTATATATTACAGACGTTACTTCAGAGAAAAAGATCATTACGTCCTACGTCCTTGGTAAGGTATTGTTTTGGGGAAGAGAAAGTTACAATTAGAGATAAACAACAAGCACAATAAAAACAGCCTTTAAAAACACAAAACTTATCTGGCATAAATATCCCAGTAAAGCATAATTAAACTCCCTTTTTTTCTTTATAAAACAATTAATTATTTACCACTAATTGATTAACTAACTGGTTAATTTTTAGTATTGATTCGTGTATTGTCATCGACTATGAATAATTAGAGGATATTTCAATTTGATTTGAGAAAGGGAGGTGGGGATAAAAAACAATAAACAAATCAATAATGGAAATAACTCCACATATAGCCTACGGTCACACCTCTCAATGAGTAGCATTTATTTCCCCTGTTCGATTCCAAACAAATGATTAATTACCAATAATTAAGTAAATAATAAGTGAACTATTTGATTGATTCATGTTTTGTTAGGTACAACTAATAATTGTGTAACGTTTCAACTAGTTCTGAGAATGGGTGTGGGAGAAATAACGTGTAAAAAAATTGTACCAGACAGACAGAGTGAGTTGATATAAGCTTTGTAAAAAGGGTAGACTAGATTCAACACACTATAACTGTAAGCTGCTAGTTTAGAGATTTAAAAACAAGAATGTAAAGTTCAATGATTTACCTGGACCAGTTTCATTTTTTGAGTCAACAAAAAAAGGCAGCGTAACATTGTCTGTGGTTAGGATAGACAAAAAAAACAACACAATTAAAACCCAGCTAGAAAAAAATACTTAAGATAAAAACATTTCTATGAAAAATTTTCTTAACAATCTGGCATAAAAAAAGCCTACTCCTACTCGATTTATTGTAGCTAATACCTATATATCATGGGCGTAGCCGAGGGGGGGGGGGTTGGAGTTCCCCCCCTTCCGAAATGAAATCCCCCCCCCCCCCGCAGGAGGAGGGGATCGGAATTTAGTGACTGATTTTTGCTTTGATTTTGTTTATTTTAGGTGAGATTTAAATACTAAATCATCACTTGTCCCAACACAGACAAGGTTTTCTGAGTTTAAAACCCCTTACCAAGTTTTTTTTTTAGTTTAAAACCCCTACCAGGGGGTTTTGAGTTTAAAACCCCTACCAGGGGGTTTTGAGTTAAAAACCCCTGCCAGGGGTTTTAGCAGTTAAATCCCCCTCTGCTATAAAACAAAACCAAAAAACAACAACATGCAAACGACAATCCCCAAATTCCAAGATCACAGTTAAGGAAGATTTTGATTTTAAAACCCCCTCCAAAATTTACGATAAACCCCCTCTTAAATATAAAAAAAGCAAATTACACACTTCAAATTTTGAAGGGGTTTTGAGTTCCCCCCCCCTCCACCTCTTCAGTAGTGTTTGAAGCTAAAAAATACCTCTTCAATATAAAAAAAAGCTAATTACGCACTCAAAATGTTATGAGCGTAGCTAAATGGGTTTTTACTCAGTTTTGAGTTTAACCCCCCCCCTTTTCAGCGGGGTTTGAAGGTAAAAAATACCTCTTTAATATCAAAAACAAAGTTAATTATACAGTCAAAATTCTTTGGATCTAGTCAAAGGGGTTTTGAGTTTAAACTCCCCTCCAGTGGATTTTGAAGCTAAAAATACCTTTTCAATATAAAAAAAAACATATTACACACTCTAAAATCCATGAGCGTAGCTAAAGGGGTTTTGAGTTTAAATCCCCCGCCAGCGGGGTTGGAAGTTAAAAAATACATCTTCAATGTATAAAAAAGCAAATTTCGCACTCAAAATGCTATGAGCGTTGCCAAAAGGGATTTGAGTTTAAACCCCCTTTAGAGGGATTTGATGCTAAAAAATACCTCTTCAATATAAAAAAAAAAGCAAATTACACACTGAAATTATTTGAGCGTAGCCAAGCCTATTGGGGGTTTTGAGTTTAAACCCCTCTCCTCCAGATGGTTTTGAGTTTAAAATCCACTTACAGAGTGTTTTGAGGTGGAAAACATCTATCTTCATATTATTCTAACGCAAACTCGAGTTACCATCTTCTATGACCGTAGCTAAATGGTGTTTTGAATTTAAAAAAAAAATCGAGAGATTCTTTAGTTTAAGACCCCCAACAGATGATTTTGACAATAAAACTTCCCTTTTCGATATAAAAGCTAAAGCAAACTAATTCCAAGAGCTTATTCAAGAGAGGTTACACATTTCTACCAGTGGCGAGGCTACATTAATAAAGTGCAATGAATAGTCATCTGCCAAAATTGTAAAAACACTAAATGTGGCTCAACAAAGATGGTTAAGACAGATTTGAGAAGTCAGTCATATTGGGTCTAAATCAAGGAAATCCTATGCCGAACTGGGAGACGACCCCTTAGTAGGATTGTGACAGAGCGTTGCATGAGGTTTGAGGGACATGTTCTCCGACAAAATGAAATACGCATAATAAGAGCTGCGATGACATCCTATTAAGTACAACTTGGCGCCACACATTCATGGAGGTCCTCAGAGCAGGTGGGAAGAAGATTCAGACATTACCAGTGACAGATATTTGTGGAAACAGCTTGACGCAAATGCGCTGAACGGCGCGGGAGGGTCTAAGTCAGTAAGAATAGCACATTAGGTTTTTGCAATAAAACTTTTTTAATAGCAGGAAAATGCACTGTAGATACCTCAGAAAATGCATTTTTTTGGCTTTCAATACTGGCGCTCCCCCAGACCCATTGCTGTCTATGACGAGGAGTCTACAATTTTTCCACTAACTACAGGAAGAAATTCTAGGGCACAATAAACGTCTTCCGAAAGAATGAAGGGTCAGAATGTAATAAAGATTCTGTACACACACACACACACATACATATATATACATATAAATATATTTTTTGGCGGGGGGGGGGGAGAAAAAAAATCCCCCACCCCCGCGAAAAAAATAAAATCCTGGCTACGCCCATGCTATATATATATATACCTTTAGTCTACTTCATTCAAGAAAAAAAAAGGAAGGAGTTTGACACATAAATCTAGGCCTATATTTAGAAAGTCTGATGTCTCATAATCATCACCTGTCTTCAGACGTGAATCTTAGAGGTGCTGTGACAGTTTATGTAACCTAATCCATTATTTTAAAGATTATGAAGCTAGTAGAGTGTAAACTTCCTGTTTGTTCTTTTTCAAGTTATTTTTTTATTCTGTATGCTATGTCATCAGGAGCTGGTGACCCTTAGGCAGTTTGCAGCACACAGTGCTACCTGATGGCTGAACCTGCGACACTACTGATCCCAAACTGTATCGAGTATTTGCCGTCCCTTTAGACACGTTTTGGCTTTTTTTTTCTTTATTTTGGTTTACATTGTTCGGGTGTTCCTTCACAATTGAAGATTATTACATTCTAGCTCAAACTTCCCACAGGATGGCGGGGGATGGCCTCGGGCAGGGTTTGAACCTGAGACCATCGAACGACAGTCCAGACCGCATACTACATACACAACCAGGTAGCCGTCCAGGCTTTATAGAAAAGTTGAGTAGTTGACATCAGTTCGACCATAGCTAATGCCCAGTTTATATATATATATAGGCTACTCGCACACACTCGCGCACTCACACACACACATATACATACATAGGCCTACTGCTGTCATGCCTAGATATTTTGAGTTTATTTTTATGTAGGACTGCAATGCCGATTGAAAATCGTTTTTTTTTTCTTATTCTAAGGAAGCATTAACAAACCTGAATTGTTGATTTTGTCATTCGGTGTCACTTTTACAAGTTTATCTGTTTTATTCTCCTGTCCATTCGAAACATTTTTATTTGGTTGAATTGGACCTTGTAAAACTATATGTCCAATAGATTGACGCACGACTTCTGCTTCAGCTGTCGAGACTATATTCCTAGGCGAAACTTTGATTTCAGAATGCTGTTCTAAATTCTTGAACACAACTTCTTTTTCAGTAGTCCTGTTTATTTCTACAGAAAACCTTTCTTTTACAATTTGTTGCTTTAAGCTGAGCGTCAGTGTTTCCTTATTAGATTTATAAGTGTAGATAATGACAAAGATCAACGTCAGAAATAAGGAGGATCCTAATATGCTGCAACATTTTCGCATTTTTACTATTGGCATGAAAACTAATAATTTATAAAGTAATCGTTTCATGTTTGTTTTTGCTTGTACACAATAAAAACACAATACAAATAAAAAAGCCTAACTAAATTTGATGAAAACAAATCATAACACACTCTTAACACATGATCATGAAGAAAGAGAGAGGAGATCTACACATCTTGTATTGAATATTTTGAAAGTTTCAGTAGCAAGCTGTGCCATGCTATACACATGTAGATTTTTTTTTTTAATCCTCTAATCTGTAACATAAAGCAGTCGCAGTCTGTATAGATTTCTACATTTCCTTCATTTCAGTCCATTTCAAAACTTGATATAGTTCAGTGCGATTGTTTCACGGTTTGCGATTTACAAATGATGGAAATAATTCAAATCAAGAGCCGGTCATATTAGAGTACCGGGCCTAGGGAGTAGGCCTACACAGTGGGCGGCGCCGTCTGACTTTAGTTAGATGTTTTCCTTCAAGAAAGTACGTCTAGTTCTTCGCGGACTGGTGCATCGAAACTTTTAACTAGCGAGTGTCTCAACACAAAAGTGAAGGGCACAAAGAGAACAGAATATTCAATAAAATTCCACAAAACAAAACTCTCATAAATATGAAAGGCGATCATATTAAAGCGTATGAGTGATAATGAGTCTGCTCAAAGAGTATGGAAGAGCGGTTTGAAGTCGTCTTAAGTCAGGATATAATAATAATAAAGGATACTCACCTAGGCGTAAGGATGGAGAAGGAGGAAGGGCCCTCCAGGTTGAGAACAGCTGCTTTATCATAGGTTTTATGAGTCCTACTACACATCTATGCTTTAAGTGTTATCTTGTGGATTTCTTAATAAAAATAGTAGGCCTAAAAGTAACAGATATAGACAGTTATTCACTTGTCATTTGTCATCATATCCTGCAAGTTCTCTGACTTTGTTAGTATTGGTCATAGATTTAAGTGCATAGGACTTGCATTACATATTTTTTTAAATAGATTTTTATTAAGCCTATTACTTTTTAAAAAATGACTTTATCTACATAATCGTAATTGTACGTTACTTGCGCGGCCCAGAGTTGTGCTCAATCCCAGTTTGATAGTAATGTAGGCCTATCTTCCTAAAACATAGGCTAAAGAAATAGTCTAAATATCACGAAACACAGCAACAAAACCATTGGGAGGCAGTGGCGTAACTAAGGGGGGGGGAGGATGGGGGGGGGGGAGAATTTTAAAATCCCCCCCGGGCCCCCACCTGGGGGATCCCCCAAATGGGTGTCCGAAATTTATTTGTAAATACATAAATTAATATATTTGATTGACAAATAGTGTCAACGGGTGTCTTTTTTTTTCAACATTTATGGATTAAATTTATCAGAAAGATCACCTAGATCTAGGTCTATCAGTACGTTGACTTTGTTGACATTTACATTTTAAAAATATTTTTCCACAAAGATCACATTTTTTTAAAAAATTGGTCTTCCATTTTAAACTTTGTTGCCACGAATAAAACTGCATGATATACAGCGAATTCCAGCTATCTTGTTACCTTTACTAATAATAGATCTAAATGACGAGTATTATATGGCTACACTAATTAACCTTGAAGCAAAATTTACAGAATCGAGTATAACAGATCACAAAGTTATTCTTAATAATGCTAAAATTGTCCATTATTCGGGTTTGGCGTCTATAATTTCAGAATTGAACTTCACACTCCGAGTTATTACCCCTTTATTCATCTTTCCTCATTCCAATGGAAATAATAAAATAATGACGTAATATCATATAATATTAGCACATCCTTCCTTTTGAAGTTATTATCACACCCTTCCTTTTAAAGTTCTTAAGAGTGATATCTACTAGCAGGGCCGGCCCTAGCATTTGCGGGGCCCTATGCGAAACGGATCGCGCGGGGCCTAGTCTGGGTAGGGATAAGCATAATGTCAAAATTATTTTTTTTTAAAATTAGAAAATAGGCCTACTTTCGTCTTTGCAATAAATTTTTATCAAATGAAAGCTCGCAATGCCACTTTTTATTTATAGGCACCCCAAAATGTCAATTTGGTCTATTCTTCAGAATAAATTCAAAAAATAGTTCAGGACTTTATCGTATATTTTGCCTTTTCATGAGATTTCCTGGGGGCCCTGGAAAATCAGGAGGTCGCGAAAACCCTGTTATTTTATATACGTTATAATGGTTTAATTTAATAATGTACACTTGGAATTAGCGCGGGGCCTATGAAAGCGCGGCGCCCACTGCGACCGCATAGGCTGCAGTGGCCTAAGGCCGGCCCTGTCTACTAGGAACTTTAACAATTCGTCCATTTCTGGTTGTCTTGACTGGCACAACAAGTTCTCTAGACGTTGGTCTATAACTGTCTGTTTCGTTTGTTCCAACAGTTTGCAGTTCGTAGTCTCCATCGGTATCATAGTACCCAGAGATGTCTACATCGAAACTCTTATTTAAAAAGCGTTGATTTCTTCTGTATGTTTTTCCATCGTTTGACTTTATGATGTAAGATCTGGGTGCTGAATGTTTTTTTTTTATGACAACTGCTTTCTGCCATGTTTGACCTAGACGAACTCTCCGACAGAATAAACTTTAGGTAGTATTGCTTTTCATCTGTCGTTCGTTGAGTAATGTCTCTGCATTTTGAGCTACCGATGGTTTCAATAGTTTGGGATCAGTTGGAATGATTCCCTGGGTCTTCTACTCTTCAGCAGTTGTGATGGTGAATACGGCAGTCTACTTATCGGAGTATTTATATACTCGAGCATAACGAGATATGGATCTTTCCCACTTTTGTATGCTCTGAATCCTTTTGCTTTCGCACAAAACATAAACAACCAACAATGACGTAATACCATATAATATTAGCACAGAATCTTCTTCGTGCAGTGGAAAATTAAGAATTTTTTGCCTATCTTGAATTCAAAGCTCCTGCGCCCAATTAATATAGTTCGGAAGAAACTACAAAAGTCTGGACTGCATATACGGGAAGCTGCTAAAGAAATTAGTACCCTTTCATGCTTTCTACAAAATGATGAGAAACTGACAAAAACCCAATCCATCGAAAAAGCAAAAGAAGGTAGTGAATACTATGGATTCCCTGTAATCAAAACAACCAGAAGAAAGAAAAGACTTGATGGGAAGTTGAGTTCTAATGTAGGACTGTCAATAGAACTGCAATTCAAACGTGTTGCGACAGAAGTGCTGGACAGATTTCATATGGAGATGAAGGGCAGATTCCAAAGGCTGGAAAGAAAATGGATACCTTTGGGTTTCTTCTTCAACCAAGACACCTGTTAGATGATGACACGCTTGTGACTAACTGTGCTACTTTTCCTGTTTGTATGATGAAATAAATGGAAAATCGCTTTTTCAATGATGTCATTGATGCACGAGCACTTTTCATTAACAAACCAGTAATACAATCACCAATAGACATATTGAGGAAACAGGCTTCATATGGGAATTACGTGTGCTCAAACCTTGCAACCTCTTCCGAATACCGCTAACTCAGGCCACTTCTATTACGTCATGTGAGAGATTATTCTCAAAGCTCAAGTTCATCAAAAACTATTTCAGGAGCACAATGACGCAAGAAAGGCTTATCGTGGTTTTAATGTCAGTGAAGTCACAAATACTAGAAAGTATCGATGTAGTTGATGTTATCATCATCATCATCATCAAACTCCATTAGAGTGAGGGCTTGAGAGGCTCAAATCCTCTCTTGCAAAAGCCCTGGACAGAAACCCTGCTGTCTTGCGTAGTGCATAAATGTCGCCATACAGGTCGAGAATTTTGGGTTTCCCAGACCTGTCGAGACGGAGATCAGCAAGTCTGGGGCAGTCAAACAGAATATGAGGCACGGTTTCCTCTTCTTCACCGCAGTGGGGGCACCGTGAATCAAAATTTGGCCATAGCTGCGAGAAATATGAGCCAACAGGACAGTGGCCTGTCCTGCACTGTGCTATAATAGCTTGCTCAGGCCTGGACAGCCTCCACCACGGGGAAGTGCGGTCAGGGCGCCTCATGCGCTCCCAGACTCCACGGGCTTTTTGGGACTTGTCCCAGCACTCAAACCATTTTTCCATTTCTGTTTTTTGTATTATAGCCAGGGCTTGATGAAAGCTTACAGCCTGGTCAGTGGGTGGAATTTGCCCTCCCTGGTGGGCCAAAGAGTCTGCGATTGTGTTGCCAGTCACACCTATGTGACTCGGTACCCACTGCATTATTACAGGGGTGCCATAGCGTTGTTTGATGTTATGTGAAGCCATGATGAGAGTGTTGATATTGGGGGGCCATGGTCCGGGGCTTTGCAAAGCCTGTAGTACAGATTTTGAGTCAGTGACCACAACAATCTGTGTTGCCCTCAAATGTCCCTCGCCGAGTTGAGAGTCAATGACTTTTAAGGCTTCACAGACTGCTATGGTCTCCGCATCAAAACTGCAAACACTACCACATGGTCCAAAGATTTTGACTGTGTAAGCGCCAAGAAAGTCGATGTAGGCTCCATAGCCTGCTCTTCCAGAATCTATTGATGTCGACCCATCAGTGTATGCAAAAATAGCATTGGGTTTGAAGGTATTAATGGTCCCCAGAGCTAGGATTTGAAGGTCGTTAGATGAACGGCTTTTCTTAGTGGCATTAGGGTCTACTAATTTCAAGCGTATGTCTGGGGTCCTTGGGCGGCACCAAGGGGGAAGGGGATGAAAGCGTTGAATGTTTTGTCGGTTGGTGGAGAGGCCAGCTTCATCAGATAGTCTAGTGGCATGATGCATAAAAGACTGCATCTGGATACGTCTTCTGCATCTCCAACCATCCACTAGTTCCTACTAAGGTTTAGTGGACCTATATTAGTCATTATTTCAGCTGCATTTACTGGACTTTTCCTAAAGGTTCCACAGACAAATCTTAGTGCTTGGGACTGTATTTTATCAAGTTGTTCAAGAGCAGTCCTAGAGCCATAAATTTGCACAGGTAGGCTGTAGTCTATCTGTGATCGGACTGCTCCTAAATACAGGGATCGGAGCATGTCTGCTCGGGCTCCCCACTTCGTGGATGCCAGCTTCCGCACAATGCAAAGTTTCCCTGAGGCCTTTCTTACAACATCCTGCATGTGCTCACACATTTTTAGTTTGCGATCTAAAGTTACACCAAGGTACTTGGGTAGCTTTTCCATGCTGAGAGCCACTCCGTTGAGGAAGAGCTGGAAAGGTTGCCCGAGAATGCCAGTCCCGAGCGTGAACAGAGAATAGACCGTCTTGGAGGTGTTTATTTCTAGCCTCCATTTTTGTGTGTATGAGCAGAGCGTATGGAGGTCTTCTTGTATGTTGATGTTATAGATGTCTTTGCTGCACAGAATGCACGACGTGAAGCGATATCAATTTAGATTTGTCACTTGTGCATTATTTAACTAATAAACAACGGTATTATTCATTGAAAGTCTTGATGATTACTTTTTGTTAAGTTTACTGATATACTGAACCAATTTGATTTGGGGCTTATTTATTTTTGCGTACATTATCTCATGTCATATGTCGAATAAGTCTGGTAAATGACATACCGAGATACAAGTCAGGTATATCGGTACGTTTACCATAAGACTTCCAATGCTAATATTGTACCTTTTTAGATTCTATTATTTAAATTAGCTTTTACAACAAAAAAAAAAAGCAATTAATAATTTCCCAGGGCTCATGTGGGCCAAATTTGGACACAAATGATGAGTCCATGCTCAATGAACCCCTTTGCCTGTGGTTGGTACATCTCAGGCTTTGGGCCTCTAATGATCGTGGTCCCGGGTTCATTGAACCCCTTCGCTCCATGGAATGGATGCTACACCAAAGACCCTGCCCACTGCCATTCAACATCGTCCTGTGGGAGGTTTGGACTAGAAAGTAGATTATCCTCAACTCTGAAGGAACAACATTTGATAAATCAAGACAGTAAGTCCAAGGTTGTACAACTGCTATATTAAAAGTATCATACTTCTCATAAGAAGTGACTTGTCCCAGTAGCTCATCATTGGCGGTAATATAAATTCAAATTCTTCAGAATATCGGCCTACTTTGTGACAATATTGTCTCTTACTGAGCCCATGAAGAGTCTATTTCTCTTGTATGTCCACTGTGCGTTGATCAGCAAAAACGCTCTTTCAAATTTTTTCCCCCATGGAATGCAAAAGAAAAAAAAAAGTTACAGATCTCAAAAGCTCTTAGTGGCAGTTTTTTTCAAAAGCCTTGAATAAATAAGTTCCTGTTCATAAAAGAGCCCCTGTCAAGTCATCGTCTGCTACTGAAGGGCGAGTTTGTTTATTCAAATCAAATGATATGAAAGACTGAAGTCGATTGGTGGATACAAATGCAATGATAACAAACAGAGCAAAGCCGGGCATGTCCACAATTTAGACTTATGTCTGCTGGACGGAGGACACAACCCAAAAAATGAGGACATGTCCTCCTTTTGACGGACCTTTAGTGGTAACCTTACTTAAGCATATGCAGGTATGTTAGCCCCCACCCCTTCACCTATTAGGCTACCGCCTTTTAATCTGATTCAGGTGTTTATATAGATCTAGATCTTATTATTCTTTAATGACGTATTATGATTAGGCCTAGTCTTCTTTAGGAACAATTGTGTTTTTCTTGTTTCTCCTTTAGGCCTATTTATTCTGTCTAGTGACACGTACCTCTGTAAGTAATTAAAATTATATAGTACTAGGGGATGATTCTTGTAGAACCTATTGACTTATCTTATCTTATGTAATACAGACGTTACTTCAAAGAATAAGATGATTACATTGTGGCAAAATATGTAGGTCACAGCTGGGGCTCCGTTGCCACGAGAAATACTGCATTCCGCACTAATCTTCGGACTCGAAGACAAGCCTTATTATTCAGGACTTACGATAATCATTTTTATTTCTCCCTCATCAAAACTCTATTGAAAAATGTATTGTTACATCTTTTTTTTTTTTAATTCTTTTCTTTTTAGCTTTATTCTTCATTATCAATCGTAACAAACATTTTTTTCTTCTTTTTTTTTTTTTTTTTTTAATTTATATTCACGTTCACAAAATATCTGTTCTACAGCTTTTCTTAAATAGTATTCCATAATTTTAATTTCTCGGTTGTTATATGTCAAACTTTCACTCGCCTATATAAAGCAATAAGAGCCCGATTTGTTTAAAATCTCCTGGCAACATGTAAATAAAGACTACATTTTAGCCAATAACTAAAGAGGCATCGATTAACTTCCATAATGCTCTAGATCTAGATCTAAATTATGTGACTCATTATTAGATGAAATAGTTAAGACAGTGTGCTTAAAAAGTTATGGCGATCTTCACACGTCAAACTCCTTGATTCGTTCATTGATGGGACTTGAAATAGTGCGGCTTAATCAAGGATATTTACTGTTGGCTCTTAACAAAATATGGAGCCCGACCGTGCATACATTCGAGGACAAGACGGAATACCTGTTTTAGTTGACCACTCTTCTAATCCATCATCCCCAGTAAATAAAAAGTCTATGAAGTTTAAAGAAACAAAGACTGACCAGCCTGTAGATTCCGTTAGAAAAGTATCAAAGACAACCGGTGAAATTTTGAAGGCGGTTTTTACCATTGATGGTGAAGGATACGATGTTATTTTCAATGAAAAAATTGGGCGAATATCTTGGTCGACTATGAACGCAACCGGTATTCAAGATAACTCTATTAATTATAGACCTTAAAATATTATAAATCTATGGTTCTCAACCTGTAGGCAATGTGGGGCAGGGAACACGTTATGCTGACGAGGGGACATGAAGGTTTTAATTTATAAAGTCTCACATCTCATATCAGTAAATTAACTTGCATTGTATTGTAAATTTACATTATACTTAGAACACGTAATCACTTATATTGTTAATTTTTCTAGCTGTGTGTGCAATTTAGACTGCCATCACTATGGACCAGAGTTCAAACCTAGCCTGTTTCCATTCTCTGCCCTCCTGCTGAAGGTCTGGGCTAGGATGTAATAGTCTTCATTTCTGAAGTCACCCATTAAAATGCATGACTAGATTGACACATGAATATGCATAGGACGTAATTATCTTCTCTTTTGAAGTATTATGCCAAAAGAATGCATTTCTGCAACTTACAATACATGGTTGGTTGAGAAGTTGATTGGCTTTGAGGGAATGGTGGATGTTTTTTTTTTGTCTGGAAAAATGAGGAGGGTCTTTCACAGGTTGAAAAACATGGCTATAAATGATAAACCTAAACAATGGGCAATCAATCCGGTAAAAATACAATGTTTAGTAAAATGTTGAAACATAAAATATATTCCTAATTTACATTTATCCTACGTGAGAAATATATTTTTTAATTTAACAAAATGGTTTATTATTTTTTCCAATTATAAATATGATTGTTTATACTTCTTAGACTATATCACTATATTTTATTTAGATTATCTTGATGTTTTCAAAATATTTAGGACGCAGAAGAAGATCTTCAAAAGGCTTTTCAAGTTTTATTCAGAAACGAAGACTGTCTATAACGGAAGATACATACCTTGATGGCTTAGACATTTCATCTCTATTTGGTGTTCATTTAAAAAGACGTCAGAAATCTAGCAGTGGCAAAGAAGATGAAGGACAATGTTTAGGCATTGTGCTGAGCATGATTGAGAAGAAAAATGTGAATATGTTAAGAGAGAAAACAGCATTTCTAGAACATCCCAGTGAAGAATTATGTTCTCCTTGGGTGGAAAAAATTAAAGATTGTATTAAAAGTAATTATTTCTTTGCTACATATCTTTTGTTCCCTACAATGATATAGACATAGCCATATATATATGTCCATGAATATAGACAATAAAAAGAATTTTCTCTAAAATTTAACTTTCATAAGTTTATTTATCTACCTGTTTATGATTTTGTCAAATATCACAATTGTAAGATTTATTATTTTTTTGTTCTCAAAAGGAAATTTTAATTACTGGTATATTAATAAGTTGGTAAAGGATCATGTTTCAAAATATATTTTAATTACAATAAATATATTTTCTTTTAGAAATTCACCATAGGCCTGCTGTCATAAAACTATTTCTGCAACCCTTTGCTGGAAATAAAACTGGTCGAAGTCTTTATAAAAATACTATTTCTCCATTGTTTCAAAGTGCAGGTGTAAGCGTGGATTTAACTGGTACGGTAGACCTTTTATTACAGTATAATTATTCACATTTAATTACTCATACATAACATCAGCTGTGTGGAGAGGGGGGAACTGTGATCATCACTTTGATCTCATTCTCTGAGATTATTTGTAGTGATCCATAAACTCACATGTAATAATAGAATAATTTTTAGAATTGGCTTAGTAGTGCTTTTTATTGTTAAAAGAAAGAAAATTCTTGTTGTTGAAATTTATTTATAAATTAATTATAAATGACAGATTTTAATTATTTAAGTTTTTTCTTTAACTTCCAGAGATAAAACATAATGAATTTGTAAAACAAGAAATGGTACATTTAAACCTTCAAGATTATGACTGGTAATATATATAACCCTCCAAATATTAATATTTCTCTCTCATTATTCAAGTCCAATGTCAAATTACTTCCAATTTAATTTTATTTTCTTTTATTTCAAAGTATTGTTTGCATGGGTGGAGATGGTACAGTTAATCACTTGGTGAATGCTTTACTCACTCGTGCTCAGAAAGAAAAAGATATTGAAATGAAACACAATATCACTCCAGTTAAATGCCCCATCCCACTAGGGATCATACCTACAGGGAAAACAAATGACATTGCTCAGTCAGTGATGGGAGTTGCTGATGCTGTGACAGCTACATTACATATTATTCATGGTAATGAGCCTTTTATACATTCTTTTTTTTTATGATAAAAAATGGGTACCTTTTTCACATGATTAATACCTGTGTTAAGCTTATTACTTGAAGTGAATGTTGATGCATGACATTTGGAAAGATTTAAAATGACATTAGCTGTAAGGTTTGGTTTTAAAAAAGAAAAAGGTAGGAAATGTTTAGGGACATTAACAGAATGAAACCAGATTGTAGGTATGAGTAGAAATCTTGCTAGCAAGAAGAAAGGTTGATGGATTTATGTAAAGGTTGGAAGATCTGCCAGTAATTGTATTTAACACAAAAGGCATGGATCAATAAACTTGCTGCCTAATCATTAAGAATGACCCTTTGAACTGTCATCACAATGGTCCTAAGTTCAAACCTTCCTCCATTCCCTGCCATCTTGCAGGAGATTTGGGCTAGGATATAATAATCATCTTTTTTTAATGAAGGTCTGAAGCTTATAAAACAAACAGGTTTTGTAGAAATTTAGTAAAAAGTGTAAGAGAGAACAAAATGAGTGCTAGGATGGGAAAGGATTTGGAATAACACATATATCTATCAAGTTTTTTTCCAATCAGGCAATTTCCAAGATGTGGAAAGAGGGAACAAAATGAGCGCTAGGATGGGAAAGGGTTTGAATAACACATATATCTATCAAGTTTTTTTTCCCCATCAGGCAATTTTCAAGATGTGGATATTTGTTCTGTATACACACCTGAGAGATTTCACCAATGGGCTTTCAATTGCCAGTATGGCTTCACAGGCCAGGTTCTGACATTCATGAAAAAATATAAAACATTGGGCTCTAAAAGAATAGATGCAGCTGTTATTAAAGCCCTTACCAAATCTAAAATGAGGTAAATTCTTAGCAAACAAAAATGTGTATATCACTCAGTATATGGTTTAATTTTATTGCTTCATTTATAAACATAACACACTTAAAACTTGGCTTAGCATATGACACTGTTGAACACTCAAAGTATATATACATATAGATGTAAGATAATGTTATATGCGTTCATTGTCAAGCTCAGATAGATTTATTTTAGGTGGCAATTTTAGCTTAGTCAACATAGCAACGACAAAGTTAGTTAGAGAATCATTTGAAGGGCATTTAGACTGAAGCAGTATTTTTATTCGTAGGGGAGGGAAGGAGCCAAAAAAAGATACAAAAAGAAGAGAATAAAGAAACGGAAACAAAAGTGCATTTCAAAAATGTGGGACAAAAGAAAATTTGTTCTGTCCTTTCTTAACTTAGAAAGAATAAAATGAATAATGATAAATAAATTTTATTAAATAGATCTGTAATTATAAATACTTAAATAAAGACATTAAATTCATCACTTAATTTAAATAAAGAAACTTGCAAAAAAAGACAATTCCAAATTTCTGTATGTTGTGCTCCATATATTTAGAGTATAAACATGAGTTAACTTAAATTTGGCTGATCAAAACAAATTTATGGACATTATTAAAGCTGTTTTGTTTCCAAATAAAAAAAAATCAATTGCTGCTGAAATGTTTGGACAATAATTTCCTTTATCACATTTATGGGTAACGTATTTCTTTTTTTTTTTTAAATATAGAAATCATTTTCATTTTCAGAGCTTATGAGTGTGACATTGAGTATATTCCTGCTGAGTCTTCTTATCCTAAAAATACAGTTTGCAGAACAGGGTAGGACTTGTGTTTTAGTGAGAAATAATAGTTTTCCAGAGAATTTTATTTTCTTAGAGATCCATAAATTTTGTTTTATGATTAGTGGAAAATAATACAGCATTATTACCATTACATTTGACAAAATAAAATGCCTCTGGGCACACTAATACTTTGAAAGAAACAAACATTCTGAGATACCGGTACCATAAATAAGAATGTTAAACCTTATAGCCATAAATAAACAATTTCCAGTTCATCTATGCCATACAGAATAAATGTATGAACAAAAAGAATTTTAGTAAGTAGACTAAACTTAATTTTGTAGACAATGTATGAACAAAAAGAATTGTAATAAGTAGACTAAACTTAATTTTGTAGACGTGCGTCACCAATTATAAAGATTTGATGTAATAAATACCACAGTCATCACAAAAAAAAGCTTAAATTAGGTTGGAAAACACTTTTATATTCAAGGGTTTAATATATATAATATAATACATGCATCAGATCCATGCACCTCATGAGATGAACAAATTATCTATTGAAGCAAAAATTTACAATGCAATAAAACAATCTTCAACATTAAATTTCTGCTGCTATGATTTATAATGTTTAAAAATTTTGTGTGTAGCTGTGACATCTGTTGGAATGATGAATGCAAACTAGAGCATACAGAGGAGACAACTATAGATCTAGTACAGGAATTGGATCCCTTGAGTCAATCTTTCTCAAGTGATGCGAGTTCTATTATAGGTATTTTTATTTAATTAACCAAACTTTATAACACTAACACATGACATATGTGTTAGTGAAGAAATAAAAATCTTTAAAATTAAAAAAACTCTGGCAACTCTAAAAGTTTAATAATTAATCAACAATTTTCACTAATAGATCTTCCACAGAACAACCCATGGCGATCATTGAAAGGGAAATACCTAAATGTTGGTCTCTTTACACTTCCTGGAATTTCAGATTATGCACCTCAAGGATTCAGCAGATACACACATCTTAATAATGGTGTGATTGATTTAGTACTAATCAAAGATGTGGAAAAAAAAGAGTTTGTTAGACATTTGCGGAGATTTGGAAATACTAAAGATCCAGTAGGCAATTTTACATGCAAATTTAATTTACAAAATTAACATAATATTTGTTTTCTATAAAACTATAACAATCAATATTATGTTTTTCTTAAAATTAGTTAATTCATCTTGGGATTTCTGTATTTTTAGTTTGATTTTCCCTTTGTTGAAATGTACCGAGTGAAAGAGCTTCGATTCCGTCCACGATATCCCACAGGCTGGAACTACAACGATCATGACTTCAATGAAATCAAATATCAAGTAAGTTAATTTGTGCACTAAATGTATGCAAAATATAACTTCATCATTTGTTCTCTACATTCCTAATAGATTATCTAGGCCTCAAGAAACATGTCAATCTCCACTGTCTATCCCTAATTATTTTATTTTCTCCTACCTTACTCTTTTCCAATTCTTTTGTTCTCCATTTTTAGCGGCCCCCGTAAGGGGAAAAAGCCGCTATTAGGTTTGTGCAAAATGTCCGTCTGTCACACTCAGATCTCGAAAACTAGAAGAGATATGAAAAATATTATTTCATCATTAAATCCGGCTTAAAAAGTTTAGGTGCAACGGCTACTTTTGGTTTTCTAAAAGCAAACCGTTTAATTTATAAAATTAATTATGCAAGCGATTTTTTCATAAAAATACACCAATTCTAAAACAATTACGTAAATGTAAGGGAGGCAATGTTACAATATGCTAACAAAGATGGACAATTTTTGTGTATTTTCAGTATCACTAAGTCAAATATATTTTAAAAATGTACAGGAAATGTTTACAACAAATATAAATAATAGTTAAAGACGTTTTTTCTGGTCAACTAGCTGCTAAAATTAAAAGAAAACATTTCTGTTTGTTTATAAAGGCTAATAATGCACTTTGTATGTAAATATCACGCACATTTTTTTAAATGGACTTTTTATGCAGCGATTTTCGTGCAGTAGCGTAACGTCGCAACATGATCAGGTGCTAAACCAATTCCTTAAACTTTTTTTAAAAAATCAGATTTTATTTATTTTTTGTTTAGTGCCCCCATCCGAATAAAAGAAGCTTATTTTTGTGCGTTTTGTCTGTTGGTCGGTCTGTCCGTCACGATTAGATTTAAAAAACTAGAACTCTAAAAGCTATTGAAAATCTGATTTACCCTTTAATGTTCCTCCCATAACATCTCAATAGTTTTAAGTATCTAAAATTGATTGTTCCGGATTTTTTTGTGCAAAACTAATCAACGCCAACAAATGTTTGTTTGCTCTTCTAACTTATATTACATTCAATTTCCATGCTTAAACGTTGCAAAAACACATTATCAATAATATGTTGTTCCGTTTTTTATGTAAATAGCATATTAATGCTAAATCAAAATCTCTATACTGACTTATATTTCATTAAGTGTAAAAATGTTCCGGATATTGTTTTCTAAAACATGAATTATGCCTAATGATTGTTTGAAATCGCATAAGGCTTTTAAAAAAAGTAATTTACTAGAATTGGTTACTGAAAATTACTTTTTAGACATTTAATTTTCTTGTAAAACATAACATAGAAGTTTTGTAATCAATAAAGAAAGTTCCGGAAATTTGTTTCTTACAAATCGTCGCAAGAAATTTCCGAATTTATTTAAAAATCTACTAACGCCAAATAATTGTTTGAACTCCCTCTTCTAATTAATAAACAAATAATCTTCTCATTTAGGAAATAATGTTTTTACGGATTTTTATGAAAAATATTTTAACTCACTACTCTCTTACAGTACATTTAACTTTCTACCTAAAACATTAAAAAATCTAATTATCGTTAATATTATGTTCCGATTTTTAAGGAAAACAGAATCCAAACACCAAAGTAAGGTATGAAAATCTCTCCACGTGGCTGTAGTACATCTAATTTTTATACGAGACCATCCAAAAAATTTAATTAACGGTATTACATTTATCTGAAATTCTCTTTTTCTTTTACTATTTATACAAACATCCGGAACAATCTATTATATAAACTTTTCAATTGTGTTCATACCTAAAAATTATTGCGATGTTTTGAAACGTAAAATAAAGGTTAATCAATTTTTAATAACTTTTAGTTGTTTTTTTTATATCAAGATGACAGACAGACCGACTGACAGACAAAACGCAAAAACAATGCGGCTTTGATCCTTTTTAAATAAATTCTATTAGAACTCAGTGCACCAATGTCTATGAACCCTCGTTAAATATCTCGTGTAAATAAAGACATTTTTTTTATGGTACCGGTACTAGCCTATTGTGAGGTAATGGAATTTTTTTTCTTTGACGTCATATGAATGGACTCTTTAAATGTAATGTTAAAAGAACGTACTCGGTGCACCAATGTCTATTAACCCTCGAAAAAATTGCTTGTATTAATGAAAACATATTTTAGTCTAACTAAGCCGTGTGACGTAGTGGTTTTTTTTCCTTTGACGTCATATGGAATGAATTCTTTAAAAGAAATGCTAAAAGAACGCACTCGGTGCACCAATGTCTATGAACACTCGAGAAATGGCTCGTGTTGATGAAGGTGATTTTTAATCTAGCTAGGCCTTGTGACGTAGTGTTTTTTTTTTCCTTTGACGTCATATGGAATGAATTCTTTAAAAGAAATGCTAAAAGAACGCACTCGGTGCACCAATGTCTATGAACACTCGATAAAAGGCTCGTAATGATGAAGGCGATTTTTATTCTAGCTAGGCCGTGTGACGTAGTGTTTTTTTTTCTTTGACGTCATATGGAATGAATTCTTTAAATGAAATGCTTAAAGAATGCACTCGGTGCACCAAAGTCTATGAACACTCGATAAATGGCTCTTATAGATGAAGGCGATTTTTAGTCTAGCTAGGCCGTGTGATGTAGTGTTTTTTTTTCCCTCTGACGTTATATGGAATAAATTCTTCAAACGAAATGAAAAAAGAACTCGGCATAGTAATGTTTATTAAGCCTTGTTATGTGACTCGTGTTTAAAAAAGGAATGATATCTTGATTTAGATCTAATCTAGATTTTTTAAACTAGATCTAGATTTTTATTACAGTATATCTAGATCTGGATTTATATTCTAATTAAAATTATTTTAGAGTCTAGATCTAGAATTTCTAGATCTAGTTTAGACTAAAATAGACTAGATTAAGATGTAGAATTTCAATTTCTAAACTTAAAGTGTAAAAAAAAGTGTAGATTTTCATTTCCAAACGTTTTGATCAATATTGTAATGTTTTAATATACTAAAACTAATCTACTATTTTTTATTAAATTTAAATTTAAATTTACGGCAAATGAATCTTTGAAACATTATTACTTTTGACCATCGGATGGCTGCCTGGTCGTGCGGTTTGCGCGCTGGACTGTCGTTCAGATTTATGGATGGCCCAGGGTTCAAACCCTGCCCGCTCACATCCCCCGTCGTCCTGCGGGAGGTTTGGACTAGGAAGTAATTATCTTCAACTCTGAAGGAACATCCGAAACGTGTAAAACATTTTACATCAAAATTAAATCACCTCTTGAATATTATTTGCGAATATGCAGATCCGACAGGGATCCGACTTCGACGGGGGCCGCCTCTGAGTTTGTGTAACACAAACTCTCTTTGTAATCTTGTTTAAATTTAACATGGGAGTTAAAAATTCCTATTTATACTTTTGTTTTTGAGAAATGCCAATATATATACAATAAAATTTCCTTTAAAAATTATTTTTTTTGTCTTTCTAGTTAGAGAGTGATTACCTATTCATTTGACAATGACATATTCATAACTATTTCTTTCATATATATAGCACTTCACATAGTTAAAATATATCAGCAGTCTCAATAATATCATGATTTGTTTATTTGCCTAGATGTCCAGAGAAGCATCCCAACTACAAGTCAAGAAATCTGTAGAAGTTATAAATGACTTGGATCATATTACAAACCATGACAACAATCCTAGCATAGATACACTCGACTTATCTGATGAAGAAGATGAACAAGAAGAAGAGAAATCTGAAAATCAAAATGTAATTTTTTCATTAAAAACTAAGAACTAAAACACAATTCCTTGTGATTATATTTTGTCAAACCCCTAATGAAATGCCCATTTCTATCTGGACATTTGTTTCAGCCACCAGAACGCCTTGTGGGACCCATGTATAGAAAGACTTTCTCAGAGATAGAAAGGGAAAAACACAAATGGCATGTTAGAAAGAAAGAAGAAAAACTTAAAGCCAAAGAACAGGCAAAAATGGTTTCTGTCTGGAGTATTGACAATCAAATAGTCAACAAGCTTGAATTAGACTTCAAGTAAGTTGCATTTTAAGTCAACATGTCACACACATTTTAAACATTTTCTGCTTACAAAGAATGGACTTATGATGTATTGTACTTCCACAGAGTTCATCATGGTCTCTTGAGTGTTTCTGGACTTGGAGTTTCACCACATACAGAGTTCAGCGAGGTTAGACTAGGCTGTTTGTCTGGCATGTAGTTCAGTGACATTCTCAGGATGATATTGTCTGTGCAACTACAAACATTTGTGTGATGATGGTACCCACTGAATGATATTGAAGACTGAAAATATTGAGTTCAGGCATTTTCTTGGCCCAATTATGTTTAACTTTATTTACTAGTCAAAGTCTCTGAAGAGTTCACTCAATGGAAGTTGATGATGATTTATCTTTAAAATAGCAACAACACTCAAAATAAAATAATAAACTTATGCGAGTTTATATTAACTTAGGCTATTAGCTGTAGCTTCTGAATGAAACCTTATGGAAAGTATGTTATCATTCCTTAAAAATAATTATCAGCACATAACGATACATTTAAAGTTTACTTCTAGCCTTTAATTTTGAAATAAAGTAGATAGATTGGGTAACTATATTTAATATTAAAATTCAATTAAAAACAACATCTGACCCCCGTAAGCAGTTTTTTTAATACAAAAGCTAGAAATCAACTAAATCAACTTCCATTTCTAATAATCCGTGGTAGTCTTTTTTTTTTCAAGTGTTCAAATATTTTATTAAAAATTGAGATTTATAAAGGGACATAATGTTTATAGATGATCATGTTAAATGTTATTAGACTGTTCATATCCATTAAACTAATTTTTATATGACAGTACTCTAATATATTAATGTATATCATTTTAGTATTGTTAAAGAATCTATTTCGTTTGATTTAATACTGTCTGGCTCACAATAGTTGTAATGCCTTTAAAAATGTTGATTACCAGAACATATTTTTTCGCCTTCTGACCATGGAAATGTTCAATCAAGTATTTACATACTCTTTATGATAGCATTTCATTTTCCATACCATGAAATCGTCTGACAAAATGTATTAGTCTGGCGAAAACGTTTTCTTCACTTAGAGCACATTGTGTAATTATTTTGTGAAACAAATCACCATATTTATACACTGAATGTTTTTCATTTTGAGCAAAGTTGTTTCTTTTAATAAATGATGTCATTTGAACGATTGTATTTCTTTCATTAAGAACTATATTTTTTATAAATTATTATTTATATACAGCATTATATGTTCACAATGATAAACTTTCAAAGTCACTGTTCTGTTGTATAACTTGCTTGATTTCTCTAACTAGCAATAAATAGACTTTCTGTATTTTGTGTACAATCCAAACATCTTTTAAAACAATTTTAAAATGTTGACATGTATAATTACTATACAATATGCATTTTTATGTAGTCACAGTAGTCAAGAGATGTTTACTAAATGGAAAGTAGCAGAGTGTCTTTTTTTTCTATGTACATTTATAGAAAATGTTCCTGTCACAAATAAATAACAACCAAGTTTTTTATTTTTTTTTATTTAAAAAAAGTCTTGTATACTATGTATATTTTTACAGAAAGTAAGTTATATTTTACAACTAAATAGCCAGTAAGGTTTGAAAGTTGGAAAATCACTTTAAATTGCTGAAAGCCCTTCCAGTTAAGCTACAAATACCAAAATTGTTCAATATATAAACTAGACACTACTTTTTGTTAAAGAGTGATAAGGCCATTTTGACAATTAATTCAATCACTAAATTGAAACAATATTTTTTTTTAATATTGTGGATTCCTGAGATATTCCTAAGAAGATTTACCCCTGCTCTGTTTAACATGAAAGTATAGGCTAGTAAGAATGAAAACTTAATAATTAGTAAGTGAATTATAATATTTAGATATCATAATGACATAGGTTTTAACATGCATGACTAGATGCATGACGCATAGGACGTAATCATCTTCTTTTTTGAAGTAATATCTGTATTTTATAAGAAGAAGGTCCTAATCTAGAGGGTCCATGGAGAGAGGAAGACAGAGACAATGAAAAAAGAAAAAGTTAAGTAACTAAATTCAGATTTTAACCCTTCAACTATATACACAATTATCACCTAAAATTCTAAGAAAAAAACAACTCAATTTTGTGAGAGAAAACAGAATAGTAATTATGTTATTTATAAAATAAATTTACATTGACTTATATGTGGGCAAGGCTTATGTATAAACTCACTCTTGTCTGTCTGGCAGTTCTCTGACACTCAATCTAGGATGAAGCTGAAATTTTACACAATTATTTCTTTTACCTGACAAAACAAAAAAAAAAAATTAAACCATTAGTTAATTAACTATTGGTAATTAGGCATTTTGTTTGGTATCTCGAACAAAAGAAGGAAATTGTACTTGACTAAAGTGGTGTTACAAGCTGAATTAGTCCCCATTATAGGTCACTGCTTTTAAGTTAGAAACAACTATGTCAGTTTAAGGAGGTTTGAGCCCTAGTTCAAATTCAGGTTGTTATCCCCACCCCCCTGTTTTTTTTTAAGCTTTTAAAAAGCAATTACAGTAAAATTCAGTCAGATATCCATTTCTTTCTATCTCGCCCATTTTCCCAAATATTCTTTACCCTAAGAACTCAAGTCATAATAGGAGTTGAGGCTATGCTTGGTTATCCTGCAATATCCTCAACAAAAGTAAAACATTATTGCTGTGTTTGGAAAGTTTGTTACTACCAATAAATGGATATGGACAAGTATTTCAAGCATATGCCTTCTGTATTCATATTTAAAAAATAATTCAAATTGTATCTGGGGTTGAGGTGTGTAGGTTAAAAATTTTAAAGCAGATACTGCAATACAACAAGTTAAAAAAGCACTGTAATAATGTGCACAGAAGTCCATGTGCACCACCTTGTTTATTTGTATACATAAAACAACAGCTAATACTCAATAAAATGACCAGTGAACATTAAATAAGCTCCAGCTCTTTTTATTATCCAAGATCAGGCTTTTACGCTTACATGTTATGTGCCAGAAATTAGTGATTCGCTAGACATTATAGTATATTTACAGACAAAGTTGCATGGTATTGCTGTTATTAATTTCTTACACTACAGATTATTAAAATAATAAAAAAAAAACAAAAAAAGATTAGAGTTTAAACAGTTTGCAATGCAGCTGCAATTCCATTATAAATGAGTATATTTTGTCAACTGAAAGTTATAATGAATCAAAAGGCATTTTATTATGGCAACTATTTTGCTTTATCCACCCACTATCTATTTACAACATAATGATACAACTAACTGATGACACTTCTAAGTAATTGGTGCAAGCATGAATGCCACTCAACAAACATAAAGTATTTATTGTATAAGCCTTCTGAGAATACACCAATCCCAAATTTGAGAAAGTGAGATTTCTATTTTACTGTTGGGATCATTGGTTAAGTATCGATTCCGTTTAAAAGTTTAATGGCAAGGCAAGCTCAAAATGACCTTGCTGAGTGGTACCCATGAGTATAAATTAAATCTATGGCAGTAAGAATGCCCAAATAAATAGAGCAGAATTAAAATGGAAAATGTAAAAATATGTAATGAATAAGTAATAAGTCAATTTGAAACAATGTAAATACATGAGGACACCCATTTTTTTTCTCTCTCAGCACTCTTTCATTACAAAGCAATAGATGAAAAGTGTACAGAGAAATATTGGGTGTAAGAAAATAAGTTTGGAACTCTATCACATATGGTACATCCATCCTATCACAAGCATTGCTACACATGTGATGACTTTGTGATCACTGATGATGAACAATGTTGGTGTAAATGTTTCCTGTCTTCTTATCCATGTGTGTCACAGCAGACTCCACACTTTTTTCATGCTTCTTCTTGGCAGCTCTGTAGAGCTTTTCTAAGAATTCATTCACACCTGAGAACAAGAGAAATTAAAATGACTATTGCACTGAAAATCCACCCAAGGAATAATATATAGAGAAATAAATGTCATGCCCAGCTAAATAGGTAGAGAATATTGTGATATAACATTTGAAATCATGTATGACATTAACTTTGAAAAATACTAGATCTACATACTCCACCAACATGCACAATCTAATCATCTCTAATCTTGACAACATCTATTTTCAATAAGGAGATTTTCACAATGGTAGATAAATTGTACTTCATGCACCATAAATATCAAAATACTTAGGAAATGTCTATTTATAGATACAGAGTTGAGTTTGACAAGTCAGTTTGGCCTATAAATCTCAAATTATGAGGCATGATTTGGCTCTAAATCTCATCCAACTTGTCAGTTTTGTGCCAAACTTTCTTTTCTTAATGAGCAGAAGTGCTAATGTTATGATAATATAAAAATGTCAATGTTTTAATCTTATTCTGATTTTTGTACACTTTCATTTTAAATAGGGCTTTATCATTTACTAAACAGTGAAACAAATCAATTTTTATAGACATTTCCATTTGTACTTAAATCAACTGATCTACAAGTTAGAAAATCACAAAATTACAAGAAAAACTAGAAAACAAAAACAAAAAAAATGTTTTTAAAAATGGTTACTATTTTGTATGTTGTTTCATAAATTGATAAATACTCAAGGCTTTAGATTTACCTGTACTGGCCATCCAATTGTAGCACATAGGTGGAAAGTTAGTCTGTGGATCGTCAAAGTATGTCTGAACATAAAGGAAACCATTCTGTAAAAAAAAAAAAAAAAAAAAAGCTAACATATCTAAAGGCAAGCTCAACATTACTGTTTTTAAATCCAATATCTTAAATGGACAAATCTTTTTTTTTTTTACTTATTGGTATTTCACTTACAATAAGAAGGTTGTGATATTTCCATAACATATGCAAGTAAATGTAAGTATGAGGATCAAGTAAGCAGTTGGTGTCATCAATTTAGATAACAATGGAATGGAATGCATGAGACAAAGTGTCAAAAAAAAAAAAATCTGATGTAAGCACTTTAAATTACTAAGTCAAACCTCATCAAAAGTAGTGAAAGGCTTGATGACAATCTGTGAACAGTACGTGGAGACTCTAACACAGGCGTCTGTTTGTGGACAAGATGGATGTTCAGTTGATCTGGCTGTGATCACCATAGTACCAGCATTTGTGTCAACCTAAGATACAACATGCCATAAACTAATACATTACAAGGGTATCATTGCTGTATTTTAAATTATTTTGAATGTTAACAATTTCATACACCTCAACAAATTTCCAACAGAAAATATTATGACAATTGTCTTGTGAATTAGTTGCACACTAATGGGCATCGCAGTAAAAACTTGTTCTTCCACCTTCTTTAATGATCCATCAATAGCACTATGTTAAGAAATCCTCAAATATAACCAGCACAAGAAAACGTGGAAAGAAATATGAACAATCAGTTTCTGGAAAATGTTAATAAATATGATAAAAACTTTTATGTAATTATTAAATTTGTTTCTTTTAATTAACCAAAATGGATGCTAAGTAATTAAAATATATAAGCCTATACAATTTAAGTTCCAAGTAAAAAATGAGACATGTGTCACCACTGAAGACAAAATTCTTGTGTACAATTCATTTGAATTAATAGGCATCATGATATTGTTGATTAACAATCAGATCACAAAATAAAAAATAATGAAAAAAAAAATTGTGCAACTAGGTGTGAAAATTTTAATGTAAGTTTGACTATAGACATTGTAGTTTTTACATCTACTTTTATACTCATTTTTTTCTTTTTTAATTTGTAGTTTTCGGACTGGTATGTTTGTTTATACATATAAACAAAACATTGTTGTAAGAATGAATTCTCTAATGTCTTGTCAGATGAAGGGTAAATATTTGAGCACTGATATTCATTGATGTTTAAAACTAATACAAAATACTTTTTAACTACTAAAAAATTTTTTTTCAACATCTCTAAAGAAATTCACTGCACATTTCTTTAAATGTCAAATTGAGCAAAGATTTAGTTTAAAAAAAAAAAGAAAAAGAAAATAAACATAGGAAAGGAAGTAGTATAAACTATCTAAACTTATACTGTTTTGCAAGATTATACTATTGCAATGTGTAATAATAATAACAATCATCTTTATTATCTGGGAGGAAATTTGTTTTACAATTGTGCATTACAAAAAAATAATATATATATATATAATTTGAGCTAACAATTTATATGATAGCGTACATAATATACATTCATACCCCATTTTCTCTTAAGCATCACATGCGAAATTTACAACAGTAAGTTAAATGTTGTTGAACAATTTAATTGCCAAAGAAATTTAAAAAATTCTTATGCCTATTTGTTTTTGTGATTGATGTCTTAAATATAATAATTTTAAAAATGTGTGATTCTACAAAGTCTTAAATGTGTTTAACTAAAGAAAAACAAATGAAATACCAGTAATATATGGTGTTTTTTTTAACTATTAACTCGATTTTTTTCTTATAAAATATAGTACAACCAAAACATAATTGTTACATTTAATGTTTAAGCAATTATTCCATTATTTCCCTTTAAAATTTTTCATTGAAAGCTACATTTCTTAAAAAAAATTAAGACATGCCCTCACTTTGAGCAATGATAAAAAGTTTTGATGTACACATTTTAAATGATTTACTAATAACACAAATTACCTTACAGCGCCGCACATAAACATAATCTCTTGGATACATAGGATACTGTGAACAAAAAATGTTTCAATTATAAAGCACTGCATAAGTTGAAAAAAACAACAACAGTACTTAAGAATTTCAATTGATTATTTAAAAAAAAAAAAAAACTCACAGGGAATTTGTAAATCCAATGAATCACTTCCGATTCAGTTTTATTGTCTCTATCAACAATACTAACTTCTATAGTGTTCTTGTCCCAGTCTTTCCAGTATTCTACATCTACCTAAATAAACATAAAAAGAAACTGTACATCACCAGCTGCTCAAACATTCCTAATGTCTGATTCCTATATGTTCACTAGCTATCAGATCATTTCATCTCTTTGTCTTAACAATGAACTCTACATGAGGAGCTAAGCATTGCTTAGTTACTTAACAAGATCTGGCTGTACAATAAGCTACAGACAATGATACTTCAAATTTTATGTATTCAAATGAGCTATAACCAACATACAAAGAATTATTGTGGTAGTTAATAAAACATAAAGGTATTTTAAATACATTACCTGAGTATTGTAAAAAGCTCTAGCAGGTATATCATTGTATTTACCAAACACTGAAAGAAAAAAAAGAAAAAAAGCATATCATATTATATATACTCAAACAATGTACCTCATTAAATACATAACTCACTATCAATACAGTTACCTACGTTTGCTATTTATGTAAAAACTATCTGGATGTGGCCTAAGACCTGTGAGCCTTAGTTTGGTATTACTGATCTACTGGTTTGGATTTAGATCTATGTGAAACTTAGAGAATGTTCCCTTCACATTTTTTTTTATTTTGATATGAAAATAAAAGTAGTGTGAAAATGGTTTTTTTCTGTTTAGTTTGACATATTCATATCAAATATAAAATATTGTGAAAACAGATTCACCCATTTTGTTCAAATGTTTCATTCTTAAAAAGAGATAAATTTAATTATTTTTTTTTTAGAGCAATCCGGTTGTGGAGGGACATTAATCATGTTCTAAGATCTCCATAATCATCTAAGGAACTTTTTTATTCTAAGTTTTATCAACATTGGTCAAACGCTTTTGATTTTTAATAGGGCAATTAGGGACTTACATACATACACCTTACAATTTGCTTTATATACATATAATATATATATTAGATGAATGCTGAATAAAAAAAAATGTGATAACAAATAGATCTAAAAATTTGACAAAAGCAACCCAGAAAAAAAAAAGATAATTTTTTTAGACAACTTTTAAATATTTTATTATTTACCTCGATATTGATAGAGATTTGAATCAGGAATAGCCCGGCGCCAGATTTTAAAGTCGATTCTGTCTACCACTGTAACCCATTCATGGTCCTCATGAGTAACATGTGAAACATTGGTTACCTGATTGGGTTTATTTTTCAAGGCTATTAAATTATTCACTTCCTGAACTTCTTCACAGCATCTAAAGGAAGAAAAAAAAAACTTTTTTTTTCTTCTTTAAAATCATTTAAAATGTAAATTAAGACTATCTGTTTAGATTGACATTGTGCATAGACATTTATGAACTGGCTCTCTTGATAGTTGCCAGTATTTTGTTCTAATTCGTGAATAACTCTATTTTATTAAAGTGGTGTTACACAGTTTAGAACAAATGTTAAAGCATATTGCATCATATCTATTTTAAAAATGTTGACAGTCGTTCATAGATGACTAGAAAAGTCATTGTTCTCAAATTATAGTTAATATGGTCAAAAATCATAATCAAAGAAACATGAATGACATAATTCTAAGCCGTCTAAGGTACATATAAGCATACTAGTATATAATTGAAAATCCATACAACAACAATATGCTACATTAAATGTCTATCTCTATACATACGATACATACATAAAAGACTGTGTGACTGTAGATCTACATATACAGGCCAATACAAATACAGGGGGTAATTATACTTACTTTTTAATCTCATCATCTGTAACTCGTTCTTTTTCCCATTGAAAAACTGCTGCAGACAACATGGCCAACAATGGTTTACTTTTAATGCCAACATTTTTCTTTATTTTCTGCATTAGTACTTGTTCTCCATACAGACGTTGATATAAAACAATAATCTGAAAAGCTCTTCTGAGCCTCAATGCTGCAACCCGGTTACATTGTTGCGTTAAAAGAAAACTAACAAGATTTAGCTTAATACCAATATTATTTATCAAAAGTCTCATCTTCTCTTGAGCATTTTGTCCTAAAAGAAATTTTGCTGAGCCATCGGTAAATCCACTGAATGATGACTTTACACACCTTCGAATGATGGTTGACAGCATTTGGCTAGCTGTCACTTTACTAAAAAAGCTACCCAAGGCCATGGGAAAACAAAACTGTAACAGTGCCAGTAGACAGAGTAGATTAGTAGATCATGAGATATAAATATTTAGTAATACTAATACCACTTCTTAGTCTAGAATAGTCTAGATCTAGTAAAGTATAGAAACTATAGATTTAGTCAATTTAGATAGATTCTAAGATTGCATTCAGTTTAGTCACAAATTGAAGTTTAGTCATTAAGTCGATTCTATTAACTATTACTATAATTACTATTTGCTATTACTATATTACATCAAAGATCTGTAACAATTTAATATTACTCAATATTATTAGTCTGTTACTCCGTACTGTACTGTTTTAACGTCAATACTGTGTTATGTGTTGATGAGTGTTCTCTGTTGTCAGTAATGACAGTATTTGATTTTGAGTATTGAATGACTGAGTCTTGAGTTACACTGACTGACAGTGACTGAGTACTGTATTGAAATTGTGTCTCTCAATTAGTAGTCAGTGTAGTGTAGATAGATCCAGATCTAAACATGTAATAAGCTTTTATCATAATAAAACTTGTGTATATTAGATCTAGTGTTGTCTAGATATATCTAGAGTCTAAAATCTATATTTAAAATGCATTTTAAATGATTTTATCAGGTCAACTGTTGAAATAGGTTACGGAAGACAGCATGGATAATAAAATTGCAGTTGACCTTCAACCCTGCTCTTCCGCTAACAAAGTACACTCTTATTAGAAATTCGCTAATTTAGTTAATAAATTATTTTATAAAAAAGTTTATGGAAAAAGTATAACACTATAAAAGTTAAAATTAAAAAAAAAAAAAACTCATCTGATCTTAGCCAATAGATTAAGATTACAGTTGTTACTTAAAAAAAAAAAAATTACGTCTTGCGCATTTCATGTGTCAATCTAGTCATGCATGCTAATCAACTCTGCTGTCGTAAGTTTTCCTGAATGGTTTTATTTTAATAATAATCAAAAAGGAGGTAAAACTTAACTCATCAACTCTGCTGTCATAGATCACTAAATACAAAAGCAGCCTTTTTAGAGGAGGTTTGGACTAGGAAGTAGAGTAGTAGACTATCTTCGACTTTGAAGAAACATCCGAAACTTGTTAAGCAAACAAACATAAAATAAATCTACAAGAGTTTTTAAGCAATAGCCGGAGAAAGCAAACTACCTAATGTCGAGGTTCAAATCCCACGCCCCCATGTAACAAAAAAAAAGGGGGGGGGGGGTAAACTCACCTTCCCCCTACAATTAAAAAAAAGTAAAATTCCCCTTTCAGACCTTGTGGTCTATAGGGCAGATGATGTAAAGGTCATCTGTTTCTGTGGCCTACGGTAAACTTTACTTTTCCCTAACTAAGGTCAGGTACCCATTAGAGTTGGGTGGACTCAGAGGCGCCCGAAGATCCCGAAATTAAAAATCCCAACAGGATTCGAACCCGGGTCCCCGGTTCGGAAGTCAAGCGCTTTACCGCTCAGCCACAGCACCTCCTGCAGAAATCAGATGTGCTGACAGATTATACATATAAAATGCGAATATATTTTAAAGAATAATTTCAAAATCTATATAAATTATTGAAACTTCTGATTCTGTCACTTAGGCTATGATGAGGAGGCTTGTTGTTTATGTCGATGTCTTGTAGCATTAAACTGCTGGTAGACAACTAAACCGTTGTAGGCGTAATATATCTTAACTAATAAAACTTCAAACAACTGGAATAGCTTCCTTGTGAACAATACTAAATATAACTTAATTTATAATATAAACAAAATTAAGTTGAAATGAGATAAAGTAACTGTAGTAGACTTTGGTAATAATATTTCTTAACAAAATCTAGCTCACTACAATAACACAAACTTTCAGTCTCACGTTCTGGAGTAGTCTGTCCTAAGACCTAGTGACGACAATGCCACCTATGTTGCATCATTCACAAGCAATAGCTAACCTCTTCCCACCAACACCATATAAACACACGTGAGCAGGTCAGGAGGCGCTGGAGACCTTTTCTCTGCTCAACATTAATTTATTTAACAGTAGGCAGATGTTAGCGCTACTGGGAGGATTTCATCTGTGACACCTCAGTCTACGACTAAGGGGCTAGAGTCGCCTAAGTAGGCCTAACCAGACATACTAACCTAAACTAAATGAAAGCAAGAACAAACTTTAATTGGAATTAAATAAGACAAAATGAATCTTTATTTACATATACAAAAAAAAAAATAAATCAATAATAAAATATAATATATACACTAACTTGACTAACCACTACAACTGAACCCAGCAACTAACTAAAACCAACTATCTAACACAAACTGATAAAACCAACTATCTAACTAAATCACTACAACTACTACACTAGACCTAGATCTACACAAACACACTACAATAAACTAGTCTAGATCTACAATATCCTACTACTACAACCAACCCATAACACTAACACTAAAACAAGAACACCTTAGTACCTTACTATTCACTAAGAACAGACTAAGCCACTAGGTCTAAGCCGACTAAGGCAATACTACAAAAACAAAATCCAAATAACACTAGATTCCCTAGATCTACAGAAGCAATAACAATAGCAGTAATAAATGCAGCAGAGGTTGTTATAGCAACAGAGTAATAGCAGCTTAAAGCAGCAATAACACAGCAGCTATATTCAGCAGCATGTATTTCAGCAGCTATATTCAGCAGTAATAATAGCAGGCCTTCCCAGTTTCGGGCCACCGAAAGGGCTGCATGAATGCCAACAAATTGTTCTAAGATTTATAATATTCTCTTTAAAAGCAACACTTTGAGCATCGTGATTTTTTTTTTTACACTTTGATGTCTAATACTAATCTAAAGCATTGTTGTAAATACCCTACATCCTTATATAGTGCTCTAGTAGACGTCCGATTCCTTATACATACTAAACGATAAACAAGAAACTTAAGGCCTTTATTTTAAAAAAGATCGACGTTATTGTGAATATATTCGGATGAATCTATAAAAGGACCAACAACAACGTTCCAAGTCCTATAGATGACCTGTCCAGTCACATAAAAATGCATATTGGTTCGGTGGAGTTGTTAGCCTACACGATCTCGAGTGGGTCTCGCTAAGACATCACATTTATTATCTTGAACATTGTAGCAATGGAATCAAAATGTAAAAGAATCGAAAAAGAAGGAGCAGAAAATAAGATAAAAAGCAACTATTAGTAGAATCCTGGGCAAAAAAAAAACATGTAGTGAAATTATTAATGTTTTCTCACAAGAACCAGAGATTCACCAACCTTATGACAGCATTTATGAATGAACAGGCTCAATGCCACAAGACGTCAACAGTATAAACATAAGTCGAAATACAAAGAGGCTTTATTAAAATATGAAACAATCTTGACAGCATTTGTTTTACAAAAATGTAAGGATATTAAATTACCTTCAAACAAGGGAACTAAATGTTCAGTTGTATGTGTAGTCAGCTGTAAGATGCTGACAGTCAAACTAGATTTTTTAAGTTATTGAGAAGACAGTATATGTGAGTAAAGTAAAGTGCTCTTTCAGACCTTGCGATCTAAAGGGCAGATGATGTTAAGGTTATCTGCTTCTTTGCCAATGGTTAACGAGCAGGGTGTCATGTGGCCAGCACAGCGACCAACCGCCTTTACTTTCCCCAACTAAATTTAAGTCAAATATCCGTTAAAGTTGGGTGAACTCAAGAACGTCATTAAAATCCCGAAATACAAAATTCCATTCTTCAGGGAAATCGAACCCAGGACCCCAGGTTCGGAAGCGATTAACCACTCAGCCACCGAGCCCCCATGACCTTGTGAGATAAGCAGTTAAATAGTGGAGGATGAAAAGTTGTAAATTAAAGTCCATGTGCCTGAGAAAATGGTGAGGTGTGAAAGTGAATCATAATGAATATGTTCGTTGATGGGGGATCTTCAGATGCCTTGAATGTAATTGTCAAGTACGTGTAAATGTTAATGAATATGGTAGCAGGAATTGTTTTACATTTAAAAGATTCCCCATTCCAAGTGTTATTATTTATTATATATAGCTCCTCCTTCGTGATCGAAGATGAGCACATTTCTCATTTCCTAAGAAGTGGAAAATAACTGTAAAATCCAATCCTCGCTTTGAAAAGCCGGCATACGTGGCATGAGTAGTTTGGTCAGTTGCAGATAGGCCTGCTTCTTCTCTCAGCTTTTTGTTAGTGCGACGCTCTTTCACGTTGGCTACTTTCCTTGCTTCGTATCTCTTGATTCCGACACTCTCAGCTTGTCGCCATAAGGAGCAATCGAGTGCTAGTACTTCCCAGCCGTGAATATCACATTCCTTGAAAAAGCTCTTAAGGGTGTCTTTACAGCGCTCTGAGCCTTTCCTGCACACAGCTCATAGTACAGAAGTCGTTTGGGAAGACGATATGTCCCACCCATCGAAATTGGGGCCTTTTTACTATGACATTGATACTGTTCACGTTAGACAACTGAAGGATTTCAGTATCTGGTATGTGGTCAAACCATTGCACCATATGAATATTCCTTAGACAGCGAGGGTGGAATGAGTTAAGCTTTTTGATGTGTCGGGAAGGTCCAGGACTTTGATACATATTTTACTCATTTGGTGATATAGGTTAACATATAATAAATTATTCATATAGCTTATACTTACGATACATTATTAAACTTTACACAATGCTCTTGAGGACAGGTATAATTGGATGTTCATCAAATGGCACATAATTTATGGGCCGGATTGTATAGAAATGCCCTGACCGATTTTGACACCCAGTCCGCCCCTGGCAGCCATCCATAGTTCACTTGATGAGTGCATGAAATAGTTAAAAACTTCTTTTACGTGTGTGTGGTTGTTTGGGAAGGGGAGAGAATGTATAGTATAAATAATGTATAAGTATAAATAATGTATAGTATAAATAATGTATAAGTATAAATAATGTATAGTATAAATAATGTATAGTATTATTATAAATAATGTATAGCATAAATAATGAATAGTATAAATAATGTATAGTATAAATAATGTATAGTATAAATAATGTATAGTTTAAAGAATGTATGGTATAACGAGTGTATAGTATAAAGGATGTATAGTATAAAGGATGTATAGTATAAAGGATGTATAGTATGAAGAATGTATAGTATAAAGGATGTATAGTATAAAGAATGTATAGTATAAATAGTGTATAGTTAAAAAAAATGTAGTAATGTAGTTAAACAAAACAAAACAAAAAACAACAACAATGTTTATTATCAAATTTTATGCCAAAAAAGTTTTTGTTCATAACATTTAGAAATAAATTATACGAGTAAATATTGTTATGTCTCCTAGCAACATATATATACAACTTTGTGTGGATTAGGATAATGTCAATTCATCAATATCATTTATGGGGTGTGTGTGTTTCACTTCATTTCCTTATTACTTTCACTTGTTAATGTTTGTTTAAGAAGTGGAACATTTCTATTTTCAAAAATATTTCTTAAGTAATTACCATAGACATATTTATATATTCTATGCCTATGGTAATTACTCTAATTTACAAGTAAAAAGAAAGAGAACATATAACCAGAAAAAATGATAAAATTTTTCGTTTACACAAAAATAGTTTATTTAATTTATTTAATTTATGTTATCTCCTGCTACATATTTCAAATATGCTTGGTGTAGGTCCAGTCTTCAATTGTGCGTCTTTGTCTCCATCAAGAGAAAATGTATCCCCCAAATCACCATTTTTCAAATAAAGTAATAATTTGAAAGCTTCGTTGCTTTTACGGACGTTAAAATAATCAAAATACTTTTTAAAAATGTCTTTTGGAAATAGACATCAATGGGTTTAGTTTAGAGCGCTTGGAAGAAATCACATATTTGGGGGAGGGGAAGCATGTAACTACCATGGTCTCGGGTATAATTTTATTATTTTGGTGTTTATTATTTACTTTTTGTTTCATTTGGTGCCACCATATTCACTTCGCCTATGGCCTCCAGTTACATAAGGCCGGCACTGATTGTAGCTAGTGAACCAGAACCAAAAGAACCAACAAGTGTTCGAAGTTCGAACCGCTAATAACAAGACGCCAGATATCGCATACAGCATGGAATATGCATCCTCTGTTTTGGGACCCTTCAAACTCAAGAAAACAATAAGAAACTGGAACAGACACAAAATAGAGCAGTGAGATTCATAATAAACGAATATTCGCATTTGACTAGAGTAACACCTTTAGTAAAATCACTAAATTTAGAAAGCCTTCAGGATAGAAGACTCAAAAGTAAAGTAGCAATTATACATAAAACACTGAACCATAATCTTCAAATACAAAATTTAATAAAATACTCAGAAAGACACAAAGATAAAGGCACATTCCTCATTCCATAAGCTAGGAAAAATTTGTGCAAATGCTCCTTCTTCTCTAGTGCTATTAGAGTATGGAATGGGTTGCCAGAGCTAGCCAGGAAAACCAGTGACTTAGCAAAATGTATGTCATTGGTTAATATGCATGACTAAATGCATGACGTAATCATCTTCTTTTTTTAAAGGACGTCTGTATTATATAAGATAAGAAGCTCTCAGAGAAAGTCTCAAAACACTATTATGATACGAGGAAAGGAGTTAAGAATGAACATCCGATACAACACGGAACGGAGTCAGATTGCAACTAAATTCTAAATGAAAACTAGGAACTATAGTTTCATAAGACACAAAGCTATGATCATATATTATCAAAAGTAAAAAAAAACAGGTCTACAGAAATAAACAATAAATACTTCAGAGTGTTTGCTGAGAAAGCAATTAACAGCTTGGACAACAAGACTTTCCAGATGACTTGTCAAAACAGCCAGAAGTCTAGAGAGTCCAAGATGTTGTAGAGCCGCAACCACAAACACCTCTGGGCCACACTTGGGGGGGCTTACCATACGTAACACGCTCAGGCAGAGTGGTGAACAAGCCCAAGATAATACAATTGTTTATTGTCTATTTCCTTTTGTTGATGTGGCCCGCGACACAAGTGTCGGAAATTAAAATGGTCCACAGGACTAATAAAGTTGGGCATCACTGGACAATGGTAAAGCCATTAGTAGTATAAATAAACTTGAGGATACAATGTAAAGTAGCAAAAGTATATATAAAACACTGTGACTGAAGTATAATTTACAAATACAAAAAAAAAGACAGCCTAATAAAACACTCAGAAACACACAAAGTTAATGGCACATTTCTTATTCTATATGCTAGAAGTAATTCATACAAATACTTCTTCTAACCTAGTACCATTAAAGCAAGGAACGGGTTGCCTGAATCAGCCAGGAAAACTAACGGCTTAGCAGTGTAGGTGAAATTAGGAACATGTACATTGTACAACCAGAGATACACATGGATGCTCCTGGAACATCTGTAATTTATAATATAAGGGAGTTAACGTTAAAATTTTACCCATAGACATAGGAAAATATATAGGTCTGTGCTTTTACCATTGAACAGGGGGCTTAACCAAGAAAAGTATCGTTTTTTTTTTTTTTTTCATGCTTCGATTACTCGACTAGATCTAAGATCTAGGTTACACTCCGGAGAGGTATTTGAATGGGTAACTCCTCAGGAAAATTAGGATCCTTCTACAACACTGTCAACAGTAAGTAGATCTAAAATCTAAAAAGTTTGTAGAACAGATATAGATTCGAGATCCAATCTAGACCAGATTATATTCTACTAGATATCTAAATCTAATCTAGATCTCTACTTACTAAATATACCAAGACTACTGACTAGATCTAGACATCTAACTAGAATAACTAGATCTATAGTAGATTCTTATATTAGGCACACCGTATTCGGGAACTAGGTCAAATTTTTATTTTATTTTTTTATTTGGTGACGGTTTAACTTACAAAAAAACTGAAAGCAGATTCTTATTCTGCAACTAAAGGACTATAAAAATAGCTGTGTTTCTTTGAATTACCACTCATAGTCAAGATTTTATTTTAAAATAAATCAGGTCACTTCATGCTCCTATAATAAACGCAGTTTTTGTGCTTTCTCCTTCAGCACACATCGAGCACCGTTAAGAAACACCACTATGTTATTGCTAATAAATTATATCTGTGTTAATTAAAAATTATTTAGATTGTATTAAAAGAAGTAGATTCACTTCTGCAATATGTATTTATAGTATATTGCCTCTCTCTCTCTCTCTATATATATATATATATATATATATGCCTACCTATATAATCTATGTGTAGAAACAGAAATAAATCTATATAATTATAGATCTATAAATTAATTATTATAATTAAACAAACATGATATTTTCAACTAGGCTACATGTATTCTCTGTCTCTTTCTTTTATTTCCCATCCAAGGACCCTCTTCTTTTCATAATTTGGATGTTCGTTTTGTTACATCCCCTCCCTCCCATAGATGCTTATAATTCTTTCATGACTCTCTCCTCCTTCCCTCCACTGCCTGTATGATAGGTTGTGACACTACACGCTTAGTGTATACCTCTCCTCACCACCAGCGCTCGCCTGGCGTGATCACCTGCAGTGGGCATGGTCTCTGGCTTCAAATTAGCAGCCCGCACTTTTTCTTTCATTCATAAATTATATATTCTAGATATCTCGATCTAGGTCACATTTATTTATTGAAAAAAATCATAGATTTATTAATCCCAATAATATTTCTTATTACGATTTTGCCTTGTGCACTATAGGAGAATGTGTTTAATTCATTATTATTCATTGAAACACCTCCTTTTTTAATTTTATTTAACAGCTAACAGTATGAATGTGATTGGAATGTCTTTCTAAAGATGTTTGGAAGCTTATTTTGATAGATCCACCAGCCTACGATCAAACAGGCTCATAATATAGCCTTCATCCCTTATATGGGTATGAATTGCCGGGGGAGGTTTAAACAATAGCTTTACATACTTGGTTACCGAGAATCTAAAAAACTGCCATCTGCTTTGGAAAAGCGGAACAAAAATACAGGAACTTATCTTAAATTGGACATGCACTGTCCCGAAACATCGTTTTTAGCTCCAAACATAAAAACAAATTAATTATAAACAAAAAAAGCGACGTGTTTCTAAAAGGAGAATTTGATGAGCTGTGCCTAATATAAGAAGCTACTATAGATATCTATGTCTATGTCTATATCCAGAGTCTAGATTCTAGTACACTACAGTAAGAGATATCTAGCCAAATCACTAATCTACTATCTAGGGAAGTTGGTTGGTATTCTAATTCTAGATCTAGATTTAGACTCTAAGATTCTACTTGGACTTGGATCTAGGGCTAGGGTCTAGAATAGCCTCTACGACTCTAGAATACTCTAGATTCTAGATGTAGACTCTATCTAGATTCTAGATCTAGATCTACAACTACATTATGATTAGGTACTACACTTTCTACAGTAACTACTCTACTTAACTCTACCTCTAGTCGTCTAGAGTCTAGAACTAGAATCTAGTCTAGTTAGTCTAGTACTTTAGTAGAATCTCTAGAGTTAGAGTTAGAGTCTAGATTCTAGCTAACTAAAGTGCTAAAGACTTAAGTTTCTAAAGTAGCAATCTACTTAATGATACTTAATTCACCTTTACTCATTTACAACTATCTAGATCTATATAATAGTATACTGACTAGTAGTGTGATATAGACAGATAAATTAAAGATCTATATTTAGGTAATTTTAGATCTAGGCTATAACTAGATATAGATAGGTTCTAGATACTAGACATTCATATTGTAATTATTGTCATTGGGCTTGGGTATTGTATTAATTTATATTAATCTAGATCTAATATTATTAATAAATGTATCTATATAGAATGTAGATCTAGAATCTAGAAATTTCTACTGTATTACTGTATTATTTAATAGATATATTTATTAGGCCTATATATCTAGATTCTAGATCTATATTATAATAGACTGACTGACATGGCACTGATGTGTGTGTGTCACTTGACCTGTCCTGTACAAGTGTATGTTCTGCGGATCTTATAATGAAGTTCTGTAGACAGTGGCGTAACTAAGGGGGGGGATGGGGGGGGAGAATTTTAAAATCCCCCCGGGCCCCCACCTAGGGGGGGCCCCCAAATGGGTGTCCGAAATAAATTTGTAAATACATAAATTAATATATTTGATTGACAAATAGTGTCAACAGGTGTCTTTTTTTTTCAACATTTATGGATTACATTTATCACAAAGACTAAACCTAGATCTAGGTCTATCAGTACGTTGACTTTGTTGACATTTTAAAAATATTTTTTTCCCACAGAGATCAAAGTTTTTTTTTTAAAGTTAGTTTTACATTCTAAACTTTGTTGCCACGAATAAAACTGCATGATATACAGCGAATTCCAGTTATCTTGTTACCTTTACTAATAATAGATCTAAATGGCGAGTATTTTGTTGCTACACTAATTAACCTTGAACCAAAATTTACAGAATCGAGTATAACAGATCTAAAAGTTATTCTTAATAATGCTAAAATAGTCCATTATTCGGGTTTGGCGTCTATAATTTCAGAATTAAACTTCACAATCGAGTTATTACCCCTCTATTCATCTTTCCTCCATTCAATGGAAACTCCCTTTTTATTTCCATCTAATCATTTTGCTTTCGCACAAAACATAAACAACGAACAATGACGTAATATCATATAATATTATCACACCCTTCCTTTTAAAGTTCTTAAGAGTGATATCTACTAGCAAGGCCGGCCTTAGCATTTGCGGGGCCCTATGCGAAACGGATCGCGCGGGGCCTAGTCTGGGTAGGGATAAGCATAATGTCAAAATTATTTTTTTTGAATTAGAAAATAAGCCTACTTTCGTCTTGCAATAAATTTTTATCAAATGAAAGCTCGCAATGCCACTTTTTATTTATTGGCACCCCAAAATGTCAATTTGGTCTATTCTTCAGGAGATCTGAATAAATTTTTAAAAAAGTTCAGGACTTTATCGCATATTTCGCCTTTTCATGAGATTTCCTGGAGGCCCTGGAAAATCAGGAGGTCGCGAAAACCCTGTTAATTTATTTACGTTATAATGGTTTAATTTAATACTTAGAATCAGCGCGGGGCATAGACTGCAGAGGCCTAAGGCCGGCCCTGTCTACTTTAACAATTCGTCCACTTCTGGTTGTCTTGACTGGCACAACAAGTTCTCTAGACATTGGTCTATAACTGTCTGTTTCGTTTGTTCCAACAGTTTGCAGTTCATTGTCTTCATCGGTATCATAGTACTCAGAGATGTCTTCATCGAAACTCTTATTCAAAAAGCGTTGATTTTTTCTGTATGTTTTTCCATCGTTTGTCTTTATGATGTAAGATCTGGGTGCTGAATGTTTTTTTATGACAACTGCTTTCTGCCATGTTTGACCTAGACGAACTCTCCGACAGAATAATCTTTAGGTAGTCTAGCTTTTGCATCGTATTTCACTTTGCTTTTCATCTGTCGTTCGTTGAGTAATGTCTCTGCATTTTCAGCTACCGATGGTTTCAATAGTTTGAGATCAGTTGGAATGATTCCCTGAGTCTTCTACTCGTCAGCAGTTGTGATGGTGAATACGGCAGTCCACTTATCGGAGTATTTCTATACTCGAGCATAACGAGATATGGATCTTTCCCACTTTTGTATTCTCTGAATCCTTTTGCTTTCGCACCAAACATAAACAACCAACAATGACGTAATACCATATAATATTAGCACAGAATCTTCTTCATGCAGTGGAAAATTATGAATTTTTTGCCTATCTGGAATTCTGGTCAAAGCTCCTGCGCCCAATTAATAAAGTTCGGAAGAAACTACAAAAGTCTGGACTGCATATACGGGAATCTGCTAAAGAAATTAGTACCCTTTCATGCTTTCTGCAAAATGATGAGAAACTGACAAAAAGCCAATTCATCGAAAAAGCAAAAGAAGGTAGTGAATACTATGGATTCTCTGTAATCAAAACAACCAGAAGAAAGAAAAGACTTGATGGGAAATTGAGTTCTAATGTAGGACTGTCAATAGAACTGCAATTCAAACGTGTTGCGACAGAAGTGCTGGACAGATTTCATATGGACATGAAATGCAGATTCCAAAGGCTTGAAAGAAAATGGATACCTTTGGGTTTCTTCTTGAACCAAGACACCTGTTAGATGAAGACACGCTTATGATAAACTGTGCTACTTTTCCTGTTTGTATGATGAAATAAATGGAAAATCGCTTTTTCAATGATGTCATTGATGCAAGAGCACTTTTCATCAACAAACCAGTAATACAATCACCAATAGATATATTTAGGAAAAAGGCTTCATATGGGAATTACGTGTGCTCAAACTTTGCAACCTCCTCCGAATACCGCTAACTCAGGCCATTTCCATTACGTCATGTGAGAGATCATTCTCAAAGCTCAAGTTCATCAAAAAGTATCTCAGGAACACAATGACGCAAGAAAGGCTTATCATGGTTTTAATGTCAGTGAAGTCACAAATACTAGAGAGTATCGATGTAGATGTTGTTATAGATGTCTTTGCTGCACAGAATGCACGACGTGAAGCGATATCAATTGAGATTTGTCACTTGTGCATTATTTAACTAATAAACAACGGCAATATTCATTAAAAGAGTCTTCATGATTATTTTTTTGTTAAGTTTACTGATATACTGAACCAATTTGATTTGGAGCTTATATATTTTTGCGTACATTATCTCATGTCATATGTCGAATGTCAAAATGCAAGGGGCCCCCAAAGAGGTCAATCCCCCCGGGCCCCCAAATCCCTAGTTACGCCCCTGTCTGTAGAGTGTAGATTAAGAAGATCTAGATCTAGTACTTGTAGTCATCTAGATGTAGATCTACCTTCTAGGTCATTAATTATCTTGATTGATCTAAAACTATATCTAGATCTAGATTCTTGTGAGTCACTATCCACATGTAGATTAGAAAACAAGATTAAAAAAATCTACATTCAGATCATCTAAATGTTAGCCTAGCATGCTAAGACACAACATATACACATGTCTAAAAATTATTAGTTGATATTTTAATTAAAAAACATATGTTGTATTAATGTTGTGCAATTAAAAAAAAATCTCTAGTCAGAGCAGATTAGCAACAGGTAAAGAAATCTAAGAATTGTTTGTAAATATGGAATCAGGGGTGTAATTTGCATTTCCAATCAACCACTACTTACCCTCTGCTATTAACCAAAAACAGTCTTGATGATTGTATTCATTTTATGCACAGAGGCCTGTGAAGGGGAAGGCATATTTAAAAGACATATTTTGTTGTAAAAAAAAAGGACATGTTCAATCTTATTGGGACAGAGACATTTTTTTTTATTTATAGCTGAGATAAAGACAATATCTAGTTCAGAGTTCAGATGAATGTTTACCCACCTACATCTAAATAAATCAATAACCATTCTCCTAGGGTAAAATCCTAGGAGGGTCCTTTTCTTCATTTTGGAGGCATACTAAACAATACGGTGTTGTTTAAAAAAAAGGAGTTTCAATGTAGCGATGAATCTGTGTCCCAGAAATAATGTTTCTGTAAACTTTAAAACATCTCATACCAGTACTTGAAAATAAGAGACAGAGATTTTCTTTAAAGTAGACCATGCTGCATTGATTTATTAAATAGAAGGGCGAGTATATGTTTGGGATTAGTCTGCACTTTGAAAAATACTCATCCAATACTTTAAAAAGTTGCTTTGTGCTGGTTACATGACACGCTTGTTAACCATGGACTACAGAAAGAACAGATAACCATTACATCATCTACCCTATAGATTCCAAGGCCTGAAAAGGGAATTTTTTTTTTTTAATTACAAAAGTACTCAAGCTGACTTACAAACACAAAATTATCATTTCATGTCTGAAAAGTTGGTCATTTGATTAGTTATAATCTTTTTAAAATCTACATTCTATTTCTTTCTCTCTTTCTTCACAAAATCCTTTTTAAATTTCTGTATTTTATTATGTAAAAAAGTTGTTTTGAAAACAGTCCCTGTTATCCATTTAAAAAAAAAACAAAAAAAAAAAAAACGGCAGAAAAAATGTTTAGTTTAAATTACTGACCCTCATCATTTAAAATACTTTATAATTAAGAAAAATATTTTGAGAATTGGCTAGATTTAGGCTGGTTTTGTTTTTTAAAGCATCATTCCACAAGTTGTTTTTACATCAAAGTAAACATTTTTGTCCTTTGATTAAGGAAAACCTATTTAAAATTCTTAATGTTTTTGTTATGAATTAATTTTTACGTTTTTTTTTTTACATATTGTCTTAGAGGTCTTCAAACTATGGTCCAGACCAGTCATATTATATCATAGACAATTGACACAGTTTCTAAGTAGTTAAAGTCATTAAAAGCTGAGGTCCATTGGTGTATTTAAAAATGTGCACTAAAACATATAAATTAACTTTTCACACACTTGGTCATGATTTAAAATTGTGTCTCAAAGTAGAAGAAAAACTCTCCACTTCTAGTAAGAAGCATAACAGTTATCAGCTAAGCAAAAGTCTTACCAAAAGGTCTACAGATTAATCGATTCATGATCGTAGGAATTTCTGAAGTCAGAATATTTACAATAAATGTCGTGCCAGAATATTTACAATTAATGTCAAGCCGTAACAAACTGACCCACGTCTTTATTATAAGAAAAATTCGACAAAGCGGCTTTACCGTAACACACACAAGCCCACAAGCTCATGCTATTAAATTAATTACTTCTCTGTATTCTCATATTATTCTAGATTCGTTTTTTTCTCAACTAATAATATAAAATACTATCAGAAATGTGTACTTTCTCCTCATGGTTAGCAATGTATGAGCAGTTCTTCTCCACACTTAACGAACACATTAATCTATATTGATGCTGTTTTGCTTTAACCAAGTCAAGGTGGTCCACTTTTTAAACTTTAGGACCAATATCACAGACAGGCGCTTGGGATTTGATTACAAAAATATGGATTAACTTGAGGAAAAAAAATTGTGTACATTGGACTAATTGATTCCATTAGGAGCTAATTAATTAAAAAAAAAACTGTCGTGCGGGTATCGTTCCTACAAAATATTGCGATACATTAATGCGCGAGTGTTAAGTTCGAATACTATAGATCCTGTTTGTATCATTGACACAAAGACATCGGCTTGGCTAAATATAAGTAGATCTGTATTGATCTTCAAGTAGGTTTTATGTTCACTTTTCAAAAGATTGAGGCGATTGTGTTCTTCCAATGGTGGAATATCTCCGATTCTGATAACTTTGCACAGTTTTCTGATATGAATTTCGTCCAAATGTATCACGCTTAGAAGCATAAAGCTGTTCTGTATAGATTACTCTGCTTTAGGGCCCCCTCTCTCTTTCTCTCAGCGTGTTTCATGTTTGTTCTCTGACCTTAGAAGTTGTGCTACTTTCTCCATGATCACAATGTATGCTTGGAAGATATTTTACGTATTCAATAAATAGGAACATAGTTCGAGAATCTGCAGCGTTGACTAAGATTTTGTGTGTGGATGTCCTAAACTGTTTTCTGTTTCATGTTTGAGCACTCCTAACAAAATCTATACGACAAGCATGCCCCATACACGACAAGCATGCCCCATACACGACAAGCATGCCCCATACACGACAAGCATGCCCCATACACGGCTCATTGAAACACTACACAGAATTCGTTTCTTAAAGCTAGCACAAATCAGAAGTGTTATTGAAAAAAGTCAATCAACTTGCACGAAACAAATAATACTCTTAACCTTTAGTTACCATCTGCTCTTGGTACGTTGATTTATTTCTGTCATCGATAATAAATAAACATTCAGGGATTGTGCGCTGTAAGGGGAATGTAATACCTGTCATGAAAACGATTTTCAAAGAATGAAATTATGGCAATCAAGTGCTCATTTATTCCTACTAAAACCGAAAGAGAACACTTTCTGATGTGTATTATAAGATTTTGGTCATATATTCAGAGTTCGGATGTATGAAATGTAATTGATTTTCTGTAGAAAACACATAAAGCAAAATTTAATAAAGCTCTTAATTCACTGTGTAAAGTCAAATAGCATTTTTTCTTCTTAATTCTTTAGTCATGTTACAGAAATGAAAAAACAAAAACACCGTATCATGGCTTTAGTCCAAAGCCATAACAGTAATTGTTCGTTTGTATATAAATATTTCTTATATATCCCTAGGCAATAATTAAATAGTTCTCTCACTCATTTCCTTGTTTCTAAACATGACTGTTTGTCTCTCTTTCTTTCCCGCCTGTGGAGTACATTGCACTATTTCAGCTCGATGGTACTTGTACTTGTGTATCTGGGTCTCCGCTATAAATTGATTCCATGATCACATCACTCCGTTGTAGACAGTCTTATTTATGAGATTCCATCTCTCGTCTTGGTGAATCTTATAAATGTATAAAACAATGCAACACAGAAACGTTTTTTTTTTGTTTTGTTTTAAAGTAAACACTCTGATTCCGAAACCTAAATCATTGAACTTTTTTTTTTCTTTTAAAGCTTTCCGTTTCATCTCTCTTCCTTCCCTCCCCTTTCCTCCTCAATAGTTTAACCAGAAACTAGCCCATAACTCAGACACTGAAACTCAAACCTGAGTGGCCATTCTAAGTTTATAAAGAAAAAAAAAACAACAACGATGGCGTGGGTATAAGTCTCTTCCACTGTCTCTTGTGTGTGATCGTGATTCAATGCGTGTTTTGAAACCACCCAAAAGAAAACTCTGTTTGACTGCTTCAGCTACCCCCTTTGTAAATTTGAGTCTGAATCCAAGGTATTTTTTTTTTCGTCCAATAATCTATGCAATGAATCAACATACGTGCACACCTTTCAATGTATTAACCCTAAACAAAAGCTACATGTTGTTATCAATAAGCACAAGGAAATCCATTGTATTCATTTACAAGACTGTTATAACCATCTTCCCCCCCCCCCTCCTTTCCAATTAACAGTTTATTTAGTCTTGTTTGTCAAGAGCGGTCTTTCTTGACGAGACTTAAAGAATTCTGTTTGCCGCCTGTGCGTTCGTCTGTTTGTGAGCCCCAAACAAAAAGGAGGGGAAAGCGGCTGGCATTCTTAAAACCCAAAGCAAGGTTATTTCAGACGTCAGATGCATTAGGCGGGTCTCCCTGACATGGCCATTGTCCGCCAGTGTTAGAGCACCTTGCCCACGAATACATTTGTAATTGTCGTCTTAAGCTGCTTCTCTGGCTCGTCATGTTCTCAGCTGTTTCCTAAACAGTCTCCCTTGACAACACTCCCTTGGCCAAAGACACTCTCCACCCCCCACCCCCGCCCAACTTTTTTTTTTTATACCAGCGCGTCTTGTTCTTGGGCCTTAGTGCCGGCCCATTACACGGGATGTCTAAATATTTGACCATTAAACGTTTAGCACAGGAAGCAGGGCGATTCCAGCCGCCTGGGTCTGTTTGTCATCCGAGGTTATTTTTTTTCCTTTGTATTACTTAAAATAATCCGCCATGGTACAAGTGGAAAATAAGACCAAAGAGCGAAGTACCTTATCCATCACCTCCCCGCATGTTAACAAAACAGTTGGAAACAGTAAATAACTCAATTCTGTTAGAGCTGCAAACAGAGAAAGGGGCGAAGCATATGGTTGCTGATCCCAGTGGGCCAGGAACTAGAAGAATGCACGTGTGCCTACATTTCGTGATTGATCATTTGTTTTACAAACGGTCTGGACGTCTAAAGTAGGTCTAATGGTTCCTGCACTGGAAGGCAAACTGGTCCACTGGCTCGTACCGTCACATTTCGGCCCTAGGTCCACTTTGCTAAGATTTTTTTTTTTTAAAGGCCCGAGATTGTATTTATGACGAACTCTCGGTGACCGCACGGACAAGTTCGATAATCCGCCGGTCGATATTATCATCGTATTTACAGTCCAAACAGAGTCGCTGAACCGAGCGGAATGATACACTTCAATCTAAGCAAAGGTGGATGTCAATGAGCTTGGACTTCCGACAATGAATGTAACTTTTGTTCCGTTTTAACAACGTCTTGGTCAGAAGTGATGACATAACCCAGCATTCTGCTCTGTTTTACAACAATCATTCTGACAACGAGTTGTCTACCCCCTACACCACCCCTTCCCTTACACCAGAAGCCATTAATTCTTCAAAGAAATAGAAGCTGGAAGTGAACACGATAGGGGGTGCATTGACTTGCTGGTAGACCAGTGCCGCATGTCGATCAATAGTCAATCTATTTTTCTTTCTCATGTCTCTACACTGACTGGAATTACAAACTGCATCCACTTGTTCATTGAGACTTTTTTTTCTTCAATTGTAAAGACCCTTGTGGACAATAAACAGACGAAATTGGATCTTGCGAAACAAAGACAATTTGGCATCAAGACAGAGGAGAAGTCATTACACTAGCTGCGTGTGAGCTGTTATCACTGACGTTTTTATTCTCGTTCCAAATGGGCTTGATGTTTCTATTCCAAAGAATTAAACAAAAACTACAAGCTGATCAAAGTATATTGTCTTAAACCAACATTAAAATGTATAGTTTTGTTGGCAATAAGTTGATGATTTTTTGTTTATTAGTTTCACAGCCGGTTACCTCAGACTATTTTCACTCGTCCTGAAATGTCAGATCGGACTCAGTGATGACATTGTGTTGTCCAGGCCTCTCCCTCCTTTGCTGAACCGCTTGAACGTTATCATGACAAATTACATAAAGGGTCAGAGGCCATGTGGGGAAAGGACTATGGTATTAAATCTTTGTATCCCGCACTCAAGTTTCTTTCAGTCCCAGCAATCCTTTGTTATCATCGCATTGTGCTTGGGAGCATGTTTAGTAGTTTCAACTTTGACATTTTGACCTCCCCCTTCCTCCTTTTTTTTTTATTGGCGTGACATTTGAGTGCTGACTATTTTAAAAACATTAGATTTGACATTGATTTTGCTCTTTATGTTATTAATGACGCGTCAGAGTTAAATTTAAAGTTAAAGATAAAACATTAGGAATCACTTTCATACCACCTGATGATTCCATGTCACCTCACTTATCGATACCACCTGATGATTCCATGTCACCTCACTTATCGATACCACCTGATGGTTCCATGTCACCTCACTTATCGATACCACCTGATGATTTCATGTCACCTCACTTATCGATACCACCTGATGATTCCATGTCACCTCACCTATCGATACCACCTGATGATTTCATGTCACCTCACTTATCGATACCACCTGATGATTCCATGTCACCTCACTTATCGATACCACCTGATGATTCCATGTCACCTCACTTATCGATACCACTTGATGATTCCATGTCAACTCACTTATTGATACCACCTGATGGTTCCATGTCACCTCACTTATCGATACCACTTGATGATTCCATGTCAACTCACTTATTGATACCACTTGATGATTCCATGTCAACTCACTTATTGATACCACCTGATGAAACAATTTTACAATATTTATTTTTGTTAGTTTCTTTGTTCTTTAAATCTTCACAACTCAGGTATTTAACTTGCAGAATTCAGGAATTAAATTTTTGTAACCAACTTATTTCATTTTAAACTGTATGACCATGCATTGTCTTGGAGCGGTAATAAATAAACACACTAAGAATATATATATATATATATATATATATATATATATACACAAAAACCCACCAAGGGGAAAAAATAAAATGACCGGCAATATTGTCAGTAGCTGCTGACAGGTTAAAATAAAATGCGCTCACACACTGACAGACCTAAACACACACACACGTACTACTATTTTGGATGAAGCGCCGGTGCTCCGTGTTTAGTCATTACACTACTGTCTCTAATCCTTTCAGAAATTTACCCTGCATTAACGACCTAACTGGGGGAGATAAAAGCTACCAAAAAAAAAAAAATCTCGGTGGCTTTTAGTGGTGTTAGTTATTTTCTAAATTTATATTCTCTATACTTTCTTTTTTTTATTTCTCTTCTTTTTTTTTTTAAACACAGTTTCATTTAAAAAAAAAAGTGTTTCCGGACTAAGTTTCTAGCCAGACAGAATACATGTGCAGGTATAAAAAAAAACCCCGTCCAATTCATAGATTGTCATCAGCCTCTCTAGGGACATTAACGGAATCTATTTTAGCATCGAAGCCTTGCAAGCATTTCTTGCAAATTTATTACAGATCCCACTATATTGGATTAGTTGCTCGACGGACTGTAGTCTGTTTTCTTCCCTTGTGTAACTCTCTTCATTTCCTTTTTTTTTCTTCCTTTCTTCGTAAAACATTTGTTCAAGAGAAATAGTGTTTCGAAAGGTTTTAAGTTCTATTTGAGAACTGTGTATGATGCATCGCACTTCCAGTTGACTTATTGATGTCCCTGTTTACCAATTGTTGTAAGTTGATTCCTGTGTAACTGAAAACGAAAGTTCGAGGAAGCTGGAGAGGCTATACCAAGTTGGTCAAGATCCCAGAAAGCAAACTAGTGAATGATTATATCGATTACAAAGACAAACAGACACATAAACTCCTTTGTTCCCCTGGGAATCAAATATAAACATTTCACATGTAACTTTTAAGTGAATCTGGTGTGAATGTATATTTTGTTTTCTATAGTTGTAATGTTTTGTTTGGTGTAATGCTCACATCGTGAGACAGATTTCCTTATGGCACTACCAGGGTCGAGTTTCTTTAGAGAGAAACAAAATTCATTGTAGTCCACTGAGAAATTTTCTGGTGATGTGGCAGGTCTGCAGCAGTACCGCCCTCTGACAGGCAACAAGAATCTTCTTAGGGATGTTAAGGGCCTTGAAGGTGTCTGTGAGTTCAGTTGTCATTATCCCCTCAGTTATTATTATGCAGGTTGCCAACATAGAAATCCAGTTGCTTGACAAATAGAGGTCGTTAACTTTTACAAAAGATTTCAAAGCCAAACATACAGCAGTGTTTTTTTCTCAACCTTTTTCTTAGATGCCTCCCTAAACGAAAGAAATACGTCTGCGCCCGCCCTTTGCCAGCTTGTGGGTCTGGGGTAATGCTGTCAGCTCCCTCAGTTGAACTTGGGTCCGGTGCGTAGCCAAGCGATTTCTTTCATTCTCCACATGGCACGTTTTGTCCTAGTAAAAAGAGCGCAGGTCAAATACAGAAAAGGGGGAGGGGGAAAGAACTCTAGTGAAGCGTGAGAGATTCGAAGCACATACGTGTGTAATGTGTTTGATTGTTGTAAGATAATCTTCGTGTTAAGAACACACTTTATAGTGGACCTGTTGTGGTTAGCTAATAGACGTAAATAGAACAATAATAAGGCGCTTGGATGAAATTCGAGATTTCCGACATGAAAAAATCTGATGTTATCGCTTTGGCATTTTTTTTAACAGAGTCGATCATGATGTAGACGGCTTTTGCGAGAACCGTTGAAAAGACGACTCGTTGAGAAACGTTGGCATTAAGTGATCAAATAGGTCGTTGTGGAATAAATTTTCGATCCCTTTTTCACTTCTGAAGCGGCTAAAATCTTAACGACCTTCGGCGGACAATGGTTATGCTTGCCCTGGTTGTGGCGAAGTATGTAGGTCACAGCTTGGGCTGCGTAGCCACTGGAAATACTTCATTCCTCACTAATCTTCGGACTCGAAGACAAACCTTATTGTTATTATGAAAGAGCACTTACGTTATGCTAAGTTGGATTGTTCCTAACTATAATATAATAGAGGATAGAGGATTTGATGTTCTTCTGAACTGTATTATTAGTATTCAATAAAAACAACATTAATAAGATCTTGCCTAACAGTTAAAAAAAAACGTAAACGTCGCTCTAGTAATACGTACCATGTCGAGGGGTGTGTTACCATGGTACAAGTATTTTCATGTAAGAAAGCCTTGTGGTATCTTGTAGGAAAGAAATGTCATTACAGGGGTTGGTGTCTATACATTCACGTAGTCTTACCTCCTTACCAAGTCTAGTTTGAGAACACCCTGATGCAAGATGGTTTTAACACGTCTACTAATCTGTATTGATCCGCTGCTTACTTGTAAATACTTAGTTGACAGATGTTGTAATCACGTGATAGCATTTCGTTGTTAACATCAGTAGGTTGAGCTTTTTTTAAAAATAGAAATTATGTGTCTATGTGTCCATTATTATTCATTTTTAGTAAGTAAACCATTTTTAATTTTACTTTTGGCTTTTTTTAGTACAATTTTGGTTTGTTTCGGAAATACCATTCGTTTTTTTTTTATTGTAAGACTGTTGCTCTCAATATAACCCCTGTTTGAAATGTTAGCTAACAAAACAAACACTAATAAATAGGTTTTCTGATCTGTGAGGTACATCTTCTTTTTATTGAATAAAGTCAGTCTGTAGGAAGACTACGATGAACTACGGTTTCACATGTAGCTATATTTTTAGCTTGTATCTCGCATACATTTGGATTTCTCTTGTTGTAACATATCTTTGCTCTCAAACCTCCTTAGCCGAGGATGTAATTATACTGCCCGCTCACCCTGTTCATGACCCCATCCCCACACATACACAAATCCATAAAAAAAATCTCCCCCTTCCCCGCCTCCACCAGAACTGCCATATTATATTTTTGTGTAGGTCTCGTTACAGACGGCACCAATCAGCGCATGAATAACGAAGACGCCCCCCCCCCCCGCCTTTTCCCCGGCCATGTTCTTTTCTTCCTTTCCATCTGAAATCTGATACGCTCAATTTCCCTTGGCTCCGTCCTGCATGATCTCATGTTGCAGAATCTGGTGACGCCACTTGTGCTGCTCTTGTAGCTACAACTGTCAACTAAGAAACAAAAGTTTGGTGTATTTTATTTTTCATTGTTTTGATCTTTGTATGCGAGTGTGTGTGCATAGTGAACTGCTATACATTTCTAGTTCAATTCATAAAAAACAAAAAAAGATAACGAAATAAAAGGGGACGGTGAAGGCTGGAGACTTAAAAGCTTTGAATGATTGTTTAATAATCTTGTATCCTGGAATATTGATACTTATTGCTATCAGTGTCTTCGAGCGTTATTTCCGTTAGACGGACGGTTATATATATATATATTTTTTGTAGCGACTAAGTGGTGTTAAACATAGGCTGCCCAACTGACTATCTGCTGTACGAATCTTATAAGAATATAAGCTCGCGCATTAACTAGATATTTTTTGCGTTTCTTGTGCGGCTATAGGCAGCACGAAAATATCTATTTGGTAGTTCTGTCCCTGTCTCACACGTCAGGTCTTGCAAAGTGGACTACATTAGAGAACACCGAGCGATGTTGTGGTATGGTTAGAGTCAATATAGTGGGTTTGAGGGGTTAATAAGTCTTGGTATATTTACTAAGCTTGTATCAACTCATTCTGTCTGGTTAACAGTTTGAACAAATTTTTTATTCTCCCACACCGAGTCTCGCATCAAGTTGAAACTTTCCAGTTATTTGTTGGCGAGGGCAATACACACATTAATTTAAAAGTAAACCTATTTATTTTGTTTCATATCGAAAAGGGGCAATTATTTCTACATAAATGAGATATATAGTGGTAATTGTGGTTTTGATTTTTAAAAGTATTTTTTTATATTTTGCTTATTCAGAAATCTGATGGCCCAATATTCAATTCTAATATTGGTAAAAACTAACTGAACTCTTTAGTAGAAGATAAGATGAGATAAGATAAGATCATTTGTATTGGCCCGATCAAATGGAGATTCAGTTTGACTACGATTGACCAGTTCAGCGTAACTACTATCACAAAACGAGAGAACCTATACTGTACTTCTTGTAATGATACACAATGGAGTTTACATTCAGTACTAAATTTACATGACAGCTACAATAAAATGTCACGGAGGAAAACACCGACAAGCAAAGTTTGGTTCCATGTAGCTAGGTTTGATTTATAGCAATGGATTGTTTTTATAGTCCATTTAAAATGGATCATTGCTCAACCGTCTGAAATAAATCTGAGGCTTATACCCATTTTCTTAGTGTTTTCTTTTTAATAGCGCCGCCATCTGACGCCTACTCCCCCCATCCCCTTTCTGAGGTCTCCATGTCTCCACGTCCAGTCATTCTGTTTTTTTTTCCCCAATGCAGCCGTTCCTCTCCCACCTCTCCCATCCCATTGACTACTACGTCCAGTGTCTGGCAGTGTTCATAGTCAACAGTTTTGACATATCGACCAGTCCAGGCCCTGACAGTAAAACGTAATCTAGCCATAGTGATGTTGTGATGGTTTTCATTAGCGTTTTATGTGGCAGTTGAATAGAGCCAGAGACCCAGCCATGTGACAGGGTGTGACATATTGATGGCTTGAATAACACCGACCTCGTAGTGAGGTCATGAATCCGTGTAGGATCTGGATCATCTTCATGCTAGTGGCACGATGATTTCATAACTTTCTAATGAAACGTCTTCTCATAGGAAAAACGTTTTATTTAAAAAAAAAACAGTAATGGTTCTTAAATTATATATTTCAATAGCTTCCACAAGGGTCTTCTTGTGACTATAACAAAGGTCTTCTAATAGCTTCCATAAAGGTCTTCTAATTGTTTCCAAAAAGGTGCTCTAATAGCTTCCACTAACGGCTTCAATTAGCTTTGACAAAGACTTTCTTCTAATGGCTTCCACAGCAATCTTCTAATACTCCCACAAAGATCCACCAAGGTCTTCTAATGGTTTTCACAAAGATCTTCTAAGAAACATATTTAATGCTTTCTAAAAAAAAGGGTATTCTAAAATGCTATTTTTCTTACAGCATAGCAATTAAAATAATTGTTTTCATATTTGGTCTTCCCGAAGGCCCATTACCAACAAATAACTAGCTATTATCTAAAGACGACCAGCGATTCTTGCACAAGACAGTCAACTTGTGCAATTCACAGTGAACAAAAATATTTTCGCCTTCACAAATCAATTATAATTTTTATATTTATATTTCTCTTTGTTTTTTTTTATAAGAGTCAATATTTTGTAATATATATATATATTTATTGTTTCTTCTATTTAATACAATTAAACAATAATAAACAAAACAAAAATAAATCCAATAGTTCGTTGTATGGACAATTTTCCCTATTTATGTGTATCTATTAACTAGCCGTATCTTTAATAGCCGCGTGGATTGGAGACCACTCGTCAGCTTTGACACGTTAAACAACTATTGTGCTAATAAATTGTCTGTAGTTCTTACTATTATTTGAACACACTAGTCGTGGATAACATTGGATTTCCTCGCACTGTAATAGAACACCGAGTGCTAAAAAAGAACAACAAAAAAATCTGTATTTTTATGATAATATAATAATTTGCTCCTTGTATTCTCGAGTCTATAAAAAACAACATTGATTAAGATTGAAATGGCATGGGAAAGGTCAAGTGAACCTTCACTTTTTCTTTTTTACAAAGCATATATCAACTCAGTCTGTCTGTCTGTCTGTCTGGTACAAATTTTGAACACGTTATTTCTCCCACTTCTCATTCTTGGATCAAATTGAAATTTTGCACAAGTATTCATTGTCCCTAACGAAACATGTCTTTCAATAAAAAAAATTAACAAATTCAGTTAATTAAATAAACAATGATGCGGTTTTCAAATTTAAAAAAAATGCGAGTTTATTATTATTGAACCAGAAAAGAAATGTATACATTCCATGTCAACTAGCACTCCTTCTCTCTACTCTGTCACTCTTGTCTTTTTGATCAGCCCATTTCTACAGAGATACACTCTGACATTCCCCTAAACTAGCAGACGTTGACAGGCTTAAAAGCTGTGCCCCTCAAGGTGAGAGAAGAAATCTCCTAATTGATTACACATTCTCGTGATTGACACTCCTTCTGAGGCTCGTCCTTCGTTGTTGGACAGTAGCTTTAAAAGCATAGACACAGCAGTGATGTATATTTACCGGTATTGCTTCTTCTTTTTGTGTGTGTGTGTGTGCGAAGATTAAAAGTGCTTAGATAAGCCGCGTTAAAAGTATTTTTTTTAAAGAAATGTAAAAATTAGGTTTAAAAAAGAAAACTAAATTTAGAAACATGAAATAAAATGTCACCCAATACATCCAATGAAACACTTATTCCAACATCTTTCTCCACTATGACTAAACTTCTTCACTGCTGAGCTGTCACAGAGGGTTCTTTCTTCCCCTTCAACGTGGCAGGTACTTCAACTATTCACAGCTATAACCCAAGCATGAGTACCTAGTGTGGTACGCTCACAGAGAATAGCTGATAATCTGTACTACATACCCACTGCAGTTGAATCATAAAGTTGACTAAGTTGCTTGGTTGTCAGTCTTTTCTTGAACACTAGTTGTACGACTGAATTTCTCGTGTATTTAATGAATGTTTTCTTTTATGCAAATAACAAAATGTCATTCGTTCTGACTACATATGGCATGCTCACAATTTTATTGCAAAATAATAATACTGTGTTTAATCATTATTGAAGTGGGGCCCAGCCATTATTTCACCTTTCCTGACCACTCTGTTGCCATGCTTTCACGAGTCCGACCTGGATTCGTACTTGAGCGCACGCGTTTGAACTAGAGACCGCTCAAAAGGGAAACATCATGCACTCCTGGGCTTGTTTTTTTTTTTTTTTTTGAATGACTGATTGAACAGAACTAGGTCATGGTACTCACCACTTGAAGCCCGCACCGACCTACGAATGCAACAGGAGTCGGGGCATGTTGGGTAGAAATCAGAACCTGGCGAGTTTCTTTTGTTTGTGTACGTAATGTGAGCGACTCAGGCATGCGGCATGCATTATGGGGAGCTCAAGGATAGTCTAACTGTAGGCGTTGCGATGACCTTTGGAGAACTGGGTACAGTAGGAAATTCGGAATGTTAAGGTGGAGTTTGGTAGATTCACTTAAAGAAACGTTCACATTCGATAGTTAGGCTAAGTTTTTCTCATCGGATAGTTATGGCTAAGTTTCTCTCTATTGATGGTATGGCTGTTTCTCTCATCCGATTATTTGGCCAATTTTTTTTCTCAACCAATAGTTTAGCTATTTTTTTCTCTAAACGAATAGTTTAGCTTTTTTTTTTTTCAACCAATAGTTTAGCTATTTTTTTCTCTAAACGAATAGTTTAGCTTTTTTTTTTTTTCAACCAATAGTTTGGCTATTTTTTTTTCTCTCAACCAATAGTTTTAGTACTTTTTATTTCTCAAGCGATAGTTTGTCTCAGTGTTTCTGAGCTGACAATTTGGCTAAGTGTTTCTCAACCCATTGTTTGGTTTCATTTCTCTTGACTGATAGTTTGGATAAGTTTTTCTCACTCGATGGTTTCACATTGTTCTATTTAAATTAGTCTGAAAAACCGAAGTTTTATCAACTGAAAACTCTGCTAGAGACAACAACTGCAATATCGTCCAATGAAAGCAATTGTTGAGAGTCGTGAAAAAAAAAAGAAAAAGAAAACAATAAAGAATGAATGATTGTAATGATGGTAACTACTAGAAATAAAATGACTAATTCCATTAACATAAGGGTAGATGACTTAACTAGCTGCAACCAAATACATGCCTTGGGGGGGGGGGTAAAATAGAGAATGATGCACTAACTCTAACCATTCTGACTTCTCTATTATTTAACTGTAAACGCTCCAAGCCTTTTGTGTACTATAGTATATACTTTTACAGTTAAACGGCTTGGCTATCAAAGACAATGGGCTTAAATGAACAAGTAAGCGGAGGGAGGCCTGTCCATCCTTCAAGTCATTCATCATTTCCTGTCACTGCTAACCCAAGTGACACCGATACAAGCCTTCGCTACTTTTTTATCGCACCCATTTAACATAGGTATTCTCCTGAGTGTGTGTACATCTGTCCATAGATAGCTATTCCTTGGAATGCTGAACTTGCACTGTAGAATAGCTCTTTAGTCAACTGCAAGTCTTAACTGTCTGAAATACTTTTCTGCTGTCATTCACTGACATTATTCTACTAAACGAAAGGATTCCCCCCCCCCCTATTTTTAGACACATTCTGGATAGCAAATAGTAATCATTGCTTTGGTTTTTATTGATTGAATATAAAGGCTAGCTTGTTTATTTATTATTTATTCCTGTTTTCCTTCTCTCATATCATTGTACAGAGAAAAAAAATGTCCCCGTCAGAGTATAGATAGGCACATTCTTCTGAATGTCACTTTTTTTTTCCCTCAAAGATATTAGAATGTGTGTGTGTGTGTGCAGTTCTGTGTTTAATGTTGAATGAGCAATGAACATTGAAAAAAAAAATGCATTTCATTTGATAAAATGCATTTCTGACCAAGCTTTGAGTGATTGCCGGTCGCCCTGCCACATTTCTAGTGGTTCTGGGAATAATGCCCGTGCCCGTGGCTTTCAAAAAACAACAAAAAAAGTTCCGTTCTGCTCATAGACACTGGGTTGGTTGTATGCCTGCAACTTAGGAAACCCAAAGTCATTTATTGATGTCTTCTATCAGTTCTACATTTTTCAGCCTGTTGAAGTGTAATAGGAAATATGTTTGTATTTGTTTGGATGATATATATATATATATATATATATATATATATATATATATATATATATATATATATATATATATATATATATATATATATATATATTCTGTAATCTAAAAGTCTTAAAAGCTAAACCTGAGAATCACGCTGTTCTCCTTGGAGTCGAAAGTATGCCGGACAAGTGTATGTGTGTGTGGGGGTGTCTCCTTCCAAAATGTCAGCTGAAATTGGCTGTTGGAAAAATAAAGAGCGCAATCATGACCTGGAGTGCAGAAAAGTCAACGTCAGAAGACTTGACAGCTAGTGGAGGCTGTGTGTCTTTGCAGAAGAACACAAGGGTTAGATAATGGAATCTCTAGATGGGTTCAATGCGTTGTGTAGCTAATTAATGAACCTATTTGTCAGGGACTGTCCACAGCGACTACCGGACCAAACATTGAACTTGAAAAACTTGACGCTCAGAGAAGCTGAGACTTGTGTTGAAACGTCCAAGTCTTTATCGTCTGCATCCATAAAGACTAGACTGGCGCCTTTAATTTTTACATTGTCGGAATGGGAACTTCTCGTGGCCTCTGTCTCCAGTCGTAGTCAAACTCTGGAGACTCAGAAGCCTTTTTAATCTACATTTTCATATTGGTTGTCGAGTGGATTCTTGATATTTTTAGCCCCTGTCCAGAGCATAGTGACACACTTACGTGGAAAGCACTTTAGAGCTGTCCTTGTTGAAAGTATGGGGGATTATGGAGGGAAAAGGGGGGGGGGGTCAGGGGTAAGTTAATTGCATAGCTTTGACCATCTCGTTGCTCCAGTTTCTTCTCTGGTCTGGCCTGTTGCGACATCATCGCCTCTCCACTTCCGTCTTTCTTTCTCTACAATCACTTGAGAACAAGTTTTTGTGTGTGTGTGTGTGTGTGTAGTTCCCAATTTCCTGTGGTGTAGTATTACTTTGTCAAACAGAAGCTTTCTAGACAAATTAGGAACGTAGATATAAATGTTGATTCAGTATTCATACTGTATAACTAACTTGTTTCCTGGCTCTAAACACTGATAATGAATTCTACTTTGGGTCCTGACCCACTAACATCTCACTCTTTCTGATGTATAGTATTTAGGACAACAAATCAATGTCTACTCAATATTGTTGGAAGAAGAAGGTTAGCATGTAAAGGATTCTACTTTAATTCTACTTTAAATTATATTGAGAACATACCCCCCCCCCAAATAACATTCATATTTTCAATGAGCTATTGAAACAACAAAAACATAAAACAACAACAACAACTATTTTTAAAAAGACAATACACCCTTTATACAACTTATTGAGCGATCAAGTGCTTAAACATTATTTCTGGTAATCTCTAGATAGCAGATTGAGTATGCAATCGGTACACAAGAAAATTATTTCTAACTCGAAAGAACTCGAAGTCTGTGACTATCATTTGTTGATAGTGTTCTAACTGTATCCGTGGGAAGCCCACCCACACACCAAACAACCAGTGACTGATACTTAAAACAGACATTGTTACTTCTTTTTTTTTTTCAATCACCCATAATTAATTAGCATTGATTGTGTGATTATTTATCAATGGACAAGACGAGAAAACCACGCTAATACAATGTAACAGAAAGTTCAATTATTAACTTAGCTTTTATCTTCAAATAACATTATCATTTGAAGAAAGCTTGAGTTAATAATACTCTTTGACAATAAGAAAAATCCTGTAATCGGCTGAGGAAAAATTGGAGAAATCAAATTAGCGGCATTTGTATTTCTTCTGTTTTTTTTTTTGTTTTTTTTGTAATCAAACGAGCACGTGCAATTCTAAGAGCTCCCTTTTTTTTTAAGCTCATTTATTCTTAACACTATTAGATTGAAGAACAAGGGGAACAGAATCAATGCTACTTACACTTGTTATAGATTTAGAGTTGAAAACATTTGCTGTAGACTCGGAGGTATGCACAGTTTGCAATACACACAATGTTTAGGAGAACCGAAATCGCACATACAAGCTTAGTTATTGTCTTGTAGATCTATTCTCTTGTAGGTCTATGATCTTGTAGGTCTATTGTCTTGTAGGTCTATACTACAAGGGAGAGAGAGGGAGAGATGGAAAGAGAGAGGGAGTGACATGCATGATTTAGCTCAGTTTGTGGTGGTGCTTCGCAGCAATTATTTTTGATTAATTAAAAACTAAATAATGTCCAAAATTTTTTACTATTCTCGATAAGGGCAAAAACAAAACAAATCAACAACACAAAATATCTCGTGTAAATACTAAGTCAAACGTTTCGGCAAGCTAAAGATCCTGGGTTCAAATCCAAGTATTACTTGTGATTAAAAATGGAATTTGTTTTTGGTGTTTGATTGTTTCAAGGGTGTCTTGTACCGAAATATCGAGAAATAAAAAGTTGTGCTAAAAAGTTCAAATCTCTATTATATTTGATATGGCTTACAATAATTTCAAAGCGTGCCACACGAAAAATGACTGGCTCCTCTACCACCAAAGCTAAGGTCACCTTAACCTTCGATATATGTGGACGGGAGTGTCTCTCCAAAATTGGGCTCCACAGTCATATGAAAAAGTGTTCTTCAAGATGAACCATAGTCGTTACGACTGAATGAGGTCAACTTAACAATAGATTGACGTGGTATAAATCCTGTATTACCTATACATTTTTTTTAGCCAAACGAAAAAGGTGATAATAGGCAGCAAAAATACTAACCATGACACATGTTACTTTACAACCTGGTCCTATAAACGAGTACTTTGTCGTCTGTTAGCTTGTTGACTGGAGCTCACATGTATTCCTGTTCTTCACGTGTGATTTATCTCCGTCACCTGGTCCTGTTGTGTCACATCCTAAGTACCGCCGGCACATGTTTTCCTGGTCCACACAGTCAACAATCCTTACCATTCTCTGCGAGCACACATCTAGTGTTGGGTTCAGGAGCCCAAAGAGACAGCAGCGACTCTAACCAGACAACAATCGAATAGCTTCCACAGCCTGTTAGTTCTACGTCCTTGTTGGGGTTGTTGTTCACAGTTGTGCTCATGTCTTAATGCTTTGTTGGATACCCTTCATTATGTGGTCAATCTGGGTATTCCATGATATAATTTTCATACAAGTATTTAGTCAGTAGTCTATGAGACGGTTTTAACACAATTGAGATCGGTAGCTTTGTTTGTTTTAAGTTTGCTTTTGCTAGTCTTAATCATTTTTTTTTTTTTTGCGACTGAAGACAATCATCGCTTTGATTCTCTTACTGTAATTTATCTAATTTGTAACCGAATCTAATTGTTTATTAACATACCTTTTTTTTTAAATTGTTGTCGAATGTTTTTTATTTATATATTTTTTTGACATCTAGATAAATTTATAGATTTCTATAAACACACGAGAAATACAAAAGTTAGTTTTCACATGTGAATTAACAATAGAAAAACTGTACTCTTAATTTTAACTGGAACTGTTTTCTTTTTTTTTCTCACTCTGTTTTAGTGTTTTCCGCTGGCTCCACATAAGTATCAACATTTGACGTCATATCTGATGCTGCATTTAGAACTAAGTTCCATTCATTCCCTCGGCTTCTACTCACCCCTCTCCCCTGTGATCTACCCTGTCCGATTTATTTTTAGCTTACATATCACATGGGGTGTAGGGGGGAGCTTTATGGGTATTTACTAGAGAGTACAATCCGAGAAGAGCATCTAGAATAGCTTCCCCTTTCTCTGGTTCTTACAAGACCTTGCTCTGTCCACCCCAATGCCCCCCTCAGTAATGAGTATCTGGTTTTGTGTATATATTCGTAGGATGTAAGTACACTTCCCATTTCTCTTCCGAGGACGTGCCCCAGTGTTTCCGGCATCTAATCACCCCACTGTTTACCTCATTGTAGCGTTTGTTGACAAACATTCTTCCCGCTACACCCAAATATTGACTTGGGAGTTGCCTCGGATATCACCTTATATGTCTGCCCCCTTGGTTTGACAAGTAGTCGTACACGCATTGACTCGCGGGGCAATCGTTGGGTTCCTCGGGTGATTAAAGTAAATAGAAGAAATACACGAACATACATGTTGAACCATTTGGGAGCGGGAACAGTCAGGCTGACAATACATGCATCTACTTTCTGGATATCTGAAATAGTATTTTATCAGGTCGAAATATTTTATTGTGGCTTTCGCTTTTACCCAGGCAGTGTACACAGACAGTGAGCATATACCATATTATATATGACAGGTTTATTTCCTTAGGCCGTAAATATTCGGTGTGATTATAAATGAAATCAATCAAGTAAACCACAAGTCTGGACGATGATTCGTTCAAGTTGTGGCATAATGAACATGCCTTTGAAAAGGATGCTATTCTGAAGAAACTGAGGCTTAGGTGTTTTGTTTTTCTCTTCCGTGCGCATTGATTACGTTTCAACACTCTTGTTTCCTCTTGGTACATTTCAAACAAATCATTTTGTTTAAAGATGAACGTTTCTTTTTGTTTCTTTGCTTCTTCGCACCAAGTTTCATCAAGGTCCATTTCATCAGTTTTTTGTTTCAACGTCTTGAAGATCAAGTGCATTCCATTACCTCTCAGGCCTGTCAACCCAACAGAAAGCGGGGACACTAGATCTATAGAGGATAATAACTTGCAATCTCCGATGAAACTACTTTAGACGTCTCTCTCTCTTTGGCAGGGAGTTATGATTGTCCAGACATAAACGGACACTTTTTTTTTTTAATTCAGCAATACTCTTTTTTTTTCTTTCATTTATAGCCGTCTAATTGAAAATAAAGTTGGACGTTAAAACAAATGCACAATTTTCTCAAGTTTGTTCCCTAAAGACTGGCCTGAAAACGTAACGTGCCATGGCCATCAAACTCCCACTTCTTTGACTTTGACACCTGGACACGGCACACAAATGTAGACAATTGGGCGTAGTAATCACATTGTGAAATGAAAGTCACTTTTTTTTTTTAAATTCAAATGTTTATTTTTGTTTTCCAAATAGCCTAACAGATTGACTTGATTCAAGAACATGCTGACCGTTGATATCAATCATTTCATACGATATCCATGTTTCTATTATTAGTCAGTTTTGTTATACATAGTAAAAATAAAGTTACCAGTGAAAGTTGACGTCTAGACTCCGGGAACATTTCATCCGACATTTACATAGTTCTGTTAAGCACTTTGAGAGTGTGTTGTAAATAATGGATGAGTCACATTAATGTGGTGACGATCCCCAAGTTGATAGAAAGTTAAACGATTCTTATATTTTTTTCATGAATGTTTGAATTTAACGGCGGATTTAATTCCCCTAGAAACTTTACTTTTTTTAAAGGTATTATCTTTTCCCATGGCCTGGTCAATCAAAGCTGCTTCCATTTTTTTTTTAAATATTTAGACTTAAGAGCATTGTTTATTGAAGGCGGTTCTACTTTAGGATTGGGGAGGATATAGAATAAATGGATTTTGAGATCCAGTTTGATGTGACTTATAAATATTTGTCATTGATTAGTTAACTTATACTTATCCAGAGTAAATATAACACGCATCACCCTTAAACGCGTCTCTCACAAATACACTTGAATTGATTATACTAATTAAGTACAACAAAATATGTGCAAAGAAGTTTCTTATGTAAGGCTATATTAATTCTTCGTTGTCATTCGTTTTTAGAAAAGTTAGCAGTCGGGTGAAAGCAACAGCATTAAGAAATGTAGAACATGTGAGGATCTATGCTTGTCAGTGAGACGCACTTGCTATTTTAATCATGTTTTATCATTCAGTGCTTCACACTTTTTTTGTTAAATCCACTTAAATGTTTTCCTCTGTGGTGAATTTTATTTCCCTTTAAGTGCACTTATAAAAAATAAGTGCCGTTTTTTTAAAAAATGTAGTGTGTATCCGTAGACTTTTTGTACATTTAGCATTCCAGGCTATCCAGCTGTTGTTGCTCGGTCGATGGTTTGTGGTTCCAAATAGTTAGTACAACTAGACCGATGTAGGGGTATTGAATTGTTAATGTTTAATTTGAATTAAATTCGAGCAGATTTCTTTTTAAACAAACTTGAGTAGAGCTTTTATGTATAAATAAGCTTAGATTCAATTTACAAGTAGATGTATGTAGAAACACAAGTGCAGTGCTAGCTAAAGCAGGATCTGGCTCACTACAAATACACGTCCCTTCTGTCTCACGTCTCTGGCTAATGTTTGGATCAGCTTTCTCAGTCCTTTCAATTCACTTCGGGTAGGTCAGATCATCTCATGGCCTCATCAGGGACTCCAACCTGCACAACCAGGGCATCAGCCCTGCTTTTCTCACGGTTACATCTCAACACGCACATGCGCCCTTAGCAACAGCTACAACATTTATATTTCTTATTGAAATTTAGTGTTGTTTCAAAACAATTGGGGGCATTTGAGGCTGACTTGTTTCAAAACAATTGGGGACATTTGAGGCTGACTTGTTTCAAAACAATTGGGGGCATTTGAGGCTGACTTGTTTCAAAACAATTGGGGGCATTTGAGGCTGACTTGTTTCAAAACAATTGGGGACATTTGAGGCTGACTTGTTTCAAAACAATTGGGGACATTTGAGGCTGACTTGTTTCAAAACAATTGGGGACATTTGAGGCTGACTTCTTTCAAAACAATTGGGGACATGTGAGTCTGACTTGTTTCAAATAAGCAATTTTCTCCGTTCCATTTGAGGTAAACACTAGAACTTAATGGTTCTCTGTCAGAGCTTGATGCCATTCGGCCAGCGGGTATTGGTTGGTCAACAATGGGTGGCCTTGACAGGATGGCTGGACTGTGTGACTACCGATTGCGTCACGTTTATGCAGGTGGGGGTGTGTAGGGATCGAGTAGGTTTGTTAAGTAATATTTGCAGCCTAATTTTATTTTTTGCGTGTGTTCACTCTGTTTGCGAATTATTAATATTTGAAGTCCAGGTCATTAAAATGTTTCTGTTACTAAAGCATAGTTAATTGGTTAGATAATATAACCCATTATTTCCAAATTTGTATTTCCATGGTTCGAAATAGTTTGAGTTGAAAATCGCTTGCTGTTCTAGTCACTGGTTACTTTCCTACATTACACCTACTACCAAACGTAACAAACTTCTCGTTTTAGTCTTCTTAGTGGTTGAACGCTTCGTTTGCTCAGTGCATATAGTTTCATCTTTACACCATCACTCCAATCGCATTACATCCAATGTCATCTATTTGGTCAGCTTTCGTTCCTTCTAGAAGTGGACTGATGAAGTAACCAAGTTTGATGCTGTACGAAGTATTTAATGAAGGGAGAGCGCTCTGAAGAAACTTGTCGGCGACGGGAACTACTCTACTAGGAATTGAGCTCTTCACAGGACCGTATGAAATCAACGAGCCGTATGAATATTTAATTCTGGTAGTTCAGTTTCACTCTTCTGTGGTTCAATCAGGAGTCGAGTGTAAATGAAGGATATAGGAGGAAGTGACATGGGGGTTGGGGTGGACGGGGGAGACAGCTTTATTGGTAAGCTTATTCCAACGGGAATGCCAAACTCTATTGCTTACTATTTTTGTGGATTTGTTATTTTTAAAAAGGTTTTCATAGAAAGGAAAACATTTAGACTTGGCTAGATTTCGTCTTATCAGGATAAGTGTAACGATTTGTAGACCAGATGGATTCGACCGATGGATGGGCTATCTTAAGTATTCTTAAGTTGTATAAAGGCTGAATACACAACATTATGTCTACAATTCTTTAATGTAATCGCTACACTTCCTAGACCTACCTACATTTTGTAAGGCGTTTTAGTGTCACATGATCAAACGTACTGATGGTCGCAAATAACAAAGTTGTTTTGTTGCACAGTTTTTCTCCCAAAGATTCCAGTCTTGTTTTGGGGCTAAAGGATAATTCACTTAAAGTGCTATAAATAACTAAATTTCGCAATTAGTTTCTGGATATTTCTAGACCTATTTTTTAGATCAAAAGGGGGAAGAAAATTTAGAGGTCATTTTTTACAAAGCTACAAATCTGTCTGGTAAAATGTTTGTACACGTTATTTCTCCCACACCCTATCTCGGATCAAGTTAAACTTGCACAATTATTTCTTTTACCTGACATCACAAGAATCAGTAAAAAAAAAACATCAACAAACAATTAGTTAATTAATTATTGGTAATAAATTATTTTGTTAGTATTTCGAACAAGGGAAAAGCATTGTACTGAAGTGGAGGTATAAGCTGAATTAGTCCCCCTTATAGGTCGCCGCTCTAAATCGAAACAAAAAATATGTGACTAAACTCTTCTTCTATACTATACTATCTTATCTAGTCAGAAGTACCTCACTAGCAGAGTTGTTAGCGTGTTGGCACGAAGAGGCGTCAGCTACGAGTTCAAATTCAGGTCGTTTTTTTTTTTTGTAAATGCTTTTAAAAAAACAATTACGGTACGGTGAAATCCACCCAGATATCCCTTTCTATCCCCCCCCCTCCATTTTTCCCAACTGGTCCAGGTAAGTGATGGGATCATAGTGTATTGAGAAAGCTAAAAGCATGAAATTATGCTAAACAAAAACAATTGGTAAAATTATTATTGATAGCACAGAAGGCCACAGATTAATTGTTGTTGGTTTAGATCTATTACACAATTAAATCGATACAATTACACTTCATATAAGCTTTGTTGTATTTTTTTTTAAAGGATTTTTTGTTTTTCTAGTTCCACTGAGGGTTTGTTATTTCGATTTATTTTGGACCTATATTACTGAAATTTAGTAATGTTAAACTTTTTCATTTTCTACAATGTTTACATCATAGTGACTATGATGAAAGTATATGTTTACTAAGATATAAAATACTTTGCTGGTGCTAGAGATACAAACCGAATAACAAGAGTTAGTCTGTCGTCTAGCTCTCTGCATTTTAAGAACTGAGCATCGGTGAGTATTTCTACAAGATAACCATTTTGGGTCACATGTCTTCTTGCTAGACAGGTTGAAAACAACCACCTCGATTTATCCATCAATTTTGTTTCAAACTTTGACTTCCTAGACATTTGTTCTCAAGTTCAAATCCAATTCTGTCAGAAAACTGAAGCTAACAAAAAATTTGTTCCAGCGACAGAAATTTGTGGACAAATGTCAATAGTTAGTATGAACGTTTAAAAACAATGTACCAGTAGGCCTACTTACAAATATACTCATTGCGTATGAGATCTGTGTGCTCTTGCTGCATTACATTTTTATTAACAGGAACTACAAGGGTTTCAGCAATAAAGGTTCTACATTTAAACTCATGTAAAACTATTAAATACATTATCGATGACTCTGCTACGTATAGTTCCCAACCTTTCAGCATGTCTACCTCTGTCCTACTGCTTAATAGCTAGGTCTACATTATGTGATCACTACTCGAATAACAACTTCATTGATATCTTAATATATTGATTAATTTAAATAGTCTTTTAAGGAAAAACAAGTGAATTATGCTCAAAGTGCATCTAGTTGCTTACCGTTTGATTTAAGAACGACAGCCAGTAGAGATCGATGGGTTTAATGATTTTTTCTCGGCCATCTTCTAGGTCTGAGGCTTGTTTAAGTGGGCTGAACGAGAGGACGTCATCCCAGAGGAGCCGTTCATCTAGTTTCAGGAGCTCAGGTTGCATGAGTAACTTTATTGAATGGAACAAAAAACACACACACACACACATCAAAATCGCGTTAACACACACACTCACGCAAACTATACTAACTTCTTATCTACCCATACCTTTCATCGGGCACCTGATATAATTACAGGCTCACTTGCTTGTTGTTAAGCTTACTAAAGATCATATTTATGATTTTTTTTTAACTGAATATTTTGATATAGTAATTTCATTTTTTGTTTAAAAAAACCTATCCTACTTAATAGGCTAATTGAATTCGTTATTTGTTTACTTGTATGTTCCTGTACCTGTACAGAAGTACAAAGTTGTTGATTTTCATTTCAAGTTCATCATATACCAAAAAAAAAAAATGAATTAGATCCTTAATCTGTCAACGAATCTTTTAAAACTAAAACTGGTCCTATACTTCCAGATCACTAAGCTCCACACAAGACGTTTGTCGAATGTGGTAATTTGTTTAAGGCTTATAATAGCTGCTGTTTAACTTTAACTTATCGACTTTGTTAAACTTTTTTTTGTAGAAAACTATTCGGTGATCAGAAAAAAAAGAAAAGACATTTGATTAAAACGCACAACAGAAACATTACGGGTCAACAACACGCGAGCCAGTAGTGCTAAGTTTTATTACCAAAACACAACAGACACATTTCAAATTGATGAAGACTTGTTAACAATATTCAATTCCATGTAGACGAGTTACAGTTGTATTGGCACACTAATGAATGAAATGTCTTATTCTTTTTTAGTTTCTCTTTGTTATAGTGATTTATGCTTTTTAATCTAGTCGCTTATTGCGGCCCATGTGATGCTGCATCAGTGAGGTAAAGGGGGGGGGGGCGGCTTCCTTCTTCTCATTGGGTCCTTCCTACGTTGTGGATCTTGCCAGCTTGGACCAGGCTATATAATACGCCCGTCTCCATGTTTTTGTTTTCCCTCTTGATCCAGATAGTAAAAACTTGTATTTATAACCTGTTTATACAAAGTTCATTTGTGACGACTGAGGTTTACAGTGGGCGGCTAAACGAGACCTAAATGTAGATCGATATTGAAACGCAAGACATCAAATCTCCGAGTTGAGCTGCAAACGTTTAGTGTCGGTTGAAAGGTTTCCTTACATCAAGTTTTTGTTTGGTGTCTGCTTGATAGATTGGAGTGCTGTCAATGTTACATCTGCTTCCAAGGGGCTATGTAATGCGTACGTACAGGGTGGAGATAGGGTCGGAGGTCACGTGGATAAGAGGAAAGGCCACCTAGTTTGTACTTGATAGTTATCTAAGTTGCTTTAGTTTGTAATCGAATTAATTTTTGGACGTTCCCATTTTCTTAGCTTAGATAAGAGTGACTAGTGGCCAATTTTATCTTCAATTTGTTGCCAAGATTTGACCACTGTTGTATTGGGCTAATTTTAGCCACATGCTATCGTGGCCCCTAATGAGATGTATCGGATGCTTCGGGAATATTTTCCTACGAGTGACTTGAGCATTGAACAGTTTCTCGTTATCTCCATTGTTTTTGTTTTTTTGTTTTTATTCCATTCTATTTTCTGAATGAAATCTGTCATCTCGGCGTGATGTTGGTGGCGTGGGTGTTTTTCTATGCAACATCACCTGAACTGATTGGCTGCCTCTGGTTCGAGCTACGCTGTCTTGAGCGCTCAATTGGCATCGCTAATAATCTCTTTCATCGTGTCCGCGCGATATATAATAGGGAGATATCAACAGCCTGAGCGATGTGAGTGCTTCTTTCAGCCACGAGTCTGAACTTAGAAAACATGATGCCGGTATTCATCGTGGCAGCGAATAGTGATTATTGGTAGGTGCGTATTTAATATGTTACGTAGACTGTTATTATTTGTTAATGATTTTTTTAGCGGCCCCCGAAAGGGGAAAAGGCGCTATTAGTTTTGTGTGGCACGTCTGACGTCCGTCCCGTTTAGATATCAAAAACTAGAAGAGAAAATGGAAAATCGGACATCATGATAATTTAGATCATTCAAAGTTCTGATGCAGCGGCTACTTTTTTCTTTTCCGAAAGTGAACCATCTAATTTTTAAAATTATCTATGCAAGCAGATTTTTCAAAAATAATACACCACTTTACATTGAAAAACTTCAGAGGTTGTTTAAAAAGGCCACAGGCTTCTTCATTAATAACTCAAGCTTCATTCATAAATTCGCGCATTGGTTCAAAAAATTTACATCTAAGTCACAATGAAAAAGTATCAATGGATCATTATAAAATATATTTTCCATTTATTAACTAAGTGATTGAATAGAATACTGATTCAAATGTTTTTTGTTTTTTTTTAATTTTGATACGAACTTTTTTTTTTAGTTATAAGTCTGAAAAATAACGAATTACTTTTATAGCGCGCAGTTTTGACATATCCTCATTGTAGGGGCCTACTAGATCTAGACTTAGACCTATTTCTAGATCTAGACTTAGATCTAGTTCCATATCTAGACCTAGACTTAGATTTTGAATCTAGATTTAGATCTAGAACTAGGTCTAGAACTAGCTAGATCTAGGTCTAGTTTGTATGACAAATGACAACGGAGATGTTAATTTTTATTTGCGAGGGGAAAGTTTTGTCAAGTCATTTGTACACAACTGTAGCTAGTTCACTACCTAAAGTAATCTAGGTCAAGAAATGTTTTTTTTTTCGTGTTGCCAATGTATCTAATTTTGTAAGAAGACAAAATCTTTTTTAGTTTCTCTTTATTACATGCAACATGATATTAATTTTGAATGTATGGATAAGGTTAACAATTATTATTTTAAAAAATATAAGTTTACGATAAATGAATATATGGAGATGCTGTGGCCGAGGGGTAAAGCACTTGGAATCGGAAGTCCTTTGTTCGAATCCTGGTCTTGGTGGACCACTTCTGGGGCCGATTTCTGTCTTTGTAACATTGTTATTTCTTTATAGCTGTGATGCCGTGTATGCTGTTAAAGGAAAACTTCTTCCTAATACTTGATTAGCAATAGTTAAAGCATAAAGACCTTATGTTTTGCTATGAGCTTGAAAACACTATAATCTATTTCTACTTCAGGGATCCTCTCTTTGTAGCCCAGTTCGTTCTACTGACTTCCTTAGATAGCACTACTATAATAAGTATATGTTTTAAAACTATTGATGTTCTGGTGATTTTTTTTAAAAGAGTAGTCAATTTATATTTAGTGAAGCATTTCTTTTTCTTCCGTGCTTTGAGATTGTGTGACTGAAACGGTCCGTTAAGAAATCTCAACTCTATTTGCACAATCAGTGGACTGAAAAAAGACGAGAGAGACGTTTTCTCGCTTGGTTGTTTATTTTATTCCTCACTGGTTGACATTTAGCAGCATTAGATTGGGAGGTTGTTATTAACATAAATATTTACTGTGCTAGACTTCCAGGTTAGAATAGGGGCGCGGTGAATGTTATCCTTATGTAAACTGAGATTAATGTGTGCGGTGTGATGGGGCTGGGGGGGTGAGAGACCTTGAAAATATATGTGTGTGTGTGTCAAAGAGATAGCGTGGAGATAGTTTACTCTCATCCCTACGGTACAGCATAGTTACATGTAAAATAATACATTTTTAGGTACCGAAACTAATAAAAAGAAAACATTACTATCCGCACACACTTTTTGGGTTCTTACTAGGCGCCCTGGCAAAACAACAACTCTGGACGTTAAATGAAGTATGCTCACAAAAACAATAATTCACGCTAGCTGTGAAGACACTAACCTAAATATAATTATTCCACTGTCTAAGAATTACGGAACTTGACAGACCTTACCTCGTTAAGCCGCCAATGTCTTACTTCTAACTTTGTATTACAACTATAAACTCTTTCTTAAATTATTTTTTTTTTAAATACGTTCCGGCATGTTGGCAGTGAACACTTTTTAATTTCACGTTTAGAGTCAACTCACTTATTAGTCAAAACTAAGCAACAGTGCATGTAGCTAGAAGGTCAAGGTCTCCACATTAGGTGTACATTGTACATTCTGTGAAGAGTTTTCATTTGGACTGAACTGCTCCTCATCCAATCAATTTACAACTTACTAACTTTCTAACTCATTGAAGGCGACTTTCATACTTCCTTTTTTTTTTTTTGGTTTATGCCCAAAATCTGCCTAGAAAAAAAAATCATTTTTAGAAGATTGACACTAATTATAATGTGTTCTGTTTACCCTTTTCATCACTTATAAAGGTTTAATGGTAAAACCGTGGCCAATAGATGTGATAGATAGATTTCACATGTAACTGTGAAACATCTTTGCATGGACACAGCTTCATTGAACATTTTATTTCCTTCCTTTATGATCTCAGGAAATATTGTCTTGGACTAGTTGAGAAGGTGTTAACTATGTGAAATAGAAAGATGTTTGACTATGAAAATCTCTCTAAAAGGTCACAAAAAGTTAAATATAAGGATGTCTATGACTATGGATTTCTTGTAGTTGAAAACAAAATGAAACTTTGAGAACCATTACACTTTGTATAAGACAATCACGAGTTAATTAAAAGTAGGAAAACATAAAAAATATTTTTAAAAACACAACAAAACAACAAAGCTCATATGAAGCGTAATTGTATAAACTAGTTTGGATCAGTCATGTAATTAAATTTGTAATAGATCTAGAGTCTAGACCAACAGTTAAAAAAATTGTGATTATAAATATTTTTACCAATAGTTTTTGTTTGCTCTACTTCATGCGTTGAGCTTTCTCATTACGCTATGATCCTATCACAAATCTGGACCAGTTGGGAAAAAAAGTTTGTGTGTGTGTGTGGGGGGGGAGATGAAGAAAAGGATATCTGGGTGAATTTTACCGTAATCGCTTTTTAAAAGCAGTTATAAAAAGGAAGTGGATTTGAACTCAAGCCGACATACTTACCACTCTGTTAGTGAGGTGTTTGTGAAAATAGATTATTAAAGTTATCTGTTGATTGTTTCAAACTTACTTTAAAGCTGCGACCTATAAAAGGTGTACAATCTTTGTGCGAGACAGAGTATGTTATATAACCTTGTAAAAAAACAAAAAAAAAAAAAAAACTATTCCAGTGATGAAAGTTGGCAAATTTATTTTCATGACTCCACAGGTCTGCCTCCAACCTCGCCCTGTCCCCATTTTTGTATATTGTGGGTCGACTGTTGACTTGTGAACGTCCTTGTTGTTTACTCTCATCTCATTTGTCATCCGTTGTGATCCCTCTTATCTTGGGTTGGCCGCTTTTCTAATACAATATGAAGTAACTGATTGAGTGAACAATTCTTGTAGTCTCTCTCTCTAGATAAGCTTATCTTATTTGCACAATTGTAATCTAATATCTCCGGTTATGGAATCAGTTCATTCTGACTAAGAAAATATGTGTGTCATGTACATGTAGTGTCTATAGCGTGTATACAATTAAAATATTTCGGCATTAATGGTCCACTGCATCAGTGGATTAAAGACTGTCTGATAGGGAGAGAACAAACTTTAATAATAAATGGCTCTAAATCAACACCGATAACAGTTAACTCAGGTGTACCTCAAGGAACAGTCTTGGGTCCACTACTATTTTTAATTTACATAAATGATTTACCAAATTGCATTACTTCAGGAACAAAAGTCAGATTATTTGCAGACGATTGCATAATATATAGAACAATAAAAACAACACAAGACACAGATATTTTACAGGGAGAATTAGATGAATTACAGAAATGGAAATCAAATTGGAGCATGTCTTTCCACCCAGAAAAATGTCAGTTGTTAAGAGTAACAAAAAAACTAAAACAAATTAATTCCACTTATCTTATTCATGGCAAACCAGTAACACAGACTAAAAACGCAAAATACCTACGTGTTATAATAAATGAAAAACTGTCATGGAATCCACATATTGATGAAACTACAAAAAAATCAAACAAAGCATTAGGATTTATTAAAAGAAATTTCTATAAATCAAATAAGAACATAAAACTAAAATGTTATTTAACCTTGGTTAGGCCAATAATAGAATATGCATCCTCTGTTTGGGACCCCTCAACTCAAGAAAACATTAAGAAACTAGAACAGACACAAAATAGAGCAGTGCGATTCATAACAAACGAATATTCACATTTGACTAGAGTAACACCTTTAGTAAAATCACTAAATTTAGAAAGCCTTCAGGACAGAAGGCTCAAAAGTAAAGTAGCAATCATACATAAAACACTAAACCATAATCTTCAAATACAAAAACAAAATTTAATAAAATACTCTGAAAGACACAAAGATAAAGGCACATTCCTCGTCCCATATGCTAGGACAAATTTGTACAAATACTCCTTCTTCCCTAGTGCTATTAGAGCATGGAATGGGTTGCCTGAGCTAGCAAGGAAAACCAGTGACTTGGCAGAATTTAAGTCATTGGTTAATATGCATGACTAAATGCATGACGCGTAGGACGTAATCATCTTCTTTTTTGAATTAACGTCTGTATTATATAAGAAGATAAGATATAAACTGTCTTGGTTCCTTTGGTCTGGGTTATTTTAATTTTATATTAACTGAACATGTATTTGTTAATTAGGCTTTAAATATTTGCAGACCTTACGGAAACAGTTTTACATTTTACCACTGTTTATAAAATTTAGACCATCTAGGCGAAAAATTTTCCTTGTACACCGCCCCCCCCCCCCTCTTAGTGTGCATAAGGGTCTGGGAGAGTTCTGCAAGCCTGGGCCTTGATATTAAATTTTCTCACTTAAGGAAAAAAAAAACAACCGAAATTCTGTTTTCAATCCAATGATGTAATTCTATATTTACGTGTCAGAGTTTTACTCCTGACGTACTTGTCTGATACTAACCAATAGCTGCCATACTTTAATCGAACCCAAGAGTCTAGCCTTGGATCTACTATGCCAGATATACTCGTGAAATCATTTCCTTGTTGCTTATGCTAAACTAACCGTTCGATATTTAAAATCGGACAGTTTATGCAAGTTCAAAGGTCTTAGTGTTGCATCGGCGAACACAGTTTCGGTAAACATTCTCGGCCAGAATAGTAATACAAATGATTTTAATAGTCGTTCGATTCTTGTTCAAATAATGTAGAGTTTATTCCCTAAGATAATCTAGACACATTTAAAACGATCTAGCACAATGTGTTGACTCTTAAGTTAATGTACATTTTGAAAAGAGGATTTGTCAGGTTGTTTCTTACCTACACTTTCAGAGCTTTATGCTGATGTCGTGCTGGAAAGTCCTAGAGTCTACTTTGTTCTGGGAAACAGTTTCGATGGAGTTAATCCTCATTTGAATTTTTACATAAAGGAACCTGTTTTTTTGTTTCTTTGCTATTGTTTAGCTTCCCATCTTCAACTGACCTTAAGCCTCTAGCTGGTAGATCTACTTTGATTTACGGTTTCAACTACACTAATGACATTTTTGTTTTGTTCTCAAAGCATGCTACGAAGAATCTTTTGAATGGTTTGTTTTGTTTGTGCTAGGAAATGTTTTGTCATTATGAGTAGTGAACAGTTAAATGGGTTGTTTTGTTACTGGTAGGAAATGTTTGGACGCCAGGAGTAATGAATAGTCAAATAAGAAGTTTGAAATCACCTACAGCTCAGACGTTCTAAAGGCTGCTTTTCACATTGTTGACATCAACACTAACATTAAATCAGAATATGTAATAGTATTTCTAGTGTAACGAGCCTTTTTACTATACCTTTATTCAAGTCAGAATTTTATGGAAGGTGGAGGAACCTGGACGCTGATCTAAAAAAAACACACAAAAAAACGACCCCAACGATTTTTCTAGAAATTTAACTGTTGTATATCGCTGAGAAATGAATTAGTAGCTCGTTGGACACACGGAGAAAACTCTAATTTTCTAATCATCATTTTTCAAGCCAAAACAAAAATGAAATGAATTTAAATTTGGCTAGAGATCTAGATATAGGATTCTAGGTCTAGATCCAACATCGGTTTTGAAAAGACTAATGCGTTCTTGAAATGACTATCGCTTTATTGAAATTCTAAATGCAAGGTTTTATTGGTTCAAGGATGTATTGATGCGTGGGACGTATTTTTCTTCTTTTTTGAAGTAACGTCGGTAATAGATAAGATTAGAGTTTAATATATTAATGTTTTGGAAAAGTGTGCGCATCGTCTAGATCTAAATGCTTGGTATATTATAAAGTGTACTAGATCTATGCATTCGCTTAACCTGGATTCTTCTCTCGGGAGAAGGGGGCGGGTAATTACATTTTCCATTGTTTCTAATTCTAACATTAATTAATTTTTAAGAGAAAAACAATCGCACTGCATAAAGGAGGCATTGTCATTTTTTTAAAAGTATTTTTTAAAAATGTTTTTCTTGTTTTGGTTCTAAGTCAGGCTTTACTACTAATAACTTGAAAATACATTGATATCCTGTTTATAACCTAACTTACAGTACTGAACTGAAACCAAAGGATCAAAGTTAACTTTCATTTTTAAAAAATACCATTAACAAGATGAGTAACGTAGAGTTAATTTGCAGTCATTTAATTAACTCTTTACAAATGCAAACTGGGAGAAATCAGATGGATTCGAAAATACTGTACTTTTGAAGTAGACTTCTGCCACTCTTTTGTTTGTCGACTAGAAAACACGCCACACATACGAAATGATTGTATTATAGAAAAGAAAATATGAAGGAATGCTGTCTACTTTTTGTTTCATTAATTAGTGTCACGAGTCGAGTCTGTGACCTATTTCGACCAGTTTCTAGAAGCTCGAGGTCAAGCCAGTGCTGTCCAGTGTAAACAAGTTAATTTTAGGCATCCAGTCAAAGAAAGAGTTTAAGGGAAAAAATAGCATAAGTCAGCTTCTAGAAGGTCAAAGTTATTAAAATAATTAGGGGAGAAGTTTCCATGATTCTGGAATGTACGATTAAGAAAGGTATAAATTAAAGGAAAGTCAGTCAGACGGGGTCCTCGCTTAGTCCTCGCTTAGAAATTGTTTGGTAGAGTTATACGTTTTGTGATATTAGCGGGCTCATTAATTAGAGTTTTATTAGTTGAAGTGATATTTGTTGAAGTGATATGAGTTGAAGTTACCTTAATTGAAGTTACAGTAGTTTAAGTATTATAAGTGAAGTTTTGTGTATCTTTAAGATTTGGACAAAGAAGTTATTTGTATAAGAAAGTTGGAGAAGTATTATTAAATAAGTTTTGGAGAAAATACAGAGATGTTTCTTTCTTCATTTCATTGAACTATTAAGTTATTAATATAATCCCCGGCAAGTGTGATCATCACAATTAGAATGAATTACAAACATTTTTCATCAGCTCCTAAATAATAGTGCTCCCCGGAATGAAACATTTAGAAACACGATGAACCACTAAGTAGTTTCGATTATCTGACTCTTAGCATTTGTAGAGATAAAAATTGCTCTGTGTTGTCTTTATAAGAAAACTACCAACCCAGAGCGCTTTCCCCAGTCCCAGGACACATTCACGAAGAAGCCTCTAATTCATTGGTTTTGTATCAATCAAATCATATTCAACGTTATGTTAAAGCAGAACAAAAAAAGTAGTTTGAATATTACGCTTGTGACTAATGGTTATTAATATTATTTGTTATACAATACAAAATCTTTGAATGACATAAGTATCGTAGGTAAAGGTGAGTGGGAAGGTATTTCGTTTGATTCGAAAAATACACAGACCTCTCTCTCCCCCCCCCCCCCCAACGCCTTTGATTTACCTGTTACCTGTATTTTCTTGGCTTACATAAAGTTTTTTTAAAAAATGGCTACTCCGATCGCCATCAAACAGGCATATGTCACTCTGACCTAATAGCTGTCAAGTATTACAACAGTCATCCACTGTGTCAGCTGCCCGCCACGTAGCTTGTCACCTTCTAGCAGGTTTTTTTTTTGTTTTCTTATCCACGTTCCTTAGATCGTTGGAGAGAGCTGTTTAAAGAGAGAAGGAGAGACGCGGCCCTTGGAGAACGTACAAACGTGTATTGCGTGGCCCAGGCTCTAAAACAGAACTAAACGTTCTAGTTGAAACATGAACTCCTTCTCAACGGGCAACACGAGCCTGTTGGGTAGACTAGAGAAGCTACGAGGGAGGTAAAAAAAAACAATGGAGACATATCATTTCAACATTAGGTTTAGATGCATGTTCTAGTTTGGAAGTTAGAAGACAAGTCAGAAACTCAAGTAAAAATAGAATCATTTGATTCAAACTAATATTTCGGGCATCGAATTAAGGCTGTATAGCTTAAGTTGGTAGAGCATCGCGCTAATTACGCGTATGTCTAGGTTGGCTCCCTATATCGGCCAATTTTTAATTTACAATATTATTTGAACACAAACTAAGTCTGAATTTATTTATTTTTATTTTTTTTTATTGTTCAAATACTAGCTTTAAATGTTTTGTCATTGTCCTTCCATTATATATCAAATATGTAGAGTACTAAATGTTAAGTAAAAGTTAAGTTCCCCTTGCGATGTGTGGGGCAGATGGTGTAAAGGTCATCTGTTTATGTGGCCAACGGTTAACGAGGGTGTCATGTGACCAGCACAACGACCAACCGCCTCTACTTGTCCCCAACTGTTGTTAGGTATTCTTAGAGCTGGTTGGACACAGAGGCGCCTTTAAGATCCTTAGTCTTCACCAGGATTCGAACCCGGGACCCCTCGGTTCAGAAATAATTGCTTTACCGCTCAGCCATAATACCTCAGCACTAAATGTTAGTATCTACAAAATGACGAGCTACACTGTTACTCGGGAGTCCACGGTGAAATGAGTTTGATTGAAGTGACAAGTTCTGTCCCCACCAAGTCCACGTGGTCTTCTCGACAATGTATGAAGCCGAGGACCCCCGGGGAGCAACTTAGGAGGGTTGCAAGGTCAGCGTCAGAAAGGCGCTGGGAGCGAATAACTGTCATAAAGTAGCCCGGGAATAATTGGATTATGACGTGAAATATTTACGGAACAATTTTTGGTCAAGTGGCGAGCAATATTGCTGACCGAAGAAGTAAAAACAAAATTCGAACGGCGTACGTGAGGGTGAGGGCTGTTTGTTATTCCTTGGAGGCCTTCCCTCGATGTATGCGAGAAACAACTTTTTTCCATTGACAGCACTGGTGTTTCAAGATAATTCTTCCATCTTCTATGGTGAGCGTTAATTGAGGAGGGCTCTCAGCCCCCCCCCCCTCACCCACCTCTTCTTTTTTTTTGTTCTCGAGACATCCTCGGCCGATGCACACCCCACATCACGTCTTAGAGCGTGCCCGTTTGACGAGAAGATAATTGGTATTCTTGTTAATAGCTGCTAGCTTTCCCGGACAACCCGGTGACAAAAATATCTTTATGAAAGCGTCTCCATTCGTTAACAAGCAATCAACGAGAGGCATGCATTGGGATGTTCATATCGGGGCTCGGTGCGGGGGGAAGGAAATGATAAGGTGGAGGAGGCGGGCGGATGCGATTGGATGTCCTTAATGAATGAATCATTGAATGCGAGAGTAGATGGAAATGACAAGGATAAGTCACGGACACCATGAGCCACCGGAAAATGAAAGGCCGGTAATCAAGCCCTATAGTTCCTAGGAGGCCAGCCGCCCCTGGGGAGGGTTTTCACGGCACCGCTTCTTTCCCCCCATGAAGGAAAGCGGCTGTTGATAGTATAAGTGTAGTGTAAATGGGCCTGGTTCTTAGCACCCTCCCCTCTCTCTTTCCTTTTAAAACGAGACTGTCTTTTTTTTTTAATTCACAAGCTATAACTAAATATTTTATGTACTTGTCACTTAATACCAAATGTAATACTTTTATTTGGTCTGCATCGAAAGTGCTAGGACAATATTCTATTTACCTTTATTGAAGTTCGGAGGCCAACATAAAAGTTTGGGATACACTGCACTGGTCACTCTAGTTGGGTAACTACTAGCAACGCTGGCTTCTTGTTGTCATGAATATTTAAGGTTCATTGATAGATATTATTTGAGCGCACTTCATTAGTAAACATTTATGTATATAGTTTTCTTTCTGATTATAGTGTCCACTGGATAGTGGCATCAAACCAACACGAGTTCTCATTTGTATTCTTCTCTGTCTTTATATTCATAACCAAGCCACAGTGAAGAAAAGAAAAGCATTTACCTTGAAACAGGATTACATATTTAGAGATATTAACCTTTTTTTTTATTTTAATACTCACATGTTTTTTTTCCCCCCGTTTGGCTATTTAATTCACGAAATAGTGTTCTTTTCCGTAGAAAGATTTTTGATTGTATTCCTGTAGGTTATTTTATTCATACATACGTCGACCTCATTGCAATACGCTGCTGCTTTCAGGTGCATCATTAGAATATAATATGGGCAGTGCATCCCATTGTGGTTCATATACTTACTTAAGTATGCAAGTATTGGGAGTGCTATTATCCCAACTTTTATCTGCTGGTAAGGTGTGGCCTAAAAAGATTGGACACCGTCATTAAAAAAAAATGTTTCCCTGCATTGGTCGAGTGGTGGTCGCCGAGACGCCTTATTAAACAAAGTACAGTGTTATGGCAAGATTAGAAATTAGTTATTTGTTTCGTAAATAGGGAATGTTTTGACTTTTTAGAGTTATCTGCATACTACACAGCGTTTAAGCGCCTAACATTGATGTACTAATGGACTTGGCTCTGCAAGAAGTAAAGATGGAGACACGGGGGTACGAAGATTGGAGCTACCAGGCACTAAAAGTCCGCTCATGGTGTCCATTTTTCAGTCGAGGGGGAAGGGTGCGTGCGTGCGAAAGCACACTATCCCTCTGTATGCGTGTGTATGTGAGAGCGTGAATTATTGATTCCGTCTTTAGTCTCCCTTAGTCCGAACGAGGTCATACCGTCTATTTTCCCTCATAGCCGAATATATTCAGCCTAAACAACGGTCAATACATAGACACTGTGTTAATTACTCGTTGCGTGCTTGGTGAGCGTACGTTGTATCAATGAATGGACAGTCGTGCCCCCTGTCGAGGTCTCTCTGCGGCCACAGGGAGGCGATATGTAGCACTCGCTGGTTCTAGCAGGTACTCTGCTTAAACAGTTCTAATCAAGTCTGAAGACATCAAGGACATTTTACGAGCAGAAGTCACACTGCACGACCTGTAATGTTTGGTTTGGACTACGCCACACTTTATGCCTGAATTGTTTATTGTTGCACTTTAAAAAAAAATCTTTTCTATAAAATATTTTATCAGTAATTTTATTTTTACAAAACAATTTCTTCTTTTAAAGAGTCTTTTCTTTTTCTGTCAATGGAAGACTCTCTCTCCCCCACTTGAACATTTGAAAGTGATAGACATAAGTTTTTTTTTTTGAAGGCTCTATAACAGAAGTTAAATGTTTTACATTTTAATCTTTTACACCTCTACCATAGAAACATTTCCATTAATAGAGGTCTTTATTACAAAAAAGTAGAATAGATTGATAGAATATCTCTATCAGTGTTAAATTGAAGTAGATTAGGCCTACTATTTTGTAAAACATTAATTGTTGACATGACTTTTTTCTTTAATATTTCTCATACCCATTTGGCTTTGTTCCCCATTTGCTTAATTAATTAGTCACACTTAATATAAGGATTTTCCAAGTAGTTTGGTGAAATTTTTTTTTCATTTTAAAAGAAAATGCAATGATTTCAGGGGATTTGTTTTATAGGCTAATGAAACCGGATTTGTAAAGTTATGCTAAATAGTAGAATGGAAACTCTTTTTTTTTTAAGTCAATGTCTAATCTCTCTCTCTCCTCCCTCTCTCTCTCTCTCTCTCTCTCCTCTCTGTCTCTCTCTCTCCTTTCTGTCTTATTATCTTTTTCTGTTTCCCTATCTTCTTCCTATCCCTGTGTCTCTGTGTGTTCATCTCACTCTGTCTGTCTAGAAACACAATGTCGTCATCCACTGGTTCATGTCCTGTGTCTCCCTAATGTTGAAATAATCAATCAATAATAAGGTCACATGGAGTGCAAAGAATCGAAATGAAAATGAAGAAGAGCATGCCAACAAAAAAAGTGTAGATTGCAGAATGGATATTTTCTAATTACTCTGAAGCCTGAGATCCAGACGATCTTGTTCGTGTCTGGAGTCTGGAGGATGGTCACAGAGATAAAAGAGTTGGTCTTCAAGATTCTGAGACTGCCAGGAGCGATAACGCAGAGCTGCTTTCCCCTTCCTAACACAATACGCATAGTTTATTGGGAGATTGGAGAAGGACCAAGAACTAATAGAAATACAGAAGTTTTAAATTTACTTTAACAAATCAATTTCTTTATTTTCTTCTTTGTAATCCATTACGATGTACTGTCAGCGAGTTGTCAATAGTTCTGGCACCTCTTCCTCCTTGCTCACTCAAAAAAACACTTTTTTTTGTTACCTTCTTTTTTTTTAGAAGTAGAGGAGTCTTCTCGTCTTGACAATTCTAAAGGGAATGGTTTATATATATGGGCGCCACCAGACAGACGGTGGAGTTTCGCATTTGGCTAATGGACACACCCTATACTGTTTTACGGACAATTGTTTTTAAAGAGTATATACACACATACACGTTACTTGTGACTAGTGAAACATACGAAAGGGAAAGAAAAAGGCTTTTTTTAAAAAACGATTTAGTGCATGCGTGCTGTATGTCTTGTGTGAATGTTAAAGCATTGAAACTAGATTGCCTGAAAAGGTTTTTTTTTTTTTTAATTTTGCCTGAGAAGTTGTATTCATCATATTTTATTAATGGCGTCATAATGCGATCAGAGCTCACTTCTTGGGGGGGGGGGGGGCGAGAGGGTCCAGCTGTGCAGTGACGTCATTGGGCGCCAGTAAATAGAATATAACTTTTCTCTCCTGACCTCCTTTTGATCTCGATTGTTTGACCTGCTTATTGAAATCTATATAAATCTATATTTCTTAGTAATAAACAAATGTGACGTAATGTGTTGCGTAAATATTTATTTAAACAGCTTAATACATACGCATATGTAACATTATATTAAACTAGTCGACCGGCGGCGTAGTATACGCCGCTATTTTGCAGGGCCGGCCTTAGGCCACTGCAACCTATGCGACCGCAGTGGGCCCCGCTTTTTCATAGGACCCGCGCTAATTCTTGGTGTATGAATTATTAAATTAAACCATTTTATAACTTATAACAGATTTCCCGCGGCCTCCTGTCGATTTACCAGGAGCTCCTGGAAATCTCCTGAAATTGCAAAATATACGAAAAAGTCCTGGAAATCTCCGGAAATTATTAAAATCTTTTGAAAACAAAAACAATTCTCAAAGATAGATTGAAACATTTGGTAATTCTTGCTATTGAACGTGATCTATATAGGATACAGAATTTTTATGATATTCTGTATGGCTTCGCTACACGCAAGGCTCGTAAAGTAATTCTGTAGGTAGAAAAGAATGAATAAAATGCTAAGACGAATTTATTTTCTAATACAAACTCTTAAATTTCACTTATTATCCGTATCCCTACCCAAACTTGGCCCCGCGAAATCCGTTTCGCATAGGGCCCCACAATGATTGAGTCTGGCCCTGCTATTTAGTGACGGGTGAATACATAGTAGATTACTTGTTCTCCTCCCCCCCCCCCCCCCTTCTCCTTTTTTCACCGCTAAAACTACGTGGGGTAGAAATAAAAAAAAGAGTGATCTTTCCATGACTTCTTGGTCACAACGGTTAGGTCCGGCCCTGCTATTTTGTGACGGGTTAATACTATTTTTTCCCTCTCCCTCTTTTTTTCGTAGGGTAACTCTAGTTCGACTTGCTGAAAGAAAAGAGTGATCTCTCCTTTGCTTCTTGTCCAAACTCTTAGCGATGAAGAGAATTATATATAGATAGATTGTATATGTGACGTAATATATTCACTTGTGTAACATAACATATTTATTTATGTAACGTAATATATTTAGACTTTGCGATCTATAGGGCGAATAATGCAAAAGTCGTCTGCTTTATGGCCTATGATTAACGAGGGTGTCATGCGGCCAGCACAACATCCAACAGCTTTACTTTCCCCAACTAATGTCAACTCATTAGAGTTGGATGAACATAGTGTTTATGAGTGGTTGTGTGGGTGTTGGCTATCATGTAATATATTTGTTTTGTTAAGCTTCCAACTTTTGTATTTCTCAGTTCTCAATCTAAATTTACTTCAGTTAATATCTAACAACAATATATATATAAAAACATTAGTTTACATTGAACTAGTATTATGTTGGTAGACTCAGCTTGCGAGCAGTATCCTAAAATATACAGAAACCATTCCCCTCAAAGTTTGAACTATTTCTATTATTTTTACCACATCACGATTTCCTCTAGGTTTGAATTAATGCTGAAGTAAAATGTTCCATATCTGTTCAGTTATTTTGTGTTCATCCTGAACATTATTTATTTGTCATATAAAGATAAGTATCTCTTACACGGTGTTTCTACTAAACTAGGCTACGTTTTATGTGGTGTATTTATCTCGAACTCGTCGTCTCGTTCATTCTCAGTAGACTACTTTCTCATTGTCAGTTTTAATTGCTAGTTTCAAATTTTAAAAAAAAGGAATACATTTATAATTTAATGTGGATTAAAGAGTCAAAATGAAATGAAGAATATGAAAGAGACAAAAGCAGAAAGGTATGCTTGATGTGACACAGTGGCTCAAAAAGATTAATCCTGGATCTAAATTTAGAAAGCAATTAATGGTTTCTGCAAAATTTGGCGAATTTGTTCACGAAACAATTCAAGGCGCGTGTTAGTCTCAACGGTTAGCTTATCGGCTTAAACAAGATTGTCGGTCTACAGTTATTGAAAATAACTGTTAAAAAAATAAAAGCTGGTAGGCAAGAAGAAGGGTTGGAAGAGGTGATTCACAGGTACAGGGATCAGCTCTTTGTGTAGAGGAGAGCAGACACACAGGTGGATCAAAGAGGTGTAAAGATGATCTGCTAGTTCAAAATGTATGCTTGTAAGCATGACAAATTTCAAAGTATGGACTTGGCTTCTGTTTGAACTGATGGTATCTCATTGAACATATAGCGTGTACAAGTCTGAGAAGTAGGTGATGGGGGCCAGCACGTGCTAGCACACTCTCTTACATAGGCCATTGGACTCATTAAGGATAATTAAAAACATAAGCAAACGAAGCTTACACAAATAAATTATAAAAAATCGAAAATTGCTTTGTATAATTGCCAGAACTCTTCCTTTCCTTACCGCAGGCGTCACCTTCAACACGTAGTCTGAAAATGTTGATGCAATCTATTCTCATAATCATGTTTTTTGAGACGTTTCACTGTGTTGTTTCTGAACTAATAGATCTACATCACGCCTTTGTTGTTGACTTTGTTGTGGTTTTTTTTTAAGTGCCCCGAGCAATGAATATAATTTTAAGAGGCAACATTGAACAACTTGCAGATAACATGTTATCTGTCTTTACTTGTTGTCTTTACATAGTAATAGAACTGTGAAAAGGGTGATGAAAAAGATTGGTTACAAGGTGATAGATCTATATATGTTTTAGCGCCCCCCTCCCCCGAAAGGAGAAAAGACGCCACTAGTTTTGTGTGGAATGTCTGTCTGTCCGTCCCGTTTTGATGTCGTAAACTAGAAAAGATTGTAAAAAACCGGCATTCTCGGAGCTGTTTTATCTCTTTCACTGAAAGTTGGTCTAGTAATTTTGTATACGCCATCCTCCCTCTGCTGAGCTGCCTAATCCCACTTCTGACACCAGTTGTTGTAATTCTAAGGCAGGCACTCAACAAAGGAAGAATAACAGTGATAGTGATTTAATAAATAACACACACAAACCAACACGATGCCAAATTCTCTTAGTTCTTGTTTTCAACTAAGCCGGCATCCATCATGTCTTGTATTTCCTATCGTTCGCTTTAAACAGTGTGCTAGTGCGCACCTTTTATATCAGCGCGGGAACAGAGTTACAACAACATGGTTGTTTGAGGTTTTGGGATGACAGTCAAAAGTGACACCCCTTAGCAAAAGTTTCACAGGCTAAATGAGGTGCTGCATCGTTTTGTAGTGTTTCTAGATCTAGTGTCTATTTTGGTCAAAGTTTGGCTAAATGTAATATTTTAATGGAATGCGTGTATTATTTTTCTAACTCTTATGATTATTATATTTGTATGATTATTATAGTGCAATGAAAGTTTACTTCTGTTTCGTGGATTCTTAGTAATTGGCATGGGTGAAAGCCTCGTCTGACGTATATAGGTCATTTCCCTACAAAATAAAAAGAAAGAAAAGAAGATGGAAAGAGATGAAAATGAATACAAGAAAAGGAAAATAAACTAAAAAGAAAGTAAGAAATAAGTAAAATAAAGAATCAAAGAAGAAATGAAGAAAGAATAAAAGGAAAAAAATAGATAAACTAAACCGTTTTTTCAGACATAAATAATTTTTGTGCGCATACGTCCACGTAGTCATTTTGTAGCGGCCCCCGAAAGGGGAAAAGTCGCTATCAGTTTTGTGTAGAATATCTGTCCGTCCGTTCCCGTTTAGATCTCGTAAACTAGAAAAGATAGTGAAGATCCGACATCATAATATTTTAGACCATTCAAAGTTCTGATACAACCGCTACTTTTTTCTTTTCTGAAAGCGAAAGAACTAATTTTTTAAATCACTATTGCAAGCAGTTTTTCATAAAAATACACCACTGTTACAAGTACTCACTATTAATAGTAACAAACACCGAAGGCTTTTTAGTAGGGAAGCCCACCGTTCTCCTTATTTTAAACACATATATGCAAATGGTTTTAGATTTTTTGTCAAAAGTATTTTTTTTTTTTTACATTTGTATTGCTAAGTTAAGTAAGTTCTGTCATACTTACTAAATACATTTACAAAAAAAAAAAATGTTTACTTTTTTTTAAAGAGAAAAAAATTATTTAATATGCATATAAGTTTGACATAATTTAAAACAACAATTAATAAGTAGTTTTTCATATTATCACTTGAATAATGTAACACAATAACAATAGCACACTGAACTAAAGGAAAAATTATTATCGAAATGTTTTTTTTTTCTTGAGGATTTAAATAAGAGATTGGCCCTTTACAAAACAATTAGATCAATTAGATATTTATTATAAGACATCAGTTAGGCCAGGTTCACATCTAACTTCACATTCAATTTCACCTATCCCTTGGTCTGCTGGGGCACCACACAAGATCTGTCAACCTTCTTTCCCCATTCTTCTCTGTCATTTGTCTTTGATAGAATTTCATTATGATGATGTTTCTGAAAATATTAAAACCTGCCTTTTTACCTGCCTGGGTGGACCGCTTCGGTTGGGAGACTTGGTGTGGACCGTATATGATTCATTTTTACCAATTTATACATTTTTTACCAATATATCATACGTGAATCACTTTTATCCACTAGTCATGTTTATTAAGGCTGTAAGTTTTTTTTTTGTTTTTATTTTGGTTGTGAATAGTATACACAAACTCTCAAAAACACACATGCACACATATATGTATTAAATGCAATTTATTATCGAAAACACTTATCGTTTTTCTAAGCCCCTAGTCGAGACATTTGCTTAATCTCCAATAATCTTACAATCATCATACCAAACCACTTCGTTTCCCATCTTGCTCTTTATATCAATGTCAGTTCCACGGAGCCTATTTTTAAAGTTATCTCCCAAATCCAAATCGATACGAATTGACTTGTCGTAGAGAGCGCTCCGGGCGAATGCTCATAGCCCGCAATGCATTGATTTTGTTGTTTTTTTTCCCGCTCTCTTTTGGACTTTTTCTGGGCTCATTAAGAAACTGTAATGGCACCTGATTGTCCCCTCGAGGCGCGGGCCGTTTGGGCCACAAGGGGGTCTTCTTGTCCTAAATGTGGGAGTCTATGCGAGCTCACGCCTCACTAGAGGGCTTAAGTAATCCTTCATTAGCCTCACATGTTGGTTCGGCCTCTCTTTGACTGGTGCACAGAATTCCTAACTTAGGCGTGCGCGCCTATGACCTCTTTACTGTGGTCTCTAGCTGAATTCTTTTTTTTTTTTATCTTTTTTCCCTTTGCATTATTGATAGAATTTATCATTGGATATGATTTAATCATACGGCAATGTTTTTTTTTTTTTTTTTACATATTTTTTTTTAACCCCTTAGTCTGACCTTGAGTGTAACGAGCCGATAAATGTATGAAAGCGAATGAATGTTAAATATAGCTCACTTGGTGAAATGGAAGCTAGTGGGTGTCATAGCCAGCCTCGATGTCATGACAATGTGCAATGGACCTTGGGGGATTCCCCTGCACCACGTGCATTATTGAATAGTGGGACTTTCGAGAGTTCACGCGCGTGCCTGCGGTAAGTAACGAGAAGATCTTTTGAAGTCTGCTCGGTGGGAAAAGTTCTTAAAGCACTATTGATTCCAATCAGACTCAGACAGCAGCGTGGAAATAGCGGTAAGAGTTCTGACTTCTAAGGATTTCAAAATTACAGGGAAAATAAGCCTATTTAACGGTTAAACGAACGGGTTTTCCAACAGTGTGGACAAGCCAATTTAGGCAATGTGAAGGTCGACCAAACTATGCTTTGGATTTAAAATAAAATTCAAAACCGCGCTGTGATAAACAATCATTGTAGAAGGGAAGTGCAGGATGTACTTGGATCCAGGATCAAGCTATCAGGTGACCAGCCGTAGTAAAAGCTGGACGTATGATGGAGATGTGGCTTTAGATTTGTAAAATATGTTTTTTCTTTTCAATTTGAGCTCCACGAAATGTTTCATCTGTTGTATGTTTGTAAAATGTTTTACATGTTTGTGATGTTCCGTCAGAGTTGAAGATAATTTACTTTCTAGTCCCGCAGGACGACGAGGAATGGGAGCTGGAAGGGTTTGAACCCGGAACCATCGATAAATCCGACCGACAGTCCAGCGCGCAAACCGCACGACCAGTCAGCCAACACATTCTATCATACTGACTAGAATACATTGTTAGATTTAAAGAATTTCAATCTTTTGACTGACTAATAAATGTATAGCCCGAAACAACGAAAGTTTAATCTCTAGTGTTACTCGAATAAGTTCATCCTTGATTTGAATGAACTCTTGTGGTATAGAACGTCTGCTCCAGTCTGTTGGTCATCCCAAAACAAGTGTCTATGAATTTCACCATTCGCCGCCTTTACAGTCGCTGTTGATGTGTGGTATAAGGAGAACAACAAATGCTCACCTGATATTTTAAATGTCTTTTTGATTTCGTTATCAATGAATGACATATACTCTATAGCTCTTATTCTGTCTTGCTTGTCTTTGATACCGTTTCAACTGTTGGCATGTAGTCCACTGTAATCAAAGGCTGAGAATATCAGGTCATGTTTATCCCCACATAAAAACCTTTTTTTTTAAAACTAAGACTATCTCAAATCTATTCATCACAAGATGACACCAGCTCTTTGTTTGCTAGGTATCGCACGGTATTACCTGCTGACATAAAGTGTCACCGTTTGGACAGTCAACTCGGCACTTCCTTGACATGGATACTTACCTATCTGAAATGCAACACTTAGTTATACTTTCTCTCTCTCTCTCTCTCTTTCTCTTTGGACTTTCCTCTCTCTCCCTCTCTCTTTCCCTCCATCTCCCCCACCTCTCACTCTCCATCCCTTCCCCTCTTTCAACCTCATTTCCTCTCTCTCTTATCTAGTTTCTTTCCTCCCTTTCTTCCTTCACCCTCTCCCTCTCTCCCTCCCCCCCCCCCAAGTCATCTAAGTTATCCTTGTAGACTTTATGAATCATTTTTTTTTGGCAGCGTCTGTCTCTCCTCCTTCATCTATCCTGCCACAGTGCATGAATGATCTGAAATCGTCTCATAATACAGTTATCTTATTACTTGGTGATTGAGTCATTGGGCCTCACATTCCCGTCTCGCTCGTCTTGAGTCACTGGATCATGAGTTGATTGCTGGGGAAATAATTAAAGTCATTGTTTGGTTTCTTTCTTTTAGCAGCTTTTCAACTATAGGTGAGTCTTAGTGTTGTTTGGTTAGTACACTTGGAGAGTTTCTAAAGTGAACCGGTGACTCACTCCGAGTGTAGCCGCGAATATTTAAATCTGTGACCGTGGAATAGAGATGCACTTTTAAAAATGGACTATTTTAATGATCTGAATGTTTACATTACAGAATACTACTGAATGTTTAAATGATCCACCTCTATAATTCAACAAGAAGTTTACAACTCATGGACTGTCTCCGCTAATGTCTGTTTTTCTACACATTTATACTGCCAAATACATTTTTATTTTCAAATGGCTCCGAAAATCGTCTCAGTTAGTATTATTACATAGTTGGATTTTAAAATGATTGGTGTTTTGAGTTTCTTGTAGCTGCTCTGTACACTTTCAGACTGTTCTGTACACTTTCAGACTTTTCTGTACACTTTCAGACTGTTCTGTACACTTTCAGACTGTTCTGTACACTTTCAGACTGTTCTGTACACTTTCAGACTGTTCTGTAAAGATATAAAAAAAAACATGTTGTTTTATGACGTGACAGTGTGCTGCCCATAAAGTAGGCTATTTCACTTCTCCCTCCTCCCACCTACCCCCCCTCATTTTTCTGCTCCTTGTGTTTTTTCTTAATTGCAACTTTCTGTGGAGTTTGGACTATAGACTCACGCTAGAACATTGCTACAACCAATAGCACTTAGTTATATGCTTTGCTGTTGAGGACATGTCTATCATACATAAAACATTTGAAACTGTACCATGAAAAATATGAAAACATCAAAGCATCTTTCAACAATGGGAAGGAATGAAAACTAGAGTCGCCTTCTTTTTTGTCTTTCTTTCCTCCCTTTTTTTTAAGGAAAAAAACAAACAATACCAAAAAAAAAAAAAACTTTGCACCAAATTTCACAATCTTGTTAATGATTCCTCCACATGGCCTAAAGAACCACGTGGTTGGAATGAAATCACTTGTCTCTGATGCCCTTCTCAGCTAACTCTACGCACTAATTGTCTCTTAAAATCCTCCGATGTTTTTTTTTTTCTTCCCTCTTCTTCCAATCATTTCCACCTGTTCCTCCCAGCCCAGCGCACACAATTGCTCACATCAGCAATAGACACTGCTGGCCATAAAACACGTCTTCCTATTGTGACATTGTCTGACATGCATGCCCCCGGAAGCACTTGCACGTCTCTGAAAAGCTTTGATAAGCTCCAGCCATATTGGGAATTTCTAATGCACGAAAACAAACCCGTCCACGTTTTTCTGTGTCCTCTGTGCTGTCAATATTCAGACCAGGCCATCTTTCTTTTCTTTTTTTTCTTGATAACAATATGATGTAAGTTTTTAACATCGTCTGGTTGTCAGCTTTTATGCCATGTGGAATACTAGGAATTATTTCCCTGGTTGGACCTGACCCAATAGCCACATTGCCCGTGTGCATTCAGGGTATGAAAAAAGGGAGGGAGGTGGGTTGCTGAAATTATATGAGACTCATTGTGTTCCTTCTGCATATCTGATTGGTCAAAATAAAAAAAAAGAGGGGGGGGGGGGGGTGCTGGCAATCTGGTTGTTGTTTTGTTGCATTTCTTAATAATGCCCTTCATGGTGTGACCTATCCTATAGGACGGATGAAAATGGTGCGTTGAAAACATTTGAGAACCAGTGCCCCCACCCCACCCCACCTATGATTTGCTAAATTGTTTCTTGTGGCCTGCAACATTCGGAATTTTCTTATAAAAATTCGCCATTAAAACTGCTGCCCTGGACACATGGCTAGCCCAAGCGTCCTCCTTGACATATAATTTATATATAAGAAAATGAAAATGTGGAACCCAGAACCTAATTATCTTATTTTGAAGTTTCGCAAGGCTAGGGAGTCAAGAAAGAAATGTAAGACTACATCATTTTAAGGAACAAGACAACCTTTTTTATTATTATTTTTTAATGACATTGTCCAGTAAGAACTTTGTCTAGGATTGATTACTAACATGTTAGTTTATGAAAAATGACCATATCTCGGATCTTACTAGTTCATGACACATTACACTGGCTCTCGTTTTGGAGATATGTTGATCTAGTTCATTTTATGTTTGTAGGACAATTTCAACATAGCTTTGGAGCATTATAGCTCTACAATAAATAAATAGCTTTAAATCTAATTGCATTCATACTAGTGAACAAATCTGTTCCCCATTGCACCACATAAGTAGTTGCTATTAGCTTGTTCCATACTGTCTCACTGCCGTTAGAAATAGAGTTCAAGTAGATCTATGTCTTGGCGCTGTGTTTTTGTTTAGGATTTTTATGCAAGTAATATATTCTAGCCATTAGTTGTCCTTCACCTCTGTCTCCCCCCCCCCCCCCCCCCTTCAATCGCAACACACATGCACGCTTTTTTTTTCTTACACTAGTAAAATGCCGGCAATTTAAAAAGATTAATGCCACGTCGTCAAAGCTTTAGGGAAATGTGCGCGCGACAATTTAACACTTTCCTTAGGAATGTTTAGGTACGTTGCACAGTTTGTTCCCACTCAAACTGGATACAACGAGTTTGAAACATTGCCACGTAGACTCCGCTCGATTTAAATATTACGTGCTTCGATCCAACACACACAAATATTTGGGACTCACCCGCTTCATTATACACACGGCTTCTTCCCTTTTCAGTGGCCACCCTTCTGTATGTCTACACAGTAGCAGCCAAACTAAAAGTGTATGAATTGAAATATGTTTGCCCTCCGCTCGCAACCATTTTGATTACATCAAAAAAAAAATCAATTAAACGTATTCCCCCCCCCCCCCACAGTAACTAATTCACTTACATTAACAAAATGTTTATGAATTTAAAAGTATCTCCCCCCAAATCCCGGCACTATTTTGCTTGTATCAGCACAATAACAGCATAAACAATGGTATGTAAATATAAATGCACAACCACACACGGTCTAGCTCAGTGTAATGGCTCTCCACGTGGACGTTAGTATATTCTAGTCTGTCTCTAAAACTGAGGCCGCCTCTTGATTAAACCTCTAAGCAATGCTGAACAGGTTTGATGCTGTAAATCAAATACACAGAATTTTATTTTATAGATATTTGTATTGTAATGTTCCCTGGGGGCCTTGGGGCAGTCGGTTATCTGTAATGTGACCAACGGTCATGCAGTCAGTACTACCATTAACCTCCTTTTTTTTCCCGCAGCCTAAATAGCAGGAGAGTGAGAGTGAGGGAGAGTTGGTTTATTGAAAGTGGGAGATATTATCGACCAGATATCTAAACGCATCTTGTATTCATATTCACGATGTTTGAACTCTGTAGTCTTTAGTTTAAGGATTCTTTCCATTTCTACACTGACAGCAAGCCGCCCAATGCGCCATTCATCATCATCTGAGACATTTGTAACTTTCGTCAGGTTTGGTTCTTGCTCCCTTGTGCAATAAAGTCTTACTTATTAAGTTCATTTTTATTGTATTTTTTCGCAGCTTCAAGATCTCTGTTCTTATGTAACAATTCACATAAACAAATCTCTTACACTAGTCATGTCTTTTGTGATACACATGAGCGTGACTTAAAGAAGAGCGTACCATCTCAAAAGATATGAAAGATAATAACTCTGGAAGAATTGTGCTCCCCCCACCCCAACGCTTCCAGTCCCTCGCCTCCCGTGATGCGCGTAGCTTCATCTTTGCTAATAGAAACTCTCAGTTGACGACTTTTCTGTTGGGTTTCCCTGTGAAGTCAAGTAATGGATCTGGTAATGACATGGGGTCCCCCTTTTCCTTTCGCTCTGCTGTCGCCGCGTGTGCCCCCCTTCCTCTGTTCACACTCTCTCTGCGTGCATTCCTTCATCTCATTCGTCCTGTCTTCACACTTGCATTGCTTGTTAATCTGTATCTGTCAGTGACTCTCTAGTTCTACCTCCCTTTTAATGCAGTGGTGTCCCTGTCAGTATTGGACTCTATCTATCTATCTATCTATCTATCTATCTATCTATCTATCTATCTATCTATCTATCTATCTATCTATCTATCTATCTGTCTGTCTGTCTGTCTGTCTGTCAGTCTGTCTGTCTGTCTGTCTGTCTGCCCGCCCGTCCGTCCATCCATTCGTCCATCTCTGTATCTCTATATGTTTTTCTGTGTGTCAATCTGTCTGTCTCTCTCTTTCACCTCTTTCTATTTTTTCCTCCCCCTTCCATTACTTATCTCAACCGCTTTCTCCCCTGTCATTCTTTTCTTTTTCTCCCTCCCTCTACGTCTTTCCGACACATATTTCTTTTTCCTCCTTTTCAACTCCCTCTCTCCCCTTAAATTTTCGGATTTTTTTTTCTTCCAATGCTCGCTATCTTTTATTTCATTTCAAATTGCTGCCTTTTTTATATCATTTCCGTCTTGAATATCACCACAAGTGTCCCTGCTTGAAACAAAACAAAAAAGTTCACCGTCTGCAGATTTCATTGTTTGCTGTCACAATGTGCTGGCCGCAATCATTATGCCGCAAGCGATCGTTTTTGTTGTCTGCTGAAGTCTAAATTCTAAACCCAGGTCTACTTTTGGAGTCGAAGGCATAGTTAGACTAAACTTTGAAATAATTTGAACTCCCTTTTTTCATGTATACAGATGTAGCTATTTGTGTAAACAAGTCATTCTGCGACCTTCTTATGAATTCTGCTCACTTAATCACATCCTACTTGACTAGTTCTAATTTTGGAGCTAATCTGTACTTAACCAAATTACTTTTTTTATTCACTTCCTAGATGTATAGTTTGAATATAATCTAATGAATTGCACTCTGAGTGACGCGCGAGAACTTTGCTATGACACTGAGATAAAGATTAGCTTGCGCGTGAAAAATGACATAAGTGTATTTTCAAATAAAGATGCAAATATTTCCCAACAGGAATATCATTAGCGTGACAACTACTAGCGACTAATCACAATCACTGTCTCGCCAATTATTACAATTGCATAACTTTGAATAAAAAATGTATTGCTTTGTGTAGCTCTTGTATCATGACAGAGGTGTTAATGATCATTGTTTTCTAACATCAATCAGTGTTAGATTCGAGTACATATTGGTACAAGTAGTCTTCGTCATCAATCTTCACGTCTATTGAAGCACGAGATATCAACGTCTGCCAGTTTGGTCCTTACGTGCTCGAGTTATCAACTTTGAAAACGCCATCTCTTGATATAACGTCTGCAAGTTTGGTTCATTGGAGCACAAGGTAGCGAGCGCTATTTCAGTTTGGTCCATTGGAGCACTATGAGCGCCTTTTCTTGATATATGTCTGCCAGTTTGGCCCGTTAGAGCGCGAGGTGTCAACTTTGCGAGCGCCTTCTCTTGCTATGAGTCAGCCAATTTGGTCCATTGGAGCTGGAGGTATCAACTGGATAGTGCCATCTCTTGAGTTTGGTCCTTTGGAGCGCGAAGTATCAACTATGAGCGCCTTCTCCTAATATAACGTCTGCCAGTTTGATCCGTTAGAGCTTGAGGTATCAACTTTGTTAGCGCCTTCTCTTGCTCTAACGTCTGCCAGTTTGGTGTGTCCTCAATGAGAAGTAATAGCTAGGTAATACTACTCAATACAGGAACACATCTATCATTCAGCAGAAGACAACTGTATATAGTCTAATTTGGTGAACATTTCAACTGTTTCCAATATTTTGATGTTTTTATGGGAGAAAATTGGATGTATGAAAGGAGGATATAAATACCGATGTTCCCACTCTTGGTATCTGAGTGCTGTTAGGTTAATTACTCTGGCAATTTTGAAGTCTTAGTTTGTTCTAACCTTAAGTAGATCTTCATGTTTATGATCTAGACTAGCTGCTAAGATTATTTAGAAATAGAAACACATAGGTTACTCTGTTAAATTTCTTTCATTGCTTTCCCATCCACTCTACAATGAAACACCGGATCACTTTGAATGTTGAAGTGAGAACCACTGTTTGGTTACCCATGTGACCATTCCGAGACAAACGAGGGGAACGTGTAGGCTACTCCGTTGAATTGCTTAGGAATGTAGTAGTGTCATAAAGTTGTCATCAAGAGATTTATTATTATTTTTTTGTTGTTGGCTGTATACAAATGTCAAACTGCGGTGAAAGGAACGATACAAATCTAGGTAATAAAGAGCATGGTTCTGTGGTGTGCCCTAAAGTAATACTAGATCTAGATCATAAACTGGTCACCTGCAAGTTTGTCCATTACTTGTTTTACATTAACATTAAAAATAGTGACATTGTTCATCTGCTTGTATTTCGCAAGTATTTCTTAACATTGTCTACAAATGATAATACAGAGACAGTCTCCACCTACTCAGTCAAGTTGTCGGATGTTTTGTCAAGTTTCACACTTGGATTATTTTTAAAACTAGAATTGAAAAGTGTTTTCATTCAACTCATTTTTAAAAAAAAGTTTTAATGACTCACTTAAAAAAAAACATTTTTAACAAGGTTACAAAGACAGTTTGTTTGGAAACACAAGTTCAAAATCGGCCCCCGAAGTGGTCCACCCAGGCAGGTTTCAATATTGTCAGAAAGAACATCAGAATGAAATTCTATCAAAGACAACTGACAGAGAAGAATGGAGAAAGAAGGTTGACGGATCTTGTGTGGTGCCCCAGCGGTCCACAGACCAAAGGATAGGTGAAAGTGAATGTGAAGTTAGATGTGAACCTGGCCTAATTAATGTCTTATAATGAATATATAATTGCTCTAATTGTTTTGTAAAGGTACCATCTTTTATTCCTAAAAAAAAAACAACAAAACATTTCCGTAAAAAATAAAAAAAAATAACACTAATTTACGCCGCATGCAGTTCACGCGATAATATGAAAAACTACTTCATTATTGTTCCTTTAAATTATGTCCAACGTATATGCATACTAAATAATTTTTTTCTCTTAAAAAAAAAGTAAACATATTTTTGTGTAAATGTTAATATGACAGAACTTAACAATACATTTAAAAAAAAAAAAATTTGTCCGAAAAAATCTAAAACCGTTTGCATAAATGTGTTAGGAATGTGGAGGTTTTTAATTCTTCCTTCCATAGGTGTACTGTCCATTTTTGTTACTATTCTACTATTATATATATACTATTTGTAAATAGTTCTAAAAGTGGTGTATTCTTATGAAAAAGCTGCTTGCATAAATGATTTTAAAAATTAGATTTTTTCGCTTTCAGAAAAGAAAAAAGTAGCAGTTGCATCAGAACTTTTAATGGTCTAAAATATTATGATGTCAGATTTTCACTATCTTTTCTAGTTTACGAGATCTAAACGGGACGGACGGACAGACATTCCACACAAAACTAATAGCGTTTTTTCGCCTTTCGGGGGCCGCTAAAAAGTAAGATTCTTTTGTTAGCTGATTTTTAGAAAGCTTATATCAATTGTCTGTCTGGTGCAAATCTTGCACTCGCTATTTCTCCCACTTTTCATTCTCCGATCTCCGATGACAACACACACAAAATACCAATTAGTTAATTAATTAGCGGTAACTAATTAATTAATTAATTTTTATATAGAAAATGGGATATAACTTGCACTATTTGCCGCTATGGTAGTAATTGTGTGGTTCTTTCCTTTATATTGTTGTTGTTGTTGTTTTTTTAAAGTATTTTTTTAATACTTTGCTTGTTACTTTGATTTTTTTCCCTTGATAATACATTATTATTTCTTATTAGTCTATATCACCGTTGCCTTCGGGTCTCGGCTCTTCCTTTCAAATACATTATTTTATAATCCTTTTATTATTATTTTATTATGCTACGTGTTAGTAATGGCTCTGATATGTTTTGTTTACTGCTTTCCTATGGTACAGTTTCTCTAAATCTTCAAAGTATCTATACAAATGTTTGGACTTGCAAAGGGAAAATATCGTCTCTCGAGACGTAAAATGCCACAGAACAGTATGAAGAGCTCGAGATATATTGATAATATTGTGAGGTATGAATGTCTGCAGGGAAAGAGTGTGTTCAATAACAATAGCAAGTCCTGAGAGAGACAAAAACGGGGGAGAGGGGGGGGGACAAGTGTTTTCATATTCTGAATGGTAGAAGCAATGAAGGTAACACATGCTCGCGCTCATCGCGCGTCTTTGAATACTATCTTTTGTCATCAAATGTTTACAATCTGTCTGTAAACTGCCATCCAGCTGTACGCCGAGATTGCAAGAACAGATTATTGTGTGGCCCAGGAGGTAATCATGGACATATACTTTGACAAGTCACCTGTTTATGAAGGCTCAACAAATAGGCCTGCCTTCATTTTCACCCAGAATCTATTGATTTTGTGAAAGCTGTCTATAAACGCCTGTTCTTTTAAACTAATCCATGAGTATATAGGCACATTCCCACATATCATCTTCATGTGTTAAACTCGCTCCTATTACGAAAACTTTGTAATCCAACTGCGTAAAACAGGATTTTAATCACATTAACTGTAGATTGTAACTCGTATCGCTCTAATTAATATGCACGTAAAAAAATATCATTATTGAACCATAATTTACGTCTCGGGGGGCACTACGGCATTGGGCAACCAAAGCTGTCTACTTTTCTCGGTCAGAAACCTGCCGCATGTTTTTGAATCCATGAGACTACTAGCCAACGTCTTGTCTGAGTAGCAACTCTCCCGTAGAGCCTGTCTGCGTATTTCTCCACTGGTATCTAGGCCAATGAATCACGTGCGTCCACTTTGTATTTACATTTTCATTTCTCAAGCAATGAATAGGAAGTATTATCTCTACATAGATGAGAATGTATCACGTGACTATCTTCAAGAGATTTCACATCCATTTTTGAAAAAGCTTGATATTTCTGGGTAGATTTAGAAATAGTAGGGGAAAAAAAGCATTATTTGTTAGTAAGGACCTACTATAAAAATGTGCGTGTTTTTAGTTTTAAATCAGTGCGTGTATGTGTAGGTTTGTGCAGTGGCGTAGCAAGGGAATTGGGGGCCCGTGGAGCTTGGCCTCTTTAATGGCATTTCGACATTCGACATCATGACATGAGATAATGTACTTAATAAATACATAAGTCTAATGTGTGGAATACATGAAACATGGTCAAAATTTACATAACAACATGACATTGGCTTAATATTTAATGTAAAAAAATGTTGACACTCATTTGGACCCCCTTCCCCTCACCCTAGCTACGCCACTGGTTTGCGGGCAAAGAATAACCAAGGGAAAAGGACACATTCTAAAGTTATATAAATGTTTATCATGTCCATTGGATCAAGTAAGAGATAAATAAATCAATCTTTCATTTAACCTTAATTGAACACAATCGTCATCCTGTGATGGTCCACTCGCAGTGGGTGTTTGCTGCAACCATAGAACGTTATTTCCACATTGAGGGATACACCTTTTTTTTTTTGTCACTCTTTCATCCCCTTATTAGCAGATGTACATTGGCTTATCCTTAGATTTATTTAGCTGACATCTACCCTACGCCCGTTAATTTGCTCAGTATCCTATACAACAAATAACACTGATCGGTAAGACTAATTGATGAAACACTTTAAGTTGATCATTATTGTTACATCATTTCGCTTGAAAACCTTTTTTTTTTTTTTTTTTTTTCAATAGTTTTGTTAAATATGTTGAAAATTTACATGAAATTATTTGAACTAAAGAACTACTTGTTTATTACATGCAGAACTTATTCACACAGATCAACAGTTCAATTTGACTGTCTATTCTAGTTATTTACTGCCGTATATTGTTTCGTTTTATATAGGTTAACCATAAGAAACTAAGGAAGAGTTTTCGAACCGGAACCATTTGCGTGTTTTTTTTATTTACACCAGTACTCTGCACATGTAGTGTATTATCATGTGCAGTGTGTTCACTTGTAGTGTGCTATGTGTAGTGTGTTGACTTGTGGCGTGTTATGTAAAGTGTATTCACTTGTGGTGTTTTTTCATGTGTAGTGTGTTCACTTGTACTATGCTATCATGTATTCACTAAAAATAGCTTGCAGCTTTTATTTGTTATTAATCACTTGAAATTTACATTTTAAAACCGAATTATGTTTTTAGCGCCACTCGTGGAGAGCACCTGCCATTCCTCTATGTTGTTTTCTATTTCATTCTGATTTGGGTTGCTTAGATTAACAAGAAACTTGGATACTTTGTTTAATTAAGATCATAAGGAAATGTTCGCATATAGTGAAACGAACAGAAAAGTTTGTTGGCTTTTATTTCATCGCAACGCAAAGTGATATTAAAATGCTTTGACATACTAAACAGCCTACTTTTTTTTTTTAAAGACAGAATTTCTGTTTTAAAGATAGACCTTCTATTTTAGATATATAGACGTCCTGTTTTAAAGACATAGAATTTCTGTTTTGAAGACAGACGTTTTCTTTTGAAGTCGTTTTCTTTTGAAAACGTAGGCCTCCTGTTTTACTGACAGACTACTCCGGCAACACGCTATGACACTGCGATATTTCCTGAGCTATCTCTTCCAAAGCCCGTAAAACTTGAATTCGTTTGACACACTGTATGTCAGCAAAGACATCTTGACAAGGCTTGCCAGTGACAATGACCATGATAGTCAACGTTTAGTAGCGTCTACTGATGTGGCATACAGGCTTTAAGATTGTGTGACTGAATAGGCCAGTTACCTTACTCTGTCTCTACATGTCCCACGACTCTTAACCTTTTTTGTTTTGTGTATGTGTGTTGAAATTAGATTTAAACAGACTTCCGCCACGACAGTTGAGAACTCTTAAAACACATGTTTGTTTACTTGTTAAAGTGCAGGCCAATATTTTGATTCATTTGTTTGTCTATTTCATTTTGTTTATACCATGCTTATAAAAGGAGACATACTTACACTTGATTATGTGAAGTTCTAAACATCTGGTGTAAAAAAAAAACTTGTAAAAAAATATAAGATATTGTTTAATGTAATACAACTGAGGGTCAGTAAATGTCCAAGATTCAAGAGAGAGAGAGTTTAGTTCATTGAAATACTTCATAATAATATATATTGTTATAAGTCTTAAGTAACGGGGAAAATAAAGATAGGCCCCTTATATATATACTTACTTTTACGGTTCCCATGTCGATATAATAGTGAAATCGTGACAACAGCCCATTCTTTCAAACTTGATCTCAACAAGGTTGTATACGAGCATATTAGCCTATGGTGTGCATCTAAAGAAAGCTTAAAGTAAAACGGGGGTTCTATTTATTGTTTCTAAGTGTGTGCTATGCAAGTGACTGTGTTCAAGTAGTTTAGCTTGATAAGGTTTTCTCACATTTATGGTCCTGAACGTTAGAGTTATATTTTTTCCCCTCCTGGTCGACAGGTCTCCGAGAGAGACATCTTGTGTGAGCTGGTGTGGAGCGTCTCAATGCGTTCCCTGGCATTGCACCTGCTCCCGTCTGTCTCTCTCCTCTCTCTCCCCGTGTCCGTCGATCACCACGTTGTGTGACAGCAACAACTTGCGTGGACTACCTCGCTATTTCACTGGTCATCCGTCGCGAGACTCAATGGTATCTCCAGGTTGATGTGGTAGCTTTGTGCCCGCGCGATCGCTCAGGTTGAGCAATTAATAGTTTCTAGTTCATGTCTACTAATTGTGGAGTCACTCATTTAATGAATCTCTCCCGCCCCTGATTACACCTGTAAGATTATAACATTTTTTTTTACACTGATCTCAATTTGTCTCCCTTTAGGTAGAATTACCCCTGCCTGTGAGGAGGTGTGAAAATAAAAGTGTTCAAACCTGCTGTGATTATTTCCCCTTTGTTATTCTTGATTGATTGGATACTTTTGACGGCCAGTTATGTCATGGAGTTTACTTGGTAGATTTCAACACTAGGTAAGTACCTATATATATGCTCCAGGCTAGTATACCATTCACACACTCGTCTTTTGCCATAGCAGCATTCATGAACATTCAAATGTAAAGAGAAGAGAGAATTCTAGTTTCGACCACTAATACAAACAAAACTTTGAAAAAAATTGTAAGCATTTGTTAAAATCAGGGGGCGCGGTGGCTGAGTGGTTAAGCGCTTGGCTTCCGAACCTGGGGTCCTGTGTTCGAATCTCGATGAAGGCTGGGATTTCGAACTTAGGGAATTAGGGCGCCCCTGAGTCCTCTAATGGGTACCTGACTTTAGTTGGGGGAAAGTAAAGACGATTGGTCGTTTTGCTGGCTACAATACACCCTGCTCATTATCCGTTGGCCAAAGAAACAGATAACCTTAACATCATCTGCCCTATAGATCTTAAGGTCTGAAAAGGGTACTTTACTTTTACTTAAAATCAGCATGAGGAAACAAAACCTAGGTCTTCGCGTAGATCTTCGACATAGGTCAAAGGAATTCTTGAATTTCTCCTAATAGTACATTTAAGAGCTAGTTCCAAATAGAATTGTAATTGAAAAGCGTTCCATTATGGACGTATTCTCTTTAGTTCTGTGTGTTCTGTGAATGTTTGGTTATAATGGCACCCCTTGATTTATATTTACTTTATGTTACGCTTTTTAAACCTCTGGCTTATGCTTTATTAACATGGAATATTAAATTGCAAATTTAAAAAAAAGTAATTGAATTAGAACCTAATCTTGTGTTGTTGTAATTTCTGTGGATTTGAAATTTCGGATGTTGTCTCTCGGATATCGTATGCAGTTTTATTAAGAAATAAAGGGATCAAGTAGACTAGGTGTTTGACCATTGATGTACATGTTGTAGTGTTTACTTGCACTTATAAGATGTACATGTTGTAGTGTTTACTTGTGCTTATAAGATGTACATGTTGTAGTGTTTACTTGTGCTTATAAGATGTACATGTTGTAGTGTTTACTTGCACTTATAAGATGTACATGTTGTAGTGTTTACTTGTACTTATAGATGTACATCTTGTAGTATTTACTTGTACTTATAAGATGTACATGTTGTAGTGTTTACTTGCACTTATAGATGTACATGTTGTAGTGTTTACTTGTGCTTATAAGATGTACATGTTGTAATGTTTACTTGTACTTATAAGATGTACATGTTGTAGTGTTTACTTGTGCTTATAAGATGTACATGTTGTAATGTTTACTTGTACTTATAAGATGTACATGTTGTAGTGTCTACTTGTAATTATAGATGTACATGTTGTAGTGTTTACTTGTAATTATAGATGTACATGTTGTAGTGTTTACTTGTACTTATAAGATGTACATCTTGTAGTGTTTACTTGTACTTATAAGATGTACATGTTGTAGTGTTTACTTGTAATTATAGATGTACATGTTGTAGTGTTTACTTGTAATTATAGATGTACATGTTGTAGTGTTTACTTGTACTTATAGATGTACAAGTTGTAGTATTTACTTGTACTTATAAGATGTACATCTTGTAGTGTTTACTTGTACTTATAAGATGTACATGTTGTAGTGTTTACTTGTAATTATAGATGTACATGTTGTAGTGTTTACTTGTAATTGTAGATGTACATGTTGTAGTGTTTACTTGTACTTATAAGATGTACATCTTGTAGTATTTACTTGTACTTATAAGATGTACATGTTGTAGTGTTTACTTGTACTTATAGATGTACATGTTGTAGTGTTTACTTGTATTTATAAGATGTACTGTTGTAGTATTTACTTGAACTTATAGATGTACATGTTGTAGTGTTTACTTGTGCTTATAAGATGTACTGTTGTAGTATTTACTTGTACTTATAGATGTACATGTTGTAGTGTTTACTTGTGCTTATAAGATGTACTGTTGTAGTGTTTACTTGTACTTATAAGATGTACTGTTGTAGTGTTTACTTGTGCTTATAAGATGTACATGTTGTAGTGTTTACTTGTACTTATAAGATGTACTGTTGTAGTGTTTACTTGTGCTTATAAGATGTACATGTTGTAGTGTTTACTTGTACTTATAAGATGGACATTTTGTAGTGTTTACTTGTGCTTATAAGATTTACATGTTGTAGTGTTTACTTGTGCTTATAAGATGTACATGTTGTAGTGTTTACTTGTACTTGTAGAAGTACATGTTGTAGTGTTTACTTGTGCTTATAAGATGTACATGTTGTAATATTTACTTGTGCTATGAAGACAAAGTTCTTAACTTGGCATGTACGCAACGACAAGTCGAGACAGTCTCTGCTGAATTGTAAAATCTTTAGCTTCATTTTTTATATCTAATTGTCCTTCAAGATTTGTTTTTCTCTCTTCTGTCTGCTCTTACTGCTCACTCTTGTCTTTCTTCTTTTATTTTTTTTATTAGAGTTCTCTCATTTAATGTAATGTCTTTAAGTCATACACTATAATTATAATCTTTTGGTTGTCCCCCCCGCCATACACACACTTTGCCGCTGCTTTCTTGTGTTGTCTCAGCAGATACAAGAACTTCTAAAGATGTTTTTAGCATATACTTTGATTATGCATACATTTTACTTTATATGCTAGATGCTTTGTAAAAGAACTCTGCCAAATGAAAGGTTATTCGCTAATCATCACACCACACTATCCCCTCTCTAAAACTTACGAACTTCCGGTCATACTCTCATTCATTCTAACCGACCTATACAAGTGAAATTAGATTATACATACACACAGACTTTCTGGAAGCGCTGTGGCTGAGCGGTAAATCGCTTGGCTTTCGAACCGGGGGTTCCGGGTTAGAATCCTTTAATGGGTAATGAGTAAAGGCGGTTGGTCGTTGTGCTAGCCACATGACACCATCGTAAACCATTGGCCACAGAAACAGATGACCTTTCATCATCTGCCCTATAGACCACAAGGTCTCAAAGGTAAAGTTTAACTTTTACACACTTTCTACCGTGACAACTGTTAGAAAATATCAGTACATTTTATGAACCACCTATTAATGCATTCATCGGACCATGAACTACAATCATCTCCGAATATTCCGTTATAAATGTTGCTCATTATGTGCAATTCCTTGCTTTTCCCCTTCAAATCTAAGCATTCCCTCTTAAAAATAATTGAGTGTTTGTTTGGACTTAGATGAAATATTTATTCCGTTGAGGAAATTTGATTCTAAGATAAGGAGTTCGCCTACGTTGTAAGCCCTAAGTAGTTCATTGAATGCTTCCTGATTGAGTTAGAGGCTAATGAAATATACAGCCAGGCATGTCTCGGATAGGACCGATGACAAAGTTTGGCATTTTGTCTAGCGTGATCATGTCACGTCCACTTTGCCAGACCCATCGATCTCGTATCCTTCTATCCCCCGCTCATACTTCTGCTGTCATTCGTTCTGTACAGAATCAACATCCCACCAACACCCTGGTCTTAGTGTCACGCAATCATGGTCACGTGCTGACTAGTGTTTCATCCTGATGTTACTTTATTTGGTTGCTATCTTCTATTAGGTATATATATATATCATTGGCCTCCTTCAGTCGTAGAACGACTATGGTTCATTTCAGAGCACCCTTCCTCATGTGGCTGTGGAACCCAATTTTAGAGAGACACTCCCGTCCACAGATAGCGCAGGTTAAGGTGGCTTTTTCTTCGGTGGTAGAGGAGCTGGCCGTTTTTCGTATTGTACGTTTTTCTTCCTGAGCTGAGACTCATGTACTTTCACTGTCCATAGCTTTCACTAGGTGTCAACAGTCTATGAGTTCACAGTTCGAGTTAGATTGGATACTAGGTAGACTCAACGCTTGGTGGATTTAATGCGGAGCAATGCTTGGTAGACCCACTGCGGCTTAATCCTAGATGGTTGGTAATCTCATTGCCTGGTCGGCTCGATGCTTCATGGACTGAGTGCTAGGTGGACTGAATGCTAGATGGACTCAGTGCTAGGTGGATTGAAGGCTAGATGGAATCAGTGCTAGGTGGACTGAATGCTAGATGGACTCAGTGCTAGGTGGATTGAATGCTAGATGGAATCAGTGCTAGGTGGATTGAATGCTAGATGGAATCAGTGCTAGGTGGATTGTATGCTAGATGGAATCCGTGCTAGGTGGACTGAATGCTAGATGGACTGAATGCTAGATGGACTCAGTGCTAGGTGGATTAAATGCTAGATGGAATCAGTGCTAGGTGGATTGAATGCTAGTTGGAATCAGTGCTAGGTGGATTGAATGCTAGATGGAATCAGTGCTAGGTGGATTAAATGCTAGATGGAATCAGTGCTAGGTGGATGAAATGCTAGATGGAATCAGTGCTAGGTGGATTAAATGCTAGATGGAATCAGTGCTAGGTGGATTGAATGCTAGATGGAATCAGTGCTAGGTGGATTGAATGCTAGATGGAATCAGTGCTAGGTGGACTGAATGCTAGATGGACTGAATGCTAGATGGACTCAGTGCTAGGTGGATTAAATGCTAGATGGAATCAGTGCTAGGTGGATTGAATGCAAGTTGGAATCAGTGCTAGGTGGATTGAATGCTAGATGGAATCAGTGCTAGGTGGATTGAATGCTAGATGGAATCAGTGCTAGGTGGATTAAGTGCTAGATGGAATCAGTGCTAGGTGGATTGAATGCTAGATGGAATCAGTGCTAGGTGGATTGAATGCTAGATGGAATCAGTGCTAGGTGGATTGAATGCTAGTTGGAATCAGTGCTAGGTGGATTGAATGCTAGATGGAATCAGTGCTAGGTGGATTGAATGCTAGATGGAATCAGTGCTAGGTGGACTGAATGCTAGATGGACTGAATGCTAGATGGACTGAATGCTAGATGGTCTGAATGCTAGATGGTCTGAATGCTAGATGGTCTGAATGCTAGTTGGACTGAATGCTAGGTGGACTGAATGCTAGTTGGACTGAATGCTAGGTGGTCTGAATGCTAGATGGTCTGAATGCTAGGTGGACTGAATGCTAGGTGGACTGAATGGTAGGTGGACTAAATGCTAGGTGGACTGAATGCTAGATGGACTCTGTGCTAGGTGAACTGAATGTTTGGCAGACATGTCTGGTATTCTCAAGACTAGGACTAAAAAAACTCATTGTATCCAATACTTGTTGATATTCCGAATAGAAACTCGAATGAACTGCAAGATCTTTGCTCTCTCACGTGTACATCAACTATAATAGCGGAACGTCTTTTGGGTCTATTTGGAGAGACATAACTCTCTTGTCTACATGACTCTGAGTACATTGTTATAAAAAATACATTTTTTTAGTCTAGTGTACATTTGTCCCCAGCATTTGTAGTTCTTTTGTAGTATTAAGAGACCTATCTCCAGCTCTGTATATTACATGACCTCAATAACAATGACATGGTTCTAGATCCCCTGTTATGGAAGCAAATGTACTTTCAATTGAGCAAATAAAAAGAACAAAAAAATCTTCCAACTTATTACTAAGACATTGAACATTCGTGAGCACTCGTACTTAATTGGACTCGGTTCAGTCTCTTGCCCTGGGGAAGTCTGTCTCATTCAAACACTAATGACATAAAGTAACAGACCAACATCAAACTAACAACGTTGATTTGTGTTCAATGTGCCGAAACAGCGATTCAACTCGAGTTGGCTCACTTGCACATATAGTAGTCCCAGACATTCATCATTGTATACCATCTTACTTATTCAGTGTACGTTTCGTTGGTGAAGGTTCGACATTGAAATTATTTCATAGTTACTTCCAATATTGAAATTCGTGCTAAAAAGTATTTGCTAAAAAAAACTAGATACACAAGAACTAAAACTAGATAGATACTGTTTGGCACATCCGCGGTGTCTAATGCAAATAAACCAAATGGAGGTAACACTCAACGTAATACGTAATCCAATAGTAGCGGCGAAAGGCCGAACAATCTATTAAATTTAGTCGACGCTGATACTGAATGTCGAACAAGTTTAATAGCAATGAAGGGAACCGTCGAATGTCAGCTAACTCTAGACGTTCATAAAATGCGACCTATCTCTACGTTGTCCTGGAAGTAGTCTGTTTACGTCGACTGGTATTTCTTTCTCTCTCTCTAAAACCTAGTCTTGTTTTTACTAGTCACGTCAATGTCACTAAGTCAAAGCGTCCGCTATTTCCGAAACAAATAATTACTTCCTAATCGTGTCATAACAATACACAAGAGCTTAAAGATACACAAGAACTAAAAGCAGATACACAAGAACTAAAAGCAAATACACAAGAAATATAACCAGATACACAAGAACTAAAACCACACACACAAGAACTAAAAAAACAGATACACAAGAACTAAAAACAGATACACAAGAACTAAAAACAGATACACAAGAACTAAAACCACGCACACAAGAACTAAAAAAAACAGATACACAAGAACTAAAAACAGATACACAAGAACTAAAACCACACACACACAAGAACTAAAAAAAACAGATACACAAGAACTAAAAACAGATACACAAGAACTACACCTTTTTCATCCCAATGTTTAATCTGTGGTTGTAAGAGTTAAATCATGCGATCATCAATCTATAGCCAGGCCTATCATCTTTTCATGTTTGCCTTATCCAGATCAGAATGTAGAAAAGTGAAGAAAGCCCCCAGCAGTGTCCCTAGTAATGTTTTGTCCATCACTTGCTCCAGTTTGATTGACAATCCATAGCAAGGGGTGTGGGTTCATCGCGATGAAACTTTCTGCCTGGTTGCATTTCTACCATCGGGATGAAAGCGATCTGTCACATCCATTGCCCAGTTGCCACCTTAATCACGCAGAGTCTGAAACGACAAATTTCCGCCGTCTTGCTGCCAGGGGTTAGTAAATTCTGGGCGGGTCACTTGTTCCACTGACAGCGGGCCATCTTGAAGTGTGGCTAGACCGTCCCAGATTAAAATAGGGTCATGTTTTGACTTGGGAATTGCGTCTACCGTCGGAGGCCGTTAATGCTATTCTGATTTTATTCCTTTAAGGGTAGTGGCAGCGACAGAAATCGTGTAACTGATAAGACAGAATTCAATTTTTGATATGTTTTTTTTTATGTGTGTGCATTAGATGATGATGTTTTTATAGGTTTGTGTGCATTAGATGACGATGTTTTTATAGGTTTGTGTGCATTAGATGACGATGTTTTTATAGGTTTGTGTGCATTAGATGACGATGTTTTTATAGGCTTGTGTGCATTAGATGACTTTGTTTTTATAGGTTTGTGTTCATTAGATGACGATGTTTTTATAGGTTTGTGTGCATTAGATGACGATGTTTTTATAGGTTTGTGTGCATTAGATGACGATGTTTTTTTAAATGTGTGTGCATTAGATGACGATGTTTTTTTTAAATGTGTGTGCATTAGATGACGATGTTTTTTTTAAATGTGTGTGCATTAGATGACGATGTTTTTTTAAATGTGTGTGCATTAGATGACGATGTTTTTTTAAATGTGTGTGCATTAGATGACGATGTTTTTATAGGTTTCTAGAAATTAACCACTATGCTAACGGGGTTGCAAAAATGAACATTTGGGAAGAATAGATGAACGTTTAAAAAAGCTAAGAAAAAATAACTATCTGAACAAATATTGCGAGTTGACGTTGTTGTGCTATTCTTGTTTCCTTACTTCCGGCCGATTTGATTTGGGTTCTTAAGCTTCTCTCTATATGTCTTTGTTAAATAACAAAATTAATGACCAACGTTGACCACATAATGACAGAAATTTCAACCGCCTTCATCGCTATCGTGCTGAGTCAAGATGGGTGTAAGAGGAACTGAAAAGGTTATAAAATTGATTTCAATAAAAATCGCATATTTGTTTATTTTTTAAAGTACTTTTTCACAGGGGGGGGGGGCGTTGTATATATATATATATATATATAAACGCTACAGTGAAATCAGATTTTCAACAGTGCTTTTAGTTTGTGAGATTTAATCGTGACAGGCGGACGTACAGACAGACAAGCACAATAGCGGGTTTTCCCTGGAGGGTGGAGGTGGAGACTATTCTAAAAAGGCATGTAATTATTCCCGGCATAGATATCGGGAAATTTCCTGTTGTTAGCCGCACCGTGTTACCACTGTTCTATTCTCAGCCTGCATGATCCTTGCATTACAGCCAAAGCTAATTAGAAACGTTTGATTGATTAAGGTCCGTAACGACACTAGGGAGCTGACAACAGTTTCAGTATGATTAATCCATGATGGAAGAGCGCACAGAGCCAGACTTGTCTTTAAGATGTATGATTGTATTAGGCTGTGCAAATATCTGGACTAGACCTTTTTCTCCACATCTTGAATAGTGCACGTTTCCTAATCTCTCTGTCTGTCGCTATTTTCATGGTGTTGACCACATTCCTTTTCCTTGGATTTAATGTCCCTAGATACGTAGTGGTTTCCACACTTTCTTGACCTGGGTTTCTCTTTACTTTGAATATCTCCTACCCTTCCCCCCAAGTAGTGATCAACAAAGAAAAGCATTATGTCTACTTAGTATCACTAGTATCTGATTTGTAAAGATTATTTAGTCCTCTGACTATTGGGGTGTTAGGACAAAGGAGATAACACATGGGAATTGAGGTTCAGGATAGTTCTGAACGCTGGTTATTGAATTCACAGAAACAGTTGTTTATTTTCAAACCTACGATAAACTTGCTACAAAAGTATCATAAGCAATGTTACTATTAAAACATTGATTTTTTTTTTAGAATACTATACATATATTGATTGATTTTTATTTTACTTTTGATCTAATGATTAATTTTTTGACCTGTTGCTTCATTGATTGCTCTTTTGTCCATTAAGTCATTGATTGATTTTGGACTTTATCCAGATTGATTTTTTTTTTTACTTGATTTATCTCATTTACTGTTGATTCGTATTTTTATTTTCAAATGTCATGCTTTTTTTGTGTGTCCATATTACTTTGTTGTAATGTTATGATGACCCTACTTTCGCTAAAATATTTTTTTTATGTTTATAGACAATCAAAACCAAAAACCAATTTTTCAGTCTTCCTGGCCCAGGTCATATTAACTTTGCCCACCAAAGCAAACATTGTCCATCGATTTGATTATTAGAATGTCGGATCGATAAAAACATCACATCAAGCAAATAGTGGACATTTGATTGGTTCCTCTTTTAATGGTCATCGATTTATCGGAGAATTTTTAAAAGCACACATCAGTTATGTCTGGTTGTAGATTAATACAAACTCATTACTTTCTCTCAGTGAGTTTTCCCTCAGGGGACGATGGTCATGGAAAAGAGGTTCCGGCGACTGTTTTTCCTCATAATGTCCGCCCACTCCATCCATTTCATTTAGAGGTGTGTTTTTTATTTTAATTTAGACATGTCGGTTGTGCATGAGAGAGAGACAGACAGACAGATAAAAAAAACATGCTGTTAGTAGCAAGAAAAACTGAAGGTGTCTATCACAAAGTTTTCAAAAAAAAGTTTCAATTCTCAATTTTTCTAATGCTATTGATGACTAAGACTTCTGCTGAAGTTTACCAAGACTTCTAGGAGATTTTGCACGAAATAAGTTTGACTGAATTAATTGGTGTTCTATTTCGTCTGTGAGTTTGTATTGTATTGAGTTTGTATTGTACTGTGTGTTCAGGCTGCCCCATTGTTCAACGTTTGCCCAAGATTACCAGACGTGGATAATTCATGTTCTGTAATTCGTTTGATATAGCTAATAGCGTTATCCAACTTTGTTTCTGAATGCTGTATCCGATCCTTGTAGGCACACAAATGGTATAAATTATGGACGATGATTACTGTTGCAATTTAACTAAAGTTGATTGCGACGTTTACAACAATGTTTATAGCACTATCTCTGTGGCCTATCCATTTTTCGGGTCCCTAGACTTTCACGTCGTGTCAGAGCGTTATTGATGTTTGGCTTCTGTGCTCGGTGGAAGAAAATATTACCGAGAACCGAGGGGTGAGAGAAGGTTTCATTGTGAGTGGTGGATGACTTCATATGAAAAAGTTTGAATATTTAAAACCTAATGCCTAGCGCTCACTGCCAAATAAAAGTCTGTACAAAGACGAGTGTTTGTCATACAAACATTTACTTACTTCCAATCTATTTCGCTTGAATTGTTTTTTCGTAATTGGTCTTTGTCTTTTCCCAATGACTCGCTAGAGACTTCTTTCCGATGTCGTGGTTGGATTGTTATTATCATTATTGTTATTATCATTTTTTTTTTGTTTATTTCTACCCTAGAGTATCTTTTAACCATGCTAACGACTCCACCTCGGGGAAATATTTGTTCTGTAGTTAGGGAACTCTCTTCCGCTATTGAAGCCGTTCGGAATTTTTCCTCTTCCCGTCTTCTTAGCCTGTTGAAGCCCGCTTTACCCTTTGGTTCAGTTCACGCTATTGCCTTATTAGTCTAAACTCCTTTGTCAGTCTCGCTTTTTAAGTTCTGAGTTCTGTTTACCATCAGTACAACATGCAACATTTTATTTACTAAGCTTATATTAACTCACTCTTTTTTTGTTTGGGTAGAATCTTGTACAGATTATTTCTCCCACTTCCCTTTCTTGGATCAAGTTGAAACTTTGCACAATTATTCATTCTCAGCGACAATACATGAATCCATTAAAACAGAAAACAACACTAGCTAATCAATTTGTCGTTATTAATCAATTTTGTTTTAGGTAGAGGCAGACTAAGCTAAGGGGAGATAAGCTTTGTGTAGAGAATTAGGTCTCTCGCTCAGATTTTTAAACTAATATAAGGGTATAAAACATTTTATAAGTTCAGCGGCTAACAAGTCAGCTTTCCATTGGAGGCTCAAGTTCAAATCCAGACTCGGTTCAATCTCATTTGTGGATCTGGGAGAAGGCTTTCCGTGCTGCCTTTATTCATTGTAGTCCCTTTAATATTATTCACTGAAAAATTTGGTGGCAGGTCTATAGCAGTATGGCCCTCTGACAGGCAACGAGAATCTTCTTAGGGTTGTTGTTCATATTATTATGTACATTTTATAGTTATAATGTTTTGTGTGGTGTAATGCACAAATTGCAAGACAAATTTCCTTACGGACAACAAAGATTATTATTATTATTATACTATTATTATTATTATTATTATTATTATTAGAAGTTTGATAACCTTCACATTCTGTAGTCTATTTCTCTTAAGAAAATGTTAACATTTGTAAGGACTTTTCTTTCTCCAGCTTTAGGAATACGAACACCCCAGATTGAGAAACTGTTAATCTCTCCACATTTTTGTAAACGTTATATCTTGAAATTAAGAAATGAAATGCGTTCATGATTGTTGAGGCTTTCTAATTTAATCAGCGAGTTTTAGAATAGAAATTCATTTACAGGCGTGTGAACCAATGTTGTTTTTAGAATATCATGACATCGTAATAAAAAGCAATTAGCTTCGTTTCCATTATCCATCGTGCCATTAAATGGATTGTTAGCTATTTCTACATTTTTTAAACGAACTTAATTCTTGGCTAGTTCTCTTGCCCACGCTGACGAGGATATTGACCGCTACGTTCTTTAGATGTGGTTATTTTACTTGGTTTTAGCGAGTGTACATAGATAGTGAAACGCGATGATGGTAGATCTTCGGGCCATGCTAGTTTAAAGCGTGTTGATTGCAGATACACGTTATTTTATTTTTATTTCGTAATTACATCGCCATGGGAGAGAACAAGTTTGTGTCTGTTATTGTCTGCAGTTGTCTTATCGTTGCTGTGATGGTGAAGTGATAGAATCAACGAGGAGTGAGAATTATTTGTTTACGAAGGATCTTACTGGCAACATTGAAGATTTGTATTGCAAAGCTGACTGTGTCTGTCAGCTACAATGTTTGTATTATGTACAATGTTTGTATCAGCTACAATGTTAGTATACGTTATTTCTCCTGCACCTAATCTCGGCTCAAGCTGACATTTTACATAATGATTCACAGTCGATGACAATACAGGAATCCAATTTTTAACCAATCAGTTATTAATAATTATTTAATTTGGTTTTAAATAGCAGAAAGGGATCTAAACCCTACCTTCTTTAGAGATATTCCAGTAATTAGCGGTTCTTCTCCTAAGATTAGCTTTTTTTTTTCTTTTGCTTGTTACTTAATGTTTAGAGATAGCTGACCCAGGTAGAAATGTTCCAAATCAATAGGTAAAAAAACATTGACAAATTCTTTTTTCTTACTTTCTAGCAATGATTGTTTATCTTGAACCTTCTAGTGATTCAGTTAGTACTTGACAGTGACATTTAAATGTAGTCTAAGACTGTGCTGCTTGTGTATTCTCATTGAGTACACGCTCACTTACATTCTTTCCAATTCCAATAGTAGTTTTTTTTTTTTTCGCATTTCTTATTGAAAACGTGTTGAGTACTTGTAATTTTAATGTTGCTTTCTTTCTTTACACACTCTAGTGTGTCTTGAGCTATTGGAGAGCAGTTCGAGGCCGCGTCGGCTGCTGAGTGTGTTAACTCTTTCTCTCCTAACAGACGATACCAACGTTGATTCCACCAGAATGTGGTAAATAATTACGGAGAGAAAGAGTTAAGGAGCAGTACCCAATGTTAAAAGGAAGTTATTTATAAATAAACGAAATCGTGAAGGCGATGTAGCAGCGAGTGGAACATTGAAAAGATCGTATGATTTTACAAAACTGTGTGTGTGTGTCAAGTGGCAATTACATTTCTTGATTAGGATTATAATCATTGCCACATAAAAGTATTACTCTATGAAATGAAAAGACATTACACAACGAAGTTTCGATCATATGATAAGCATCACAGTTCAAGATTTCAAGGCTCTCGAAATGATGAACTATGCTGTGAAAGTTGACGTCACTTCCATGACCGCAAGCTAGGAACTTAGAAGAGTGATTAGCTTTGAGTAAAAAAAAAAAACGGCTCTACTAATGTCGTATAATTAAAACATATATATTCGAAGATATTGCATATATAGCCAGGGAAATTAAATAGTGGAGACAGTATCCATATGTAATGATAATCAATATGTTTAAAGATAATTTGTTTCATTGGGTTAGAAAGAACTCTACTGTTAAACTGCTGATAAAATGTTCAGTATGTAAAATAATAATTGCGAATCCTCATTAAGTTGTGGACATTGTTTTGTTTTTAATTAACTTTTACTTAATGTCACTATAATAGCAAGTAGTACTTTTTCCCCCAACAATACTTTGAAAAATTATAAAATTTACTGGAAACTGATCTGAGTTGCGTGCTAAATTGGAACAAGTCATCGAAACAACCGACAAGAGCACGATCTCCTCAGACTAAGGCCATGATTGTCTTATGAGAAAACTTGGCGCCATTCAAACTGTGCAGCTATACACCACTTAATGTTATTTGAAAGCATTGTCAAACCCTTGTCGGATTGAGCGCTTAAAGGGATGGAACTATGTTCAAAAGAAAATCGTTGAAATTGTATATATGAAATTGTATGTATCGGTAATTGTCTGTAATTGCATTGAAAAGTCTCAGTTTTACCTTTCGTGAAACTCTGGCATAGGCTTTGACTCTCAGTCATTGCATTCATATTCACTTTTGAGATGCTTATTTTAAATCACTTTGATTAGTACGTTGGTAAGTGGTCAGAAAACAGTAAATATTGTAGGTCACGTTACTTTATCTCTACGCTGTCTGGCTTTTTTTCTCCTCTATTTTTCATATTTAAAAAAAAAAAACAAGATGCTAGTCTGCGGCCCTCACAACAGTTTCAGTGTCTCTCACAACAAAGTCTTTGAGAACTTATTATAATAGGTCACTACTGTTACGTGTAATTATTTTCTGCCAGACAGACACTTTGACTGCAGACACTTTGACTGCAGACACTTTGACTGCAGACACTTGACTTGACAATATCTCTTTAGAAAACGTTGTATTGCTTCTTAAGACAAGCCAGCTATCAACATAGAAACAAATTTGTTTCATTCTTGGCAGTATAAATGTAATAAGGGAATACATGGCAGATATGAACCAATTTATTGTATGAGCTCGCTGGAAGCGGAATTGTAAATGTAATCAACACGTTAGATGCATTGCATTTTTCTTCGTCCTTTCTTTCCAGGACTAGGAATTATTTGATCTAAATTAATTTTGTCATTGATCACTCTATGCGAACTCTTATTTCTACTTGAGTGCTAATATATGCTGGCTCTTTCGACGGGAATAGCTTCTATTATTTCATTCAAATGTCTGCATCCACGCCGCATCTTATTCAAAACATTATTGAACGCAGTGCAAATGGTCGCTAGGCTAAACGTCACTTCCTGGTCCTAAAGTAAGACAAAGCAGCCATGATATAAAGAAATGTCAAAATACCCAAAAGGTTTTAGCTGAAATACTTGATGCTTGTGTAACTCTTATCAACTGATTTCGCCAAACCCTTGACTGTCTATAAATAGAATTTTGCATACATTGGATTGCATGGTGTGTGCGGGCTACTTAGCATTCTTTACCAGTTGTGCAAACACAGTTATTGGAAACAATGGACAGAAATAGAAATGGTTGGTAAAAACAAGCAACACATTTTCAACCATTCTTCATCTTTTCTGTCACACTTGATTTGGACTTAGGCTCAATCAATTTCTATCTTAGATCTAGAGCTACTTGTTTTGAGGCATTGATCGCATTCTAGATCTGTGTAGAATATTTTAACTTTTCAGAATTAAAGTCAAGCTGTATTGAACATCGAGTCCATGTGTCACCAACAGAATGTATCCATAGTTGTTTTCATTATTGAATTACTTTGTAGTTAACAAGTTTCCGTAAGGTGCTGGGTTATTTTGTATTTTTATAATACTGTTACACTATTGATCGTTTAAGTGCTCTTCCACCATCCCCCCAACCTACCATACCCCCAGCCTCTATATTATGTACATCCTTCATACCGTTATAATATATAGTTATGTGTTGTTTTTTCTTCATATGGTAACGTGTTCTGGGTTTCTATATGGATCCCATTTTCTCTGCTTAGTCCTTGTGACAGTTATCGGAGTACTTCAATAAATAGCAGAGTGCTTCCGACCCTCCCCCGTCTCGAAACCCATTGTTTTTGCTAGCCGGTCATTCCTTTCAAGACTCGTGTTGGAAAGCCAATCCAGCTTTTAAAGAAACAATGTTATTTATAGCTTGTGCTTCAACTAGGGGAGAGAAGTAGAACACTTAGTATCGAGAACAACATTTCCAGTTGAGCAAAGTTGGAAGCACGTTGTTTTGTAGGTCAGTGCTGCGACTGCTACAAGAGAATTAGGTAGCGGTAAAATTGGGTCATTTTTTAAAATGTATTTTTGTTAGAATCGCAGATCTACATATATATTGTACCTAGAATGGGAAACGGACACAAATTCTTATCCGATAATGACCAGATCACAGATCTATATAAATATATATGCATATGCGTAACTCTTTTTCAATCTGTAAGGCAAGTCGTCCCGAATCTGGGAAAATCGATCTTCTCTGTCTTGGAAAAGTAATAATATTTAGTTTTCAAAGTTTAGAAATAATGCAATACCAGTTAGCTGATTTTAAATAGAATGGGCTATTAATCACAGACCTATATATTCACGCAAATCTATGAAATAAAGCCATTTCCTGTTAGTTTCCATTGAGATGATGCAATAATAATCTTAGATCGAAATAGTTTAAGTCTGTTGATTTTAATAATCTTATGCACATTTAAATTGATTGATAAACTAGATTAGATTATGTATCTAAAAATTGCAAAATAATAATTAAGAGACAAGAGTGCTCTTATTTTCGATGTTCAGTTACTACATCTAGATCTAAACATTAAATTATATATTACATAGGTTAGGGTTGAAATACAAACTTTATTTCTTATAACTACTTTACAAAACAACGCCTTGTTTCAGCTTTTCGGAAGTATTCACGATATGTTTGTGTAGTGTTGAGATTCCAATGTCCAGTCTAGGTACATACATGTCTGTGGTTAGAGCTTTTTTTTTAGTTTCATTGTTTAGTTAGATAGTTTAGTTTTAAATTGTAAATAAAATAGCATCGACTCAACTTGAATGCATTAATTAGTTCTGTTTCTGTACAAATAGAAATATATAGCACAATCTTCATTTCTATGATTCTCCAGGAGTCAAATGCTCACGACAATTGAAACAGCGTGGGTAGAGAGAGTCTTTATTTCTTTGGTTTGATAGACTGTTTTGAACACCAACTTTTAAGACACAAATCTCTCTCTCTCTCTGTCTCTCTCTCTCTCTCTCTCTCGCTTTATAAAGTTGTCTTATTGTTGTTTTTGTTAGACCAACCTTTATATTATGAGTACTTTTTGCAAGAGTACATTTTATTGAGTGCTCACGTCCAAACAGTGATGTTGTAAATGAAATTATTTCATGAAGAGACGTCGTTTCATGTTCGAAGTAGGTCGTGTCCTCCTCGTGCTATTCTTCCGCACCAAGGTCGATTCAAAAATGGGAAACTTCTCCTGAGTAACGTAACGTTCTTCTGTTGTGGCGTCTTTTGTGTAAACAAAACAGACCCACTAAAAAAATAATATTTTTTTTGTTGTACACACAAGGATGAACTTCCAACGATCATGCCCTTTACAAACGTCCATGCCTTGCTGACTTGAAGGTCTGTCCCTCTTCAGCCCGTACCAGACTTTTGTGACCTGCGCTTTTTTTTTAGTACGTCTTAGACGCCATGAGGATGACTTTCTACAACTCAGAATGCCCCTCAGGAGGCGGTAGAACTCTAAAGAAGGGCAAGCGTAATCTTTTTGGTCTCTAGTGGGGGCGTTACTACTAAAAGATTGAGAAACACCTTGCTCAGCTATTATCATTAAAATAGGATCCACACTGTTTGATCTACTTTGCATATTAGTTTTGAAGCTGACATGAGTAGATTGTGTATGCACCGGGGCTTTGTCTTATCGCAATGAAGCTCTCAGTACAGCGCTGCACACACTGTGTCTAGTGCTTTAACTGATAGCACGGCCGTAGTGTGAGGACACAGTATTGAGTCCACATAATGTGTTGTATAAGGTGGCCTGGTATTTTGTGGAGCGTTATCTTTCTTGAGTTTTGATTTTTCTTACCCTCTCCACACACGCGGGCACATACACGCATGTAGTGGGTACAACTACAAACACACGCACACACATACACACACACACGTGTTGTCGCCGTCTAGTGAAAGATTGACTTAACACGTGTACCGTTGTTTCCTCTCGCTACTGTTGTGGCGGTTTATTTTTCTTTAATCTCAAAACTGGACATGGAGTAAAGTTTAGCTGGTCATCTTGGACCAGTGAAGTCGCTATTTGGATATACGATTTGGGGAATTGGATTGTTTGATTGTACGTGTTTAATCCATATATTTATATTACTTTGTTTTGAAACATTTCTTTTCGTTCCATTCTAAAAACAATCTTTTAAAAAAATTGTTAGATCTTGTTATCGATGTGAGTAGAGGTTAAAGTGCACTGAATAGTATCTTGAATGGTTGGACGTATAACACTCAAGATGTCATCGTTCTTGAAAGTTATACGTCTAATGAAATGTTTGATGGGACAACTACTGCCATCAGAGACCTGGGTTGTCAACAAACAAAATCGTTTCGTTGGCTTGCATTGACTTAGTTCTAAAAGATCTATATCCACAAATAAGCCTACATAGTTTAAAGCATTTTGGCAAACTGTGTCCTGAACACAAAACTTTTGTACATATAACCTCATAATTCCTCTAAAGTACCTGTTAGTTTAGTTATATCACTTATAGTTAGTTATATCACTTATAGTTAGTTATATCACTTATAGTTAGTTGTATCAGAGCGATACAAACCCATTCCATTTCTCTTTCATTCATTGTATCCGCACTCTTTGTTTTGTTACTCTTCCCATGGAGTTGTTAACGATGAAAGTAAAAGACATTGGAGATGTCTGTCAGTTCTTTGTTCTAACATTCTCAGACACATTGGTCTATAACGTAGACACTTGTCAACTTCCAATCAGGTCTGGCGTATAATGTCATCATGATCATGTTGGGTTTACGTTACCTTCTGATTTTAAATGGAGATATTATCAAAGAAACGGAATTACCTTTATACAAGCTACTGGCAGCACTTCACAACTGGATTATGTTACTCTCAAAACTCACTGTCTGGAAATCCGAAATTCAAGCATGCTTACTATTAATATTTCTTTAGATGGATGTTTTGTTTCTATAATAAGCTTACACCGTTAACCTGAACATGTTATACAATAAAAACTATATATCTATCGTTACATTTTTATTTGGGGGGGGGGGGGCAGGCCTAACGCGGAGACATGTGGTTAACTTTAAAAATCCGTATATTTTTTAATTAAGCAAGATCGTCTCTCTCCCCTCCTTCCACCACTTTCCCGGTTTTAATGAAGCGTCGAAAAGGTTGACCTGTGTTTATGTCAGTTGGTCACATGTCCGTCGTAGCGATTCTTTCTCTGATAACATCCATAGGTTTAACCAGACCGTTTCTTGTAAACGCCGTTTTTCAATGGTTAAACTCCATGTCTAGCCAAAAGTTGGATCTCTTCCTCCGCTCGACCTTCCCTCAAAACTGTGAAGCATGAAACGTGCAGGCTGACCTGGGAGATGTTGTTACGTAATGTCAACAACTCACAGACGAGGGCCACCAGGAGACGGATGACCTACTGAAGGAACTGACCTACATTCAACATGCACATCTACCCTCACTGTAACGTTATGTCATCGTCCCGCGGATGTCATGTGTCAAAACTTCTAACGGTTTTTCAGACAGCTAAATGTGATTTTTTAATATTTTTTGTTACACTTTTTTTTATTATTAGGTTAACATGGTTATGGATTAGGTCCCCTTTTACCTTAGTTATCTCCCCTTCACATAACAACATCGTAGTGTTGAAATTGAGTGTTGGAATGTTCCCACAGTGGACTTTTGAACTTTGTCATTACTTAATAGTTTTGTTGTGTTGTGCTGGGTATGTTCCATAGGTCGCAGTCTACTGTACACTGTTTTATTTGTAGACATCGAGACATTCAGATAGAAGCATTGATTCCATCAATGAATTAGGCGTGGGAGGAAAGCCTTGCTTCCACCATTCACCCTCAAAATTGGTAGTTACGTGTCCAGCTCACTAGCCACGAGCAAATGAAGGAGTAGAGCTTTATAGAGTGGCTGTGGTGGGTAGAGCACCTGGCCGCTGAGTAGAGGCTGTGGTGGGTAGAGCACCTGGCCGCTGAGTAGAGGCTGTGGTGGGTAGAGCACCTGGCCGCTGAGACGAGGCTGTGGTGGGTAGAGCACCTGGCCGCTGAGTAGAGGCTGTGGTGGGGAGAGCACCTGGCCGCTGAGTAGAGGCTGTGGTGGGTAGAGCACCTGGCCGCTGAGTAGAGGCTGTGGTGGGTAGAGCACCTGGCCGCTGAGTAGAGGCTGTGGTGGGTAGAGCACCTGGCCGCTGAGTAGAGGCTGTGGTGGGTAGAGCACCTGGCCGCTGAGTAGAGGCTGTGGTGGGTAGAGCACCTGGCCGCTGAGTAGAGGCTGTGGTGGGTAGAGCACCTGGCCGCTGAGTAGAGGCTGCGGTGGGTAGAGCACCTGGCCACTGAGTAGAGGCTGCGGTGGGTAGAGCACCTGGCCGCTGAGTAGAGGCTGCGGTGGGTAGAGCACCTGGCCGCTGAGTAGAGGCTGTGGTGGGTAGAGCACCTGGCCGCTGAGTAGAGGCTGTGGTGGGTAGAGCACCTGGCCACTGAGTAGAGGCTGTGGTGGGTAGAGCACCTGGCCGCTGAGTAGAGGCTGCGGTGGGTAGAGCACCTGGCCGCTGAGTAGAGGCTGTGGTGGGTAGAGCACCTGGCCGCTGAGTAGAGGCTGTGGTGGGTAGAGCACCTGGCCGCTGAGTAGAGGCTGCGGTGGGTAGAGCACCTGGCCGCTGAGTAGAGGCTGCGGTGGGTAGAGCACCTGGCCGCTGAGTAGAGGCTGCGGTGGGTAGAGCACCTGGCCGCTGAGTAGAGGCTGCGGTGGGTAGAGCACCTGGCCGCTGAGTAGAGGCTGCGGTGGGTAGAGCACCTGGCCGCTGAGTAGAGGCTGTGGTGGGTAGAGCACATGGCCGCTGAGTAGAGGCTGTGGTGGGTAGAGCACCTGGCCGCTGAGTAGAGGCTGTGGTGGGTAGAGCACCTGGCCGCTGAGTAGAGGCTGTGGTGGGTAGAGCACCTGGCCGCTGAGTAGAGGCTGTGGCTGCACGTCCTGAGAAATACATTCAATGTCATTCTAGCAGTTGTTCTTTACATGACAAAATAGTCTTTTACCGGGCAACACATGAATCTATTTTAAACATTAATCAATTAAAAAATGTATCTTTTGGTAATAAATTACTTCGTTTGGTATCTAATAAGGAAAGAAATTGAAATTGACTGAAGTGCTGGTATAAGATGAATTAGTCCCCTTTTGAGGACTTCGTTTGAGTCTTGTGTAAAAAGCTGATTTTCTTTCTAACATTTTAAATGTAATTTTTAGAACTCTAGATCTATCTATTGTGAAAGCATGCAGACGCGTCAGCATCAGGGGGTAATACGCAGTCGACTGCGTGGATATTCCATCACATCATCCAATAACTCTACATCAGACCCAATTAGGTTTCCATCGATAGGTTATAGTTCTTTGATTGTATCATCTAATAAAACCACATTGTAGAGACTTGAAAGTAATTTGCGCCGTCGGAATCGGGATTTATCGTATTAAAAGCTGACTTCCTTTCCCACTTGATAAAGTCTTCGGATTCCTGAGATGAGATTTGTGTGTGTGCTGCTAATACAATCCAATTAGTCGCCTACTGTCCCGCAGTCTAATGAGGTCTAGCAGTGATGTAGTGGGATGACAATGAGTGGGTCTCACATTTCTACCTACACACGCACGGGCGCACACGTGAATTGAGAAGCGATTCTTTCAGGATTTCATTTCCTGAAAATGTAAGGCACGTCTCTCAAAGACAATACTCGCATGAAATCATCTCCCTTTGATCTCGTCTGCTGGCCAAAATGAGAAGGCCTGTGATCACAACGTTGATGTTTCGAGATTCTGTGTCCGGTGGCAACGGATTTTCCTTTTTAGAAAAAAATAATAATTTGCAGAGCAATATTACTTGATAAGAGAAATTGACGAGGTGGAGATTTAGATCTATGTCTGCATTTTGTGTCTAGATTATCTACATGTTGTGTCTAGATTTACATTATATTATCAGATTTACATGTTGTATCTAGATGTTGTATCCACATTTTGTATCTAGATATACATGTTGTAACTACATGTTGTAACTAGATGTTGTGTCTAGGCCTACATGTTGTGTCTAAATGTTGTGTCTAGGCCTACACGTTGTGGCTAGATATCTGAATTCTTCATCAGAAAAACGCGGATGGCTATATTGTTCTGTTCACGTGACAACCGTTCTTTCTGGATGGGTATTTTGTCACATTTATGTGTTATCCACAAGTCAGGCTCACTTTTTCTTGGTGAATTTTTTAGTAGTAGTCACTTTATCTTTGAGATTTTCATCTATAGTGGATAAATTATGAATAGATGTCTTTCTGGTGTATCTGGTGTGCAGACTATAGGAAGTGTTTATTATCTATGTATTTCTAAAGGTATACCGTTTATTATCTATGTATTTCAAAAGGTATACCGTTTTTCTCGCTCTTTTTAGCACTGATTCACGAGTTCTGTATTGCCAGTGGTCTTAATCTATCTATTGAACACATCAGCACACAACTCGCCATTGACTACAGGCCAATGCAAAAATAGAGTTCTTACTGTATCCGGTTCTTCTTGTATTTAATGTAATCGCTGATCTTAGCTGGTTTCTTGATCTAGTGGTCACTTGGACCACACACATATATACACACACACACAAACATTGCGTTGTATCAAAGATATAAATCTAGGTCTCAATATTGCTGACGACTTTATTTATTTTTTTAAAATATCACTTGATTCAGGGGATTACAATAGTGTGAAGAAAACTTTGGTTTCACGCATGTACGTCTTTAATCTATCTAGGTAAGATTGAAAACTGAAATCAATGCTCCTCCTAGACCTCTTCAAAGTTTGTATGCCTTCGATTCAGATTAGAGTAACAGCTGGGCCAGACAACTTTGTGAAGACCGAACACACACTAATGTTCAGTGGGTCTCCATGTGATGGATACGTTTGTTAAGCTGAAGGACTGACTTTCTTTTGGAGGCTGTTCTCTTGTGAACTAAATGACGTTCTATATTGAACAATACACCAAGATACAGTTCTGTGTTCGCTGGTGGAGAGATTTAGGAAAGATTATCTAAGTGTGCATTTCCCCTCATTTTATTATAATCATTCTCCGTTTTCTTCTCTTCCCTCCCATTCCCCCTCCCACTTTCTCCTCTTTTTCTTCTTCTCTTCTACTATCTTTCTTTCTCTCTCTCTTTGCCCTCTCTCTTTCTCTCTCTCTCTCTCTCTCTCTCTCTCTCTCTCGTTTACTTTTTAAGCATGTTCCTGTTTCATCTTTCCTTTTTAAATTGTTTTGAAAAGGTCAACGTTCAGCTGTTCTTTTATTCAATTGTTCTCTTTTGAAAAGGTCAAACGTACAGTTGTTCTATTATTTAATTGTTACGTTGCCTACAGTCCTGCCCTATGTAGTCGATTGCCGTGGGCGTAGATAAAATTTAATGTGTATGATTCAATTAAAACTCTGCTACTACTGGGAGCTGTTTTGATTGATCGATAGTTTATTAAAAATTAAAATTGATTTTTTTCTCTCTGATTTTCAGCGTATTTATTTCAAACTTGCACATCCAAGTAACAGATCTATAAATATTGAAAAGCGTCACTATATTTGTTTCTTTATGAATTATGCTTTGTGTTTTTAGAGCATAAATAATAATGTTTCTCGTATCTTTGGAGTATATATTATCTTTATCTTATATTACCTTTATCTTTAGGGTATAAATTATACTGTTATGCTGTATCTTTGGAGTAGAGATCATCTAATGTATCTCCACATGATTCACTCTTACTTGCAACACAACTAGTGATGGTTAAAGAGCAAGATGAGTTTGTACTTGACTAGAAACTCGAATGTTCAGTTTGAAAGACATTCTTGTGTCCTGGGGCCGGGGGGAGGGGGGGGACTGAAAAACTATTAGTGTTCGATTGATTCACTGAAGATTAAATTGATTGAAAACGCGCACACACACACACACAAACACTCACGCATCGTTCTTGTTCCTAATTAAAATGTCATCACTACGGGATGGCAGATAAAATATTGAAACTGTCTTTTATCTGTTCATTGATCCATACGGTCCATAGCCATCAATAAATAACAAGGAGGGCCGGGGGAATCGATATTCAAACTGAAAACTTTGAACGAATTGACGCAGCGCACACTGACGCACATCTTTAACTAATTCAAGACTGTTTCTCTTCCCCTCCTTGTAAAGCCCTCAGACTAAAAGTTCGTAATTGACTCTAGTTTACCCAACACTATGTTTTGCTATCAAAGCAGTTTTCAAACGATGTACATTGATTATGTGCCTATGCTGGGGAGTGTTGAGGTTCTCAACAGTTTACCGTTCTGCCTCACTGCTACTTGAAAGTAGACGGATGTGTCCCTGTGGTATAAATATATTTTGTTTAACAGTATATCGGTTCCTGGACAGTTAAATGGAGTGTTCCCTTTTTTTTAAAAAATCAAATGTACACAAGTTACTTGCAAGTCTGTTTCTTCAATTATTTTCTCACTTAAAACTAGGGGGGGGGGGGGGAGGGAATGTGAATAAACCATATCTTGATTTATGTGGAGAAAAAGTGTTGAACTACATTAAACTATTCATAATAGATCTATCTGTCTGAATCCGATCTCAGCTACAACTGTAATTCCATTTCAAAATGTATCGTCAGCGCAGGAATGCAAGCTTTTTCTTACTGCTACAATAAACTTTAATCAAGTGTTTTTATTTGTAACAATAATCAAGCTGTTTTGTTTTATTGCAACAATCTTGACACGCTGCCCACCCAATATTTTACTTCGACTAAAAATGTATATATCTGTGGGCAGACCTAATATTTGTAGGTGTCCGCGGGCCGCATGAAACGCTGGGATAGTAATTTACCCAGCCCTGATCTATAATGAAATGCCCATGTATCTTCTTAAGTAATTACTCAACGCATGTAGTTTTCAGTACAAGGACCAAAAGTTGTAAGCTCGCATCTCCTTTCGTTTTAACAGATGAAAAACATTCAGAGTTAGATCTGCCTGTTCAAAACCTGTTTACATTTTTCAAAGTGCCTTAAGCCTATGCCATATAGCCTATAAAGGAAGGAAGTAGTTTGGTGTTAGTGTTAATAGCCAGAGAACAGTGTTGTCCCTGGGAGATTCTCATATAAGACTTTTAGGATAGTTGGGTAGATACTGATTTAAAAAGAAAACTAAACCCTAACCATGACAAGTGCCGATGTGCTAAATAACACAATAACGATAGCTATTGCTTTTAGAGAGAACTCTGCTCGTGGTCTGGGTTTTATTGAATCGAGTCGAGTGGCTGCAAGTATTTTGTCAAGTCCAGCATCCACCATAAAAACTTGGAGCCCGACCCGCATTTCTGTTTTGCAATGTTGATTGATTTGCGCCCTTCGTTTTATTTGTGCATTATCTGCCCTGCCCGTGGCTATGTTAACACTTTTGGGGGGAGGGGAGGTCGTGTTAGGTGTCGGCTGTGTACAATGGTGTACAAGGGCGGATCAATTTTGCCCGTGCGCTTCAAATAACAATTTGCTCCTGGTTGATTTAAAAAGCTGTTGTTTTTGTCAGTTTATGCTAAAATTGCTCCCTGATCCTGTAGCAACATATCAGCTGAGAACTGTAAAATCATTAGTAGTAGATTTCTAGTGTAACTATTGTGTGACACTCTAGACGACGCCTTCGAATAAAAATCTAAAATTCCTTTTACCACTTTAAAATTACCACAGAGGCTTTTTCGGTTTCCCATGCTTTGGGAGAAAACAGTGTTAAGGAACATTTGTGACACCAGGAAATGATCAAGTGATCTTTTGACTCAGAGATAGGGAATATCATTTACTGGTCCAAGACTCTTGTGACACAAAAGGATATGATCCACTGCTCCTAAACTTATGGGAAAGATAGAGGATATGATCTACTGCTCCAAAACTTATGGGAAAGATAGAGGATATGATCTACTGCTCCTAAACTTTTGGGAAAGATAGAGGATATGATCTACTGCTCCAAAACTTATGGGAAAGATAGAGGATATGATCTACTGCTCCAAAACTTATGGGAACGATAAGAGGATATGATCTACTGCTCGAGGTACTTTTGGTAGAGATAAAGGACCATGATTTTTTTGTATTCTAATCCGAACATGCTCCTTTTCTTTTAAATTTATTATATTAGTACGTGGTGGCTAAGTTGCTGAGCGTGTATCTGCCATTTCCAAGTGGTGAGTGATCAGGGTTAAGATCATTTACACTAGATATTGAAATAAATCATTGTTGTGGACACACACACACGCACACGTTGAAATCAAAAGGAACTCTCACAATATCCCACCTTTACTTATATGGCCCATCTTTTCATTTTAGACAAACTTAAAGAACGTTCGGATATTAGAAACTGCAAAGGGTTATGGGGTTTGAGATTTGTTACATAACAAAACAAACAGATATTCCAATGAATTAACAGGTACAGTGGCCTTTTGATTTTCGCGGGTCCGAGTTTTCGTGGAAGGGTTATACCACGGGTTTTATAAAAATGTTACCGGTAATGAACACAAATTTCCGCGTTTCTTTTTTTAACTGGGAGGCAACTGTTCAGTATTGATACCATGATTAAGTAGTGATGTGTGAAAGTGATAATTACTAAATAAGTATTTTTGAAAATTAATAAATAAATCTTTTGGAAAATTTGAATTTTCTGTAAGGTTACTCTACGGCAAAAAAAAAAGGGGGGGGGGGGGGTAATTGAGTCTTTGTTACGGAGGGGGGGGGGGGTTAAACGGTGATTTTTTTTTTTTGGCGTTACCTAATATCTGACCGTTAAGAAGGTGTCCTAGGCTAGTTTAGAAGTCGTTCTAAATGGTTTGTTATGTCATGACTTAGCCAGCTTTAAGAAAGTGTTCCATTAACTTCGTGTTGCTGACCATGTTCAGATTTAACAGTGTCTGGTTTGGCCTTGAATGGTTCTAGTCATGTGACCACTCTGAAGATCTATGCGTCTCCTTTTGTTTTGATTAGTTTGGTGATCCTAGCCGTCTGGCCTGTTAACTTGATTGATCTGACATCTGACCCATCCCTAGGTACAGACCCACAAAACCATTACGTCATGCGAGCCCTGAAGATGGTGTGGACACTAACTGTGAAAGTTACTTACAGACCACAGACAGCTTTTTTTTTCCCCCGTTGCTGGGATTTCGACATCCGTTTTGCTTACAATTAAATCTAGTTGTTTCTGGGGTTTTATTTCAAATCATTTATTGGGTTGTTTAAAGTTGAATGACTTTTTTCCCTCACGTCTAGACAAACCTCCTTTTTTTTTTTTTCATTCTTTGTCTTCCACTTTTGTTTTCTCCTATTCTTGTGAAGCTCTCCGTTCTCTAGCCATTATCTCATGCACAGATTCACTGGGTCTGGGATGTTCAGCACTAGTATTATTAGGTCAATTATTTCGTCTCTTTAACTCTTTTTTATTTTGTTGATTTAATTAAATCTTTTGATCCAAACGAAGTTTGTTGTTGGAATTTATTTTGTTTTACGCTCTGGTAACATTGTTGAATTGTAAAAGTTCAAGTAACGGCATTTTAAATCCTACATTATAATGGGACAGTTCTAGTCTGTGACTTGGTTACATCTTCGTGAGGAAGCGTAAACATTTGAATCGTGTGACTTACTCTAAGTATTATAGGTTAATTCATTCTAATTCGTTATCAAAAGTATGAAAGTTTAACGAGTTCTTTGGATGTTTAGTCCTCTAAAAAGGTTTGTCATCGTCATCAAACTCCATTTGAGTGAGGGTTTGAGAGGTTCAAATCTTCTCTTGCAAAAGCCCTGGACTAAGACCCTGCGTAATGCACGTATGTCACCCTACAGGTCAAGAACTAGTGACTTCCCAGACGTGTCCGAACGGAATTCAGATAGTATGGTGCAGTAGAAGAGAACAGGAGCCAGTTTCCTCTTCTTCCTGTCCGCAGCGGGTGCACCGTGAGTCGAGGTTTGGCCTGAACTATGAACCAACAGGAATGGGCACGTCCTACACTGTGCTATAATAGCTTGGTCAGGCCTGGGCAGACTCCACCATGGGGAGGCTCGGTCATAGCGTCCCTAATGTGCTGCCATACTCCACTGGCTTTCTTGGACATGACCCACACTCAAAACCATTTGTCCATTTCTATCGTTTGGCTATTAGCCAGAGCATGATGACAACTCACAGTTTAACCAAAGTGATCCGCTCAAACTGATGCCATAGAAAATGAAGCGCATTGTGACAGTTTGTTAAAGGAAGTTTTGAATGGGCTCTAAAAATACATGAGTCAATTTTTTTTTCCACATTAGAAATTCTCAACAAGTGCCGTGCTTACAGATAAATCTTGTAAAGTTTGTTGTATTGATTGTTAGAATTAAAGAGTTGAATGGTTGCCATTTTCAAACCATTAACTAGCTATGATATCATCTTCAAACTGAAGTAAAGCATTCATTAATACAGAGTTTAGAATTACCTCATTGTTTGTTTATTGTTGTGGTTCGTTCTGCGTCACATCGAGTCCTTTTCCACGAGTAAAAGACTATTATCTCTGTAACTTTAAATAGCTTTAATTGTTCTGTAATCTTTAGTTATTACTGGCTGTTATCGATTTTTTTTTATAATTTTTGTTGATTTTAAACCCAACTTACTTTTTTTCTCTTTAGAAGAGTTCGATGGAAATCTGGATTAGGCGCATTTTAGTTTTGACGCTTTTAGGTTTCTCAATATGCTATGATCTTATCACTTATCTGGACCAGTTGTGGAAAAAAGGAGGGTAGAAGGGGATATCTGGGTTATTTTCACCCTAATCTGTTTTTTAAAGGCATTAAAAATAAGGGAACGACTTGAATTCAAACTCATGGCTCAAGCAGACATACTAACCACTCTGCTAGTGAGGTACTTATGACTATAGAGCAGTGATTCCCAAAGTGGTCTATATAGACCCCCAGGGGTCTACGAGGACTTCCAAGGGGTCTACGGAAGTGAAAAAATAAATTGAGGGGGGGGGGTCTATGGCCTGTTAATGGGGGTCTACGAAGGCGAATCTCATTGAAGCATGACCATTCATGAAATTGACTCGTTCACAAATGATTTGTACCTTAGTTAATCCTTTGAATTTCAACCCTGTTAGTGGCATGATTTTTTTTTTTATTTAAAAATTTTAACGTATTATTTTAAATACCTTAATTGTGTCTACATGAAAGTAATAATTTGCATGGCAGAGTCTATAAAATAAAATGTTGACCGTAAATTGTTGGTTATTAAAAATTTGGCTTCATTCTTTCTTTGTTGAACAACTATTGCATTTGTTCTTTATTTTTATCTAACAAAGTTTGAAGCTATGTCGCTATGAAACCATCGAAGCTGTAACATCGAGAAAAGTCAACATGAAATAAAATAGATCAAGATTTGAAATACTTTTGAAAACTTTTAAATTCAGAATTAAGCCACAGTAGAAAAATGTTGATTAAACATCATAGAAGGGAATAGGTTTGTGAGCGTCTTACAATATATTTACTTAGGCTTATATCAAACTCTAAAAAACTGCACACTATAAGCAAAATATTGACTTTGCCAACCATTGAAGAGGTTTTACAATCTGTTTTACACAATCCTATATCTGATATCATTAAAAATTCCTTTAAGCAACAATATAGTTCAAAGGTGTAATGGTGAAATGAGTTTTGGACAATGAATGGTTATCGTGTTATTACGATTTACTTTTTTAAAAAGCTGGACTAGTTAACCTTGCCTGATAATGTAGTGGTATTATTATATTTTTGTTATGAATCAAGAAATTCATAAAGAATTGCTTTTTGCCTGAAATTTTGATCAATTGCTCCTTCACACAGAAGTATGATAGTTTTCAAAAGGCTTATCTTTGACACTATTTTTTCTGAGTTCTTGGTTGCTAAGATCCTATTTTAAAACACAGAAATTAAACGGGAATCGGACATAGTCTATTTCACAAACTTGTTTCATAAATTGAATGAGGTTAACTTGCAGCTACAATGTGATAACCTAAATTTGATCAACACGAAGGCATAATCTCAGTGTTTCATGTGAGGATTAAATTAATGAAGCATACAATGATAAATTTTCTTACTTTCCAAATTTAAATCAGTCAGACATCATCTAATCGAGAAGATAGAATGTTAACCCGAACTAAATTGAACCCCAAGATTGACATTTTATTATCAAAGCTGCCCACCAATAGGCGTTTTTTTTTGTTGTTGTTGTTGTTTAGTTACTTCTTGTAATGCATATTAAATTTTATTTTGCTTTATTTTGTTTTGAATGTCATCAATAAATATATATATAGCATAGTAATCAGTGAGAAAAGCACATCTGAAGTTAATGAATTTTCAAAAAAATGCTGGGGGGTCTACCGAAAACTTAAAACATGGCAAGGGGTCTACGAGACAAAAAAGTTTGGGAACCACTGCTATAGAGGATTGTACAGTTATGTATGTAAATGTCTCCATTCAATAATAGTTTTTTACAAATGGTATTTCGTTGCTTCCACGTGACTAGCTCGTGCCCGAAATGTTTAGACTGAATCGTCTCACAGTCTAGAGCGCAGTACTCTAAATACTTGTTACACAATCACATTTAAGTTACACTGTTACACATCACATTTAGGTGACATTGTTACACAATATCACATTTAGGTGACACTTAATAGTCCATTTGACACTTGAACACGTTTTTTTTTCTCCCCCTCTTTCCATTCCTGGATTAATTTGAACCTTTTGCCCAATTATTCGTATGACAAGGTTGTCTTACAACAGTCATGCTACAAAAGTCGACTTCTAAGTGGAATGTTGGTAATAAATGCTGTAGCCTCCAGGAATTGTATAGATGAAAATCCCAAGAGACAATGCTACTCTTAAGAGAGAGATGTGTAATGGAACAGACAATCTGCGTCACGTCAACTGAATGATGACAGGGAAGAAAATAGTTTTTCTGGTCCCCAAGAAGAGGGTCATGGGGCGAGTGGGTGGGGCAGCAATCGATGACAAGGTTATGAAAGTAAACCCCTTTGGGACGTGGATCCTTTACCAATAAGAAATTACTTTTTCCTCCCCGGTCAAGTTTGAGGACCTCTTGGAACTCTTTGGGTTCAGCAGACATTGTTTGCAGACTTAATGTCTAAATATTGGCTTGCGTTGTTCTGTCTCCCACATCGGGTACCCGCTTTTAGCATTTGTCGCTGTAGTCACACACTCAAAGATAAAACTGAAATTTAAGTCACAATAGTAATAATATTTGTTTTTCTGTCTTCTGAGTTTTCTGTTCTGTTTTATAAATTATGACTGCGTGACTTTTTAAAGAATTATGACTGCATGATTTTTTAACTTTTCTGTCCTGAGACATTTTTTCTAATGACACTACGAGTCGTGGTCAGTGAAGACAGATTTGAGAAATCTCACTTCTCTTTTAAAAAGTGTTCGTTAATGTCTTCAGTACACATCTACATAATTGTGAAGTACTTTTGATACAGTACAAACGTGTTTAGTTAACAAGTACTTAGTTGTAAGTAGCAGAATTGACCTCTCACTAGTAGTAGAATCTCACTCACTGATAAAGTCTTGACTTTTGGAGCTCGGCTGAGAGTCTGGCATATTGAGAGCGAGTAACTGTCACGTGAATGGACTTTCAATGTGGGTCAAGGCCAGTCTCCAACTAGGTAGCCGGAAATGAACCACTCGGTTAAGGCCTCCAGGGTTGTTATCGTCAATTGTTTCCAATGACCTTACAATGTGTGCTGTACTGTTACTATACGTAGACACTTATAGATTTTACATTAATACACTCTACAATCTACACGAACAGTCTTCGGTGGTCAACGAATTATGGTGTTTTATAATAATACTATAGAATTTAATTTTAATTTAATAGTAATGCTTTATACGATATAAAGTTAATGATACACATGTATTATATGTATGTATAATATATTGGCATTGGTCTTTAACTCTTTGCCGAGCTTATCTTGTAAAAATTGTGAATACTGTCGCACAACGGTTAACAAGAATAGTGCTTACGGATAGCAAAAAAAAAAACAACAACGCGTCTACTGATACACCAAATATCAGTAGTTTCGGACAGCAATCCTTTTTTGGCATTGCATATATTTGGTTTAATTTTGAGTCATTAAAACATTAATTACATGATTGATTTAAAATATTTAAATATTTAACTTGATTAGCATGCACTCGTTCAGGGAAATGTTCTTTCTTTCTTTGAATGACATGTTTGCTTTTTGTTTTTTTTTATGAAAAAGAATTGTTGACTTTTTTTTTTAAGCCAGCATTGTTGGTACATCAGGTGAGTTGCAAAAAAAAAATGTTTCACTTTATCAGTTATTTCCTTGATAGTCAAGGCTTTTGGTTTGAGATACGCCGCACTTTGTCACTGCTAATAAAGACATGTCAGAATATGGCAGTGATCTTGTCTCCGATATAATGATGAGTGACAATGTCAACACGTGACGTGTCAGGCAGAAGATTGTTACTTTGATAGAGGCTATGAGAATTCCCTCTTGTTATAAAACACAACACTTAGATTGTCCATCGCGTGAGTCAGTTGCAGGCTGTGCAGGAGCCTTTCCTATCAGTATTAAGTTATTATATTACAAAATAGTATTTATTTATTGTCCGCAACTTCACTTCTGCTTTTTGGCTCGATCTGTTAGAGACTGTCACAGAGAGGGACTAAACAAGAGTTTTCAATTATCCCGCAGACTGGTTACCGGTGACTCTTACTCTTTGGCAATAGTTTAGGTTGAATAACGCATAAGTAGATGAGACAAGTATCCAATTTGTGAATAAATGCTTCATATAAAGTAGTATGAAGGATTAACCCGATCTTGATCCGGTGACCGCCAGATTGGGACTCACTCGTGTATAACGCTGTTCCATTGACATCGCACGTGCTTTTCTGATTGAGTATTGCACCCACTGATTGGCTGATTGAGTATTGCACCCACTGATTGGCTGATTGAGTATTGCACCCACTGATTGGTGATTGAGTATTGCACCCACTGATTGGCTGATTGAGTGTTGCACCCACTGATTGGCTGATTGAGTATTGCACCCACTGATTGGCTGATTGAGTATTGCACCCACTGATTGGCTGATTGAGTGTTGCACCCACTGATTGGCTGATTGAGTATTGCACCCACTGATTGGCTGATTGAGTATTGCACCCACTGATTGGCTGATTGAGTATTGCACCCACTGATTGGCTGATTGAGTATTGCACCCACTGATTGGCTGATTGAGTATTGCACCCACTGATTGGCTGATTGAGTATTGCACCCACTGATTTGCTTATTGAGTATTGCACCCACTGATTGGCTGATTGAGTATTGCACCCACTGATTGGCTGATTGAGTATTGCACCCACTGATTGGCTGATTGAGTATTGCACCCACTGATTGGCTGATTGAGTGTTGCACCCACTGATTGGCTGATTGAGTATTGCACCCACTGATTGGCTGATTGAGTATTGCACCCACTGATTGGCTGATTGAGTATTGCACCCACTGATTGGCTGATTGAGTATTGCACCCACTGATTGGCTGATTGAGTATTGCACCCACTGATTGGCTGATTGAGTATTGCACCCACTGATTGGCTGATTGAGTATTGCACCCACTGATTGGCTGATTGAGTGTTGCACCCACTGATTGGCTGATTGAGTATTGCACCCACTGATTGGCTGATTGAGTATTGCACCCACTGATTGGCTGATTGAGTATTGCACCCACTGATTGGCTGATTGAGTATTGCACCCACTGATTGGCTGATTGAGTGTTGCACCCACTGACTGGTAACGTGAACTGAGACACTGTTTATAAGCTTGTACTTTTATTTTCAACATTTTTATTAACACATTTTCAACGAGTCAGTGGATCGAAGAATAAGATTGATGGAACGTTTTATCAAGTATCTTGACATTTAAAGTCCTGGTATGCCTGGCCTCTCGGACCACTTGGACTCACTGACCAGAACTTTATAATAGTGACAGACATCCTCCCTCCTCCCCGGAAACAGACAGCCCTGGAATGATCTGCTTTTTGTCGTGTGCTTGATGTTTAGAGACATTCAACCCTTCTGTTTATTACACGTTGGTGATTAGTGTTAGAATGGAGGGGAAAAAATGGGGAGAGAGGTTGGATTCATAGCTTGTAAACTTAATACAGGGGCAGAGTTGGAATTCATAGCCTGTAAACTTAATACAGGGGCAGAGTTTGAATTCATAGCCTGTAAACTTAATACAGGGGCAGAGTTTGAATTCATAGCTTGTAAACTTAATACAGGGGCAGAGTTGGAATTCATAGCTTGTAAACTAAATACAGGGGCAGAGTTGGAATTCATAGCTTGTAAACTTAATACAGGGACAGAGTTGGAATTCATAGCTTGTAAACTTAATACAGGGGCAGAGTTTGAATTCATAGCCTGTAAACTTAATACAGGGGCAGAGTTGGAATTCATAGCTTGTAAACTTAATACAGGGGCAGAGTTTGAATTCATAGCTTGTAAACTTAATACAGGGGCAGAGTTTGAATTCATAGCCTGTAAACTTAATACAGGGGCAGAGTTTGAATTCATAGCCTGTAAACTTAATACAGATGGTAGCTGTCTTTTTATTTCATCTAGTTTCACAAGAGCTCCTGTTTTTCTTTTCAAGGAAAGATAACTTAGTTACTGCAGTTAACTCATGAAACTATTGCGTTGTAGATGGCGTGTCGTGTGATGCACCTGTGAGTTACTCAGGCAGAGGGTGAAACTGAAACCAGTCAGTGCTCAGGTTGAGAAACGGTCATTCTGTTAGACAGTAATCAGACGAGCTCTTTGTTTAGCCGTCAAGCAAACAAACAGACACAAAACGAGTCTAGAGTATTGATTGTTGTAGATGTATGTACATTTCACGAGTACTTGTGACGTGGCTGGGAGAGGGAGAGAGGACGAGCGTTGACGCGGCTACTTGTTAAGGCTGCTCCAATAAAAAAAAGTGTTTGAAAAGGAACAGGTGGGGAAAGGTTTAGTTGACTTCGCACGTTACCTGTGCTCCTAGTACTGGTCGCGATAAAGATCTTAGGTGTTTAAACCAGGGGATATTGAGTGATAATCCCGGAGTGTGGCTTTCATGTGAGTGATTGCTCAATGGGTCTCATTATATAGACGTATCTAGTAAGGAGTTGATTAACTGACTTCTGGATAAGATTGACGTGGTGATATGTGGGCCTGCAATTAAATAGATTGATTCGTGTTTGTGGCTATCAGCGCTAGTGGGTCAACGGTTTCGGGTACCCTGGAAGTGTTAGGATCGGTTCCCACACCTCCCTCTATTTCTATCTATCTATCTATCTATCTATCTATCTATCTATCTATCTATCTATCTATCTATCTATCTATCTATCTATCTATCTACCTATCTATCTATCTATCTATCTATCTATCTGCTGTCTTTGTTTATGTTACATAATCTGAAATGTCCTTTAAACTTGCAAATGTGTGAAGTGCTTTGTTTCTTTGACTCTGTATCTAAGTCCAGCCTATCAGTGGGATACTGGCCATTTGTGTACTTATTGCTTCTATTATTTTGAACTGACTAACCACCGAGCTCAACTCTGTAACAGATCTCCAATACTTCAGTAAAGCTGTTAAAAGCGTCTGAGACGTAGCGACCCAGGCGCCCCTCTCCCTCTCAACGCCACCCCAGACTGGGATACTGACCTTACATTACCCCGAGTATAGGGGTCAGAACAACATGGGGAGGGGAGAGTAGAACCATTGTAATAAAAAATAAACCCAGCCAGACATTTGGTGAGATCTATGTTTAGAATTAGTATACTGTAGCGAGAAGCAGCGACTATTATTGCTGGCTTTTGTAAAGAATGTTATTTATGTGTAATTTAAGCCCTAGTATGTTTCTCAGACCTTGATGTATGGGACAAGTGTGTAGTTGTGCTAGTTGATTGGAAACGGAAGGAAGAGAGAAATCTTATTGAATCTATTGCACATTTTTGTAAGGTTAAGATAAACGTTTTTCTAAACATGACTGTCGAGGCTTGACAAAATAGCTCCTGTTTGACTTTTTAGATTATCATTTAAGAAATGTTTTTGAATCATTTCATTAAAAATAAGTCATTAATTACTCATTTGATCAAAGGTTTGACTACATGTTGTTTTTTTTTTTGTTGGTTTTGTTTTTGTTTTTTTTTTTGGAACAGCACGACATTCTGTCTAATAGTGTTCTGTCTACTGTGCTTAAATATTATGATTTGTCTCCTAGTAATCAACAGATTAGGATTGTTGGAGGATCTAGTTTTGGAGGGTAAGCTAGAGAAGACGTAATGGTGAACAGAATTTCGGTAAAAGGAAGTCAGATCCGTCAGTTTAAGTAGTGAAAATGTCCGGTTTTCACCTATTTGTTTTTCATCAGTCGAAATCATTCTTTCATATCTTCTGGTTTAAACACACTATGTCATTCATAAGCAGCTGAAGTTGAACAATTCCTTGACAACCTATTTCACGAACATTCCTTGAGCAGACCCTACTACCACTAAAGCCCAACATAACCAACACCCTGTACGGCAGTGCTGAACAACTGAAGAGAACAACACACTATTTTTCCTTGGCACAAGTCTTGCAAAAAGAGCTGACAGCTCAGCAGCAATAAAGCTGGGTAGAAGAAGAAGATCAACGACCATTCGTCTATTTAGAGATGTTTATGTTTCTGGCATTTGTTTCTTTTTCATGCTCGGTATAAAACTATAAAGTTCACAGAGCATTTGGACTGGTCGACGCACAGTGGGAAACAAAACAGATAGGAATAGACTCCTCAATAACTTACTGAAAGACACTTGTCTCACAAGAAGAAAATGTTTATGTGTAGGCCTACATAGTTTTACGCGAATAATCAACTTGAGCGAAACATCGTTTCGAGAACTACTTCACTTAATTTAATTGACTGACTTATTTCATGTACTACATTGTAAGCCTAGTTTCAAAGTATATACCTCGTCTTGTTTGTATTAGGTGTGTGTGTGTCCTCCTTTGTAAAGCTTCGTCCTTTTTTTTGTCCTCCTTTGGGTTGGAGGTATCGGGTAACCCTACGTGGATAGACTTTGTTCATTTGCGTGTTGGGTTAAAAAAAAAAAAAAAAGGTTTGGAAAGACTTAATGTTTTCGACAACTGCTCCAACATAGTCTTTGTTGTTTTGTTTAGTCAGCGGCCTGTTAGCCATCAAGTATTCTCTGATAATGTTTGCTTTGCTGTCCAATTCTGAGATTAAAACGGTGAACGGTGTTTGCATGATCTGATATCCAATCTTAATAGTGTGGGTCGAGACTCAAATATGGAAACACAATACCCAGCGGTCTAAGGTTTTGTTTCTCATTGCAATAGTGCTAGATTAGACATCACATTCATTAGAAATGTAACACAAGCACATTGATTTTTCTTAAACATTTTTCCCGAGCTCACTTCGGATGCTCTAAACTCGCAAACAATTGGTAAGGAAATCCATGCGAACGAAACAATAGTTGGTATCTTTTAAGTGAATAAATAACAAAAAGAATAAAATAAAAAGACCTTAGTCATGTTGCATTGGACTAAGAGACAACCCACTGATTGACAGTATTAGATTTGTTAGCCCATTTATCTGTTCTGAAAGGAATGATGCAATTGTCTTTATTTGGAATCTCTCTCTCTCTCTCTCTCTCTCTCTCTCTATCTCTCTCTCTCTCTCTCTCTTTCTCACGTTTCATTTTGCGGCACAAATTTAGTTCCGCACCGTCCTGGGATTTGTCCTCGCCGTCTGTCAGAGGCGGAAAAGAGGGAAGAAGTCCCTAAGATCCTGTCAATAGAAAGTCCAGCCCGCCTTGTTGAACCAAGATTTAAGTGAAGCAATCAGACGCTTGTGTTTGATCAAGTTATTTAGCGATTGTCTCTTTACAATCAGCCACTGATGCTGGACTACTTTTTTGTTCTAAGAAACATTTCTAGAACTTTTTGACGTTTGAAATGGAAACATGATGTTGTCCTAGACAGCTGGGAAGTGAGGACATCACTGTCTGGGTGGGTGGCATCAATTACGAAGTAAATAGTCGTAGGATCGAAAAATAAATGGGGAGTTAAACCACTAGCTGAGTTTAGTCGAAACTAAATTTTTGAACAGCTTACAGGAATCCTCCGAACAGAAAGCGACAGAAGGAGAGAACTCGTACTTCGGAAGATGAAATTCGGAAAAAAATTGAAAATACTGACACACATTTTTTTAAGTGATCCTTTCTGTATATATTTGTCGCATGGGTTAATTGTTCTATGTCTCAAGAGATGTGTACGCAGGAAGTCTACTTATACATTGGTTGCGCAAACATGCAAAAGTGAGTTCATTAAAAATGAAAAGCTTTAACTTAACTTTATCTTTGTTCAATCTTGTCGTGATTTCTACTGGAGAATGAACGAATTTTGGTTCGTTACGAGGATGTCTGTGATGTCTTCATCTAAATAAAACTTTGAACATTGGGACATTCGATATCATTTCTGAAAATACGAAGACGTTTTTAATGTCTAACTTCATCGTTACACCATTGTATATCACTATCAAAGACAAACTTTAGATAGAATTTCAAATTACTATCTCGGCACAAGTTTATTGAACCCACCGTGTGTTACAGGTTAAGAAAAAAAAAAAAAAAAGACGTCAATCTTCTACTGCGCAATTAGGCCAGATCAGACCACATTTGTAGGGGCAGGTCTGCAGCAGTACTGACCTCTGACAGATAATAAGGATCCCTTTAAGAATGCTTAAGGCTTCGAGTGCGAGAGGGGTGGACATTTTTTTGTTTTAGTTTATTACTTTATTTATTCTTGACTTTTTAAAACTGATGATCTTAAAATGAATTGAAACTTTTTTTTTGTTATTGTAATGATAGTTTTAACAGCTTTGTAATGAATTAATGTATTTTATACTTACAGGTTACTTGGGAGTAAATCTCTGAATTCGAAAGGGATCAATGATTATTTCCAGAAGAATCTTTGAGTCAGAACCAGTCCGACGCTAAAAATCCTCTGACCACAAACGTCATCAATTGAGCCATTTTGTTTTGTTTGTTTTTTTTAAGATAATGATCTTACAATGTGGATAAGTATATGCCATCCAGAGCTCACGGCGGCGTTGCTGTGGGAATTGGCTCTGTAGATCTAGGAATACTTTCCTTACGGAGTTTCTTTGTGGTGCCTTGTGGCTCTTGTTTTTGTGTCCCCATCCTCCGTTAGTTGGCCCGACAATGGCCGGCATCTTCAGGCGTCGTCGTGGTTTCCTGGTGAAGCTAGTCCTCGTTGTGCCCGTTCTGTACATCATCTCGCTCTTCGTGTTCAGCAAGCGTTCATTTCCGCCCTCCGACACCGACCTGTCCAAGGGCGATGAGGTCAAGGCCCAGCCCAGAGCGGCGGAAACGAAGGCCCCGGCCGTGATGGAGGTGCCGAAAAACGTTGTCGACCCCCAGTTGGACTTCAGGCGGCAGGACAACGCTGTTAAAGATGTGGTGGAGCATGTGGCCACCATGAAACAAGAGCGTAGTGTAGAGGAGCGTAAACAGGAGGTTGTGAATAAGCCGGAACCAGATCATGACCCTAACGGTCCAGGTACGTCCATCTTGATTTTTGTATTCATTATATTGACAGCAAATCATTTAAATCGTTTTTACAATTCCTCTGTTCAGCTTGCAAATTCTTCGCCAGGCCATAAAAACAAAAACCTGGGCGGAAACAGCTGTAACTATTTCCCGAGAAATTAACCAGTTAACGTAAAATATATTTGAGAAAAGAATTACTAGCTAAATGGCCACACTGGGAAAACTCTGGTTTGACCGTTAAAATTTGTCAAAGTATATAAATAAATTTGGCTTAAGGTATAGATTCTAGACTAACTCTTAAATAATCTATATCTTGAACACGCATACGTCAGCGGATATTTCCGCATGTATTCATTAAATAGTTAAATCAATAAATACATTTTTTTCGCACCGTCTTCCCAAGTCTGGATCTATAGGTCTATCAAAAAAACTTTGGAGTAGATTTATGCATGCACTTAACCAGGATTTGTATGTGAGTGTTTTTTTTTTTTTTTTTGGGGGGGGAGGGGAAGGGGGATTATGTTATCTCTCATTCATATCATTCTTTTTCTTACTGTTCAGCTGATGGACAAAAAAATAAACTGTGTGCTATTTGTAATGTATCTAAAGCTTAAATGTTATACGTTAGAAACTATGATCTAATTAGTAACACTGTTATGGGTTAGGGATTTTGGTCAAACTGGTGACATTGTTCTAAGTAAAAGACTTTGATCCGAATTCGGACGCGGGTGAAATAGTTGCTTAAGAAGGGGAGTTAATTGCATGGGTCTTTCTGCCAACTGTTTATTTTGTTGTTCTTCTGCAGGCGAGAACGGGCAAGGCATCAACATCGAGAAAGAGAAATTAGCTGAGGAAGACAGGAAGAAATATGACGAGGGCTGGAAGAAGAATGCCTACAACCAGTATGCCAGTGACATGATGTCACTTCACAGGAGCCTGCCAGATGTCAGGGACAAAGAGTGAGTACTGCAGAGAGTAACTATTTTTTTTCTTTTTATAACGTTTCCCCCTCCTCTCCCCCAGGCTTTAAAAAAAAACTGTACTATAAAAAGCATCGTTTCAAAATCTTTTTGCTGTAAAATATTTCTCACTTTCAACTCAAATCTTTTTTCTCTTGTTTTTGTATCATACTCTTCTCTTTCTCCTCCGCCAACCCCCATTTCTCATTAATGAAGTGATTTTAAGATATGCTCCTATGCTGTTAATCTGTCAGTTTCAAATTGCAGTGTGGATAGCTCTTAGGCCTCTCTCTCTCTCTTTCTCTCTCTCTCTCTCTCTCCCCAGTCGCCATTGTGAAGACAGAAATTTTTTTTTTAAATGTTTCATTTCCTGCAATACTATTGGATATTGTTTTTAACTCTAAAAATAAACCAAAGTGCTGCTTGGGGTTTTAAATAGTTCTCATTCGTTGGGGAAATCATGAGCAGGATCTAATGAGGGTGTATACATTGAATCCCACCTTGGCAGTGAAAGAGAAAAAAAAGCTACAGGCACTTAAGTTAAACGTTACATTTGTGTGTGTGATTGTATGTTGTTTAAACGTGTCAATGGGTCTCATTAAAAGGTTGAAAGACTTGCAGGAAGGCCAGGGCAGAAGTGAAACGAATAAATACAAAGGAATCAATGTTTCGTTAGTTTCAAAGTGTAAGCCTTTCCCTAGCTCTTAATCTTCACCCTAAGAGTTTATTTTCATCAATTCTGAAACAGGAAATCTAAGCAATCTTTGAAGAAAACACAAATCTGTGGAATCTCTTGGAGAAATTTTTATTTATTTGAAGAATTGAAAGAAGGGGAGGCAAATGAGAAGTTTTAAGATTGTTACAAGAAAAAAAACCATTGATGCACATAAGAGAGGTCCAATCGCTAATACACACAATATATTGTTGACTGGTTTTGACTTAAGGCTGTTGACAAACGCAATACATTACAACATTTCATTCTCTTAGTTACTTTCTTTAAAATGTTAACACAGTGACCTTTGACTAGTTTATTTTTGTTGTTGTTGTTGTTTTTAATCCAAAATTCAGCATTGCGTGAAGACACTTTCCCATTCAAGTTGACACAAAGCTAGATCTGTTAGAATGTCGCTTTGTTTTCCAAGCTCTTTTTGTTTTCTTTCCTAGCACTTGTACAAATGTATAGACTATGGATTCAATATGACTTCCAAAACTTTAAATAGATACAAATTGACCGTTGGTCAGTTCCGACTCCAGTGCTTATCATACTGGTCAATGTAAAATGATAGGTGAACAGTTCATGTCTGGTTAGGAATCTAATACCTGTCCACGGGAAAAAAACTCCAAGAAAATTGAGAAATGTCAAGGAGTGATTTTAACAACAGGCATCGTCGGGGTCTCAAAAGTGAAACATTAAAAAGTATACATACAAAAAGAAAGAAAATGTTCATATTGTTCTGAACAAGTGACAGACACAACAAACTCACACACACACACATGCTCTCCCGCACGCGCATACAAGATCACCCATCTTCAGACTGCTAGCACGTGCGCGCAGACATCCGTTCAGCAACTAGCCCTGGAAGTTAACACTAGCGGAAAAAATAAAACAAAACGAGCTATCAATAAATCAAATTAAAATTATTTTTTTAAGGGAAAACATTTCCCTCCAGACTCTAAGGAATTTGATTAGCTTTCAAACGAGATCTAACACGTTCGTCTTGATAAATGGAAATGAAATTGTTCAAAGCAAGACAGTGGATCCGAGACATCAGGTCGTTTACAAAATAGTTCGAAATCATTCAATATTTTGAAAGTTTGGCATATTTTTAAATGGACATTTCAGAATGCGAATATTTTAGCTTAAGAGCAACATCAGTAGCTCAGTATGTAATTGATTTATATGTTCTCATGTTACAATGTTGTTGTTTTTTACTAACAGTATTGCAAACACATCACGTGATCTCCTCTGAAGAACAGCCACTTATCTATTCGGTTGCTTTCACAATATATTCTTAAAGACATAAAGTTAGACAAATATTTGGTGTATGTGATTTTCAGACATACAAAATTAAAACCAACAAAATTGAGTTCCCTCCCCCCTTCTTTTGTTTTCAACTCAACATTGCTTCCATAGCACTTGACAAAACTTGCTAGCTCCCGGCCAACAGAAAGTAGAGATTAGAATTTACCTCAAGTACGCTCTGGATAGCATTTGACAAAACTTGCTAGCTCCCGGCCAACAGAAAGTAGAGCTTAGAATTCACCTCAAGTACGCTCTGGATAGCACTTGACAAAACTTGCTAGCTCCCAGCCAACAGAAAGTAGAGCTTAAAATTCACCTCAAGTACGCTCTGGATAGCACTTGACAAAACTTGCTAGCTCCCAGCCAACAGAAAGTAGAGCTTAAAATTCACCTCAAGTACGCTCTGGATAGCACTTGACAAAACTTGCTAGCTCCCAGCCAACAGAAAGTAGAGCTTAAAATTCACCTCAAGTACGCTCTGGATATCATTTCAAATCATAGACATAATTCTAACGCCCACCTATGTGGCCTGACATGGCCTAAATTGTGCCGATGTGCCAAAAAACAAACCATCCCAGTACACTCTGGGTATATTTCCAATCAAAGACCTGTGGGGAATGGCCTATGTTACATCATATTGACATACGAAGTTGTTCTACATTTTCAAGACAATATTGACAGACTTCTGCAGCAGTAAAACAGAGACCGAGTTTGACTTGACCTAACACAATTCACCACAAGATTGAGATGTTCACGCGAGGCTCCTATCATTCGTACTTATCACGGCAGGTCAGTGTGGTCTTATATTTATGTTTTAAGTCCAACAGAACAATACCACAACTATTTATGGAGACATTAACCAAGACACGGAGAAATGATAGTTTCCAAAGTTTTGTAAACCCCAGAGATAAGACCGCTAGCTGTTCACTTCTGACACACTTATTGTTGTTATTTCGACTCAGATTTAAAGCTAACTATTTTTTTTATGGCTAATTCATCAGGTTCTGTTACAGACACATTAAACCTTAACGAATAGTGCCCTCTCCCACACCGAATCACTTGCACGCGAAACATTCTGTAGAGCACAGTCCTTGAGGTCACATGTCAACTAGGCTTGTCATTTATCTCTGTTTAATCCGAGATCTCAAGATGTCCACACAATTTGTTGAGTTTTTTTTTTTGGTGAACTTTCAACCATGGCTTTTGTTGTTACTTTCATATGTCGCTGTTTGAATCACACCATCTTCTGGTTTTATTGCTTAGATCCGTGGCGCGCTGCTCATTTGTTATCATTTCCCTCCACACCAAGTCATCAAGGCGATAACTTATAGGACTAGGTCATTCATTCAGGCAGGAGTGGACAAACCTGTACAATGTCTTTCTAGTTTGTGTTTGTAACGTAATGTTTCACTGGTACTTTGAAGATATGATGCCAGTATTGAGGGGATTCTTTGTCCCCCACACAACGTAACATAAATCAGTTAGGAACTGAAAAAATAAATCACATATTGACACGCTTATACTTTCATTCACTAAGCAAGTAGGCCTATAGTTCAATCTCTGAACACGTCGCTAATTTGTAGAAGTTGATGACGTCAATCTAATTAAAATGTTCAATGCAAAGTTTGAGGCTACGTCTATAGCGCTTGTGAAATTGGCTTTTGACAAAGATATTTCAATGTATTTTCTACTCTAATAAGGTTCCTATACGGTCTTTGGGTTGTAGCTCCTAACAGTTAGTCTAAATAAACTGTTAGAGGCACATTTCATGTCTTGACTGGGACTTGAACAAACTTCTTTTGGAGCCAAACATGAACGTTCATTTGATTACTAGTATATAAACACAGCGTTCCACTTGAGGACAGCTTAAACCCCCAAATAGAAATTACATGTTTTAATAATAAAAAATGCTTTTTTATTATGTGTCAGCATGCAAATAAGAAGAAAATAAATATTTTTTCTTTATATCTTATCAACTTTTTGAGAAAAAAAAATTTTTGGGGCTATTTTTAGCTAAAATGATGAAAAATAGCTATTTTGCATGTCAAGATTTCTTGAAAACTACTAAAGCTAGTTCAATAAAACTTCAGGTGTTGATTATTCAATACTAGTAGAAGATTGTGAAGCAGAATAAACCAAATTCATTTAATAGAAAAAAAGTTATAGCTCTAAGCATGGTTGCGGCCCATTATTTTAAGTTTTTATAGGGGGGTAGGCATAGAAAAAAATTAATTACTCTTAAAGTTTTCAACCTTTTCTATTTATTCTGCTTCACTTTCATACCTATATATAAAACATTATTTGTGCCAAATTTCAAGACAAAATATTCATAAATAAATTTTTTATCACGCCAACTCTGAACAAAAAAATATGAAAATGGCTAATAGGAGAAAACTGCAAAAAACGACAATCTCTGTGATAAAAACTAAGTTATAGTGTTTTTAAAAACATTTCTGCTATACAGTTAATATCTCTAATGTTCATCTGTGTTCCTAGTATTATTTTTTTAACTTTTCAACGCTTTTTTTTACTGTTATATCCTATCTTGTTTGACTATACGATGCGATTTCTCAGATTCTAGGAATACTACATTGATGTAATTTATGGAGGAAAATATTCTAAACTTGCTGTATAACCTTAAACTGAGTAGTTCACCTTCACTATATGATGAAACTAGCTTTATATACTGCTATTTCAAGACTTCTTTTACTAAAAAAAGCAATTTTAGGATGATAATATGGTGGAAGGTCTCATCAACATTTTGGATTTGTCGAGCGTTCCTCGAAAGAATTACGGCCTTAAAATACTAATCTAGTTTCATTCACACCTTTTGCTTTTATTTTCAATAGTTCAACTAATTGTTGCAAGCATTATGTTTTAAAAACAGTGAAGGAAAATGGTTGAGGTAGACCCATGGATGATACAGAAAACTTTAGGTCACCTTATGCCTATCACCCTATGTGAAACTATGTCTATATTATATATAGATCTATATATACAAACAAATCCTGGTACTGGTACTTTAAATTGTTTTGAAATTTCTTAGCTGCCTTTAGATCTAAAAATAAGATTCAATCTTTTCATCAATTCCATAAATGTCTAGGTAACAGTATTGTCCTGAAGTCTAAATGAACTAAATCTACTTTCTAGATCTAACTTGAACTACTATCATTTGCTACACTAGATCTACGACTACTATGGTACTATTAGATTTAGTTAGATCTAGATCTGCTTTTATTATGGATTATTAGTAGACCCAAATCTAAAATGCAAAGAGTAGATCTAGATTATAATCTAGACTAGGCTATTGCTGATAGACTAGCTAGATCTAGACTAGAGAACCTGGTCTAGTTACTAGATTTAGTAGTTAGATCTAGTCACTAGTCTAGTACTTTACTACTACAAGACTAGTGAGTGTTAGTAGCAATCAAGGCTAATCATGCCTTTGTTTATGGGGGCTGAATGAGCTAATTTCCGCAAAGCTTACTTATATTAGGTAAACCTTTCAAAATTTAAGTGTAGATCCCATTTCTTATCCATATTGAGTTTGAGAACTGATAGCAAATAACAAAAACAAAAGTACTAAAACTTTATCAAGCCACGTAGCTTCTCAGCAAAGGGTTGGAATCCTAAAAATACCCGCGCAGTTGTTTACATGTGTATCTAGGTCAATATTTGTAAAGTGTTTTCTGATTGGTTTAAACTTTAAACCACATAAATATGTATCTTTAAACCAATGAAAACGTTTGTTTTATTTGTTTTCAGCTTTTATTTATGGAACATAGAGGATTTTTTTTCATATATTGTGGTGAAAAATTATTGAAATCGGACCAAAAATAAAAAAGTTATAAAATTTTAAAAAATTTGCATACTAATTAGGTGACATATAAATGTCTAGTATACAAAATATAAAAAAAAATATTTAAAATACTTCCACTTTGAATTTTGACATGCTTTATACACCAAATTGTTCAGAATTGAATACTGTATAATATTCAATAATAAAAAAAAAACAAAAATTTTTACCCTTAGGGGGGTTTAAGCTGTCCTTGAGTGCAGAAGCATGTAGAAACACAACTGAAATAGTCGTATCTTGAACAATATATACAACGGACGTTTACCACAAGTCTTTCGGTCACTCGTCTCTCGCTTGTGTCCAGCTTTCTCTCCCCTAGTCATGACCTGGACTGCGCAGGACGTAGTCGTAGTTACATTAGAATCTATTCACTTTATTAAACACGCACACACACACACTCCATTACAAGTATAGTAATTAGGTTGACAAGTGTGTTTGTTATTAAAATAATAGTCTGACTATTTCCAAACCTTCACAACTTGAGAGATTAAAAAAAACTTTTTTTCTGTCTTAAGGAAGTCGGGAATTTTTTTAATTTTTTTTTGTATCATTTGGAATCGAGAAATGCTGTTTCGGCGGCATGTCCAGATGACCTGTTTGATAACAGTGTTTTCTTTCTATGCATGCAACACCGGATCTCAGGAAGTGACTTTCTGCCAATGTAGTTGTTATTGTTGTTATTCGGCCGTGTCCTAGCGTTCAGTGGAGATTGATTTAGATGGAGGGGCACATCGACACATTATGTCACACACACGATCTCACACTTCCACATTCTCTCTCACACACATACACAATTGATATCTGATCGTACTAAATAATTCAACTCATTTTTTTGTGTCTTCTCACAATTGAGAGAAGAAGATTACTTCCAGGGGAGATTGGTGTGTGTGATGGGGCATTGGTCAGTCCAGCAATTTGTCACATCTTGAGGGTATTAACTCTTGACTCTTATGACTTGACAATGACGTCAACTAGTGTGACGTGTGCCCTAAATCTCGCGAGTTAAATGCTTGCCAACTTTCTGTGTTCATTTGATTACTGGCAACAAGGAATGTCACGTGTGCGTTGTGAACTATAGCTATGATCTCAAGAAATGATACAAACATAATTACAAATCCATTGGGCTGAAAAAATAGTTCATTTAATTTGTTATTATTATTATAAAACTCGTTCAAATTTTCTGGCGCTGCCAGGAAAGAAACTCATTTTTTAACAAAGCTTCATTGTTGCCCCATTAAGAGTGCCCAGTAGGTCTTTAGCAGAACCGCCTTTTGAAATGTAATGATAGTCTTCCTAGGAACGTTCAGGCTCACGAAGACGTGAGATCACAAAGTCACCACCCTTCTGCTGGGAAGCAGGACGTTTTGACGCCGCGGTTTCGGATATTTTAACTACACTTCCTTTGAGTGATGATAAGATGGAGTAAATCAAGCTTCTCTCGCACTATCTCAACTTTCTCACTTTCTTCAATTTGTGTCCATTATTTTTATGTCATTTTTATGAATGAATCCGCTTTTTGGTCGCGCCTTGTCCTTCACACTGTTCACAACCCTTAGATTCTTTAAAACAGACAATGAATAGTATATTGTACTAATTGTTTTTATGCTTTTGTGATAAACCGGAGAAGGAGGTGGGGGGGTCGTTAACAAGCCTCCCAAACTCAGCTGTCTCCTGGTTTACGCGTCAAGGCTGTCAGAGAAATGTAAGCACGATTTTTTTGTTCACGTTGGCACCTGGTAGCTTCGAGTTCCTTTATATATATATATAGAGAGAGAGAGAGAGCTCCTCCTTCGTGGTTGAAGATGAGCACATCTTTCATTTCCTGTGAACTCGAAGATGGCTACAAAGTCCAATCCTCGCTTTCAAAAGCCGGCCCACATACATGGCGTGGGTAAGCTGGGTCTACTGCAGATCAACCTGCTTCTTTTCTCAGCCTTTTGTTAGCTCTGCTTTCCTACACAGAAGAGTAATTGATGCAGGGGAGATTAATTGTTGCCGTTACCTTCGATAAAGTCCAGATATTTCAATCGGGCGCCGAAGCCACCATTATCCAGATTGACCGTTAGAAAAGACTAACGACCAGGCGTGGATCGGGAGCTCTTCGCCTTAAGTTCTTTCTGAAGGTTCCATGGCTGCGGCCATTACTGGGTTGCTACATACGTTGCAAAATGCGCACCGCGTTCAAGGTCCACTCCGTTCCGGATCCGGCCCGCTCGTTACCAGAACATTCTTCAACTTTCATTTTCTGAGTTTTGTGAAAGATAGAAAGATGGGACGAACTTGTATGAATCAGTTCATTGAGTCTATAAATGTCAAGCTTTATGTTAAGTCTACTACTGTGCATTTATTCTTCAATTATTCTTATAGGAAAAGAGTATTGTTGGCTCTTCAACGTCAGCATCCCCGGCATACATTTGGATATTGGTTCATTAGACTTCTGAAAATACATATGAACCAATTAAAACCTTTGGAATTGTGTCGAAAACAACGATCGGCCCCCATCTCCCTATTTACCCAGAATCCCCTCCTTAAAAAAAGTTCTTGTTGTTCCTATTATTTCGGTGTTCAGATGTGTGTAATAAAAGCATTGGGCGGACTTTTGAAGTAAAAATAACAGAAGGCACTGAATGTATCCACGTGAGTCATTACCCAATAAGCTAGAACGTCACAACTCTCACAAAAACGCATGAATTTCTTGGCGCTGTGTCTTGTATTGAGAACTCCATTCCGATTGTGAAGCCATGAATCTCTTTTAATCTTCTCGTATACATCATGCTGTATCGTGTCGTTGCAGAGAAATAATAGGGGGAAAAAACTGGTGTTCGTTGGCATGTAATTCACTGAGAAATTGATCCTTCCCCCAGATAGGCGTCGTGTTGTTTGTCTGACAAGTTGTTTATCAACGTGGACACGTACGAAACAGTTTTGATTTGTTTGTCTGACCTAAAAATGGAGATAATTGCTTTAAAGTTCATATCGGTCGACCTGGAGGTTGTCACTTTGCAGTTTTGAATACGTCTGTTGAACTTCGCCAAGCTGACTGTCTGACTAGTTCTCTAGACAGATTGTAACTCCTGTCAGTTTTGATCCTATACCTCTCCCAGGGGTCTTCTATCTATTCCTTAACCATTCCATTGTTTACTTGTAAAAACTCAAAGCTCATTAAGTTTTTCCATTGTGTTTGTAGATCATTTATTTTCCCTGGCTGAGTCTAATGCTCACTTTCTTTTAACTTTTTTTAAAAAACTTATTCTAGTCCCGGGTTTAATAGAAAAGACTTTATGATTCTTCGTCAGACGAAAGAAATCTCTGGACGCATGTTTTGGCCCGTGGCTTCAATCAGTCACCATGGTCAACCTTCGCGTGCTTAGATCTCCATTGATCTGAAAGACAGCCACCCACCCGCGGCCTGACCAGGGCACACAAAAAGAGTAAATAAATGGACTGAAATCTCATTTGACAAAAAGATGATTCAGGGGGAACCAATCTTATTGACATGGGCCATTGAGACGTCAAGTTGAGGCTCCCAGACAGGATAGGAAACACTTGGATAATGGGCAGTTTAGAGCAGTAGCCTAATCTAATCTGTATCACATTATTTGAAGGCTGTAGTTCCTCCAGCGTACTCCGGTAAACAAACAAACATAAAGAGAGAGGTTAATGATGTTGGAAATGACGAGCTCCTGGTGGTTCCTTGAAACCTTTTTTTATTTACTCTGACCCGGATGTGAACTGAACGAGATACTCTATGTAATAGACCTTGACCTACTTCTAGTTTTAGATTTTGTTGTAGGATCTCGACGATATTGAAGATTTTCACGATCAACTAAACCATGTCATGGACCCTCCATGAAACTTCAGTGTTGCCGAGAAAATGAACATTAAACTGAGCAACAAACTGAAGAGCTTTCAAAATTTGATTCCGCGGTGCTAAAGACGTGCACACAAATTATCACAGAACTTTTTAGAATAAAGCTACCAATACTTCTACCAACACTTTCTTTATTTTGTACACCAAAAAAGTGAGCTATGTCTAATTTTTCCGCCATAGATGAGTAACCTTTCGGCCATAGATGAAACTCTCAAGATTAAAACAAGAGAGTAACCTTTCGACCATAGATGAAACTCTCAAGATTAAAACAAGAGAGTAACCTTTCGACCATAGATGAAACTCTCAAGATTAAAACAAGAGAGTAACCTTTCGGCAATAGATGAAACTCTCAAGATTAAAACAAGAGAGTAACCTTTCGGCCATAGATGAAACTCTCAAGATTAAAACAAGAGAGTAACCTTTCGGCCATAGATGAAACTCTCAAGGGTTAAAGCAAGAGTGCAACGTTTCGGCCATTTTTTCGGGTGGCAATTCTTGTACGATTTCACCAAGGGTCATTACTATAAAAAAAAAAAGGAAAATAATATATCCCCAGGAAATCACACGCAAGTGTGACACAAGGCATCTCACAACGGATAATTTCATCTTGATTAATGCCCTCGTGTTTTGTACTTAGCTTTATTTAATGCATCCCTCTTCATACTAAATCCATTTCTTTGAATCCATACTAGATTAATGACGGAATGAAACATCTTGAGTGAAGCAAACGAAATTACCTTTCTGTTTTGTTCTTTGACTCCAACTTCTTGAGTTTCGAGCTCGTGACTTTCCCAACAAGTCAACATTCTCCCATTATTATTTGTGTACGACGTGACTGACATTTGAGCTTTCTCCACTGGAGAAAAGTTGTTATATAATGTCATCCTTCCATTGGCTGAAGATAATTGGATAACAAATAAAAATCGAGGTTTCCCTCAAGAAAACAATCATAGAAGGCTCGATGGAAGTTGAAAATAAAGACGTTTATACACACACTAACTCGAAGCTGTAGTTCTGAAGTGCGCCTTTCATCTTCCAAACCAAAATAGAAACTTTTGGTGTGAGTCACCAAGACAAGAATTTCACTTGAGTCTCAGCAGTGAGCATGTCTTCCTGCATTGACAAGTGTCACGCTGGTAGAGTGTGACCTGGTCACGTTTTAGCAATACTAGATCCCAGTGAGTGCGCGATGCGGCTTTGTATGACTAGATCACATAGCACGAGTCCAATTGAGACTTCGACACTGCACTTCATATGTAGACTAAAAAGGCACACAATAAACTCTTTGAATAGAGTGACACATTATTGTTAAAGGGAATCGATCAATGTACATTGAACTTCTCAAAGATTTTCTTTTCAAAAGAACGAGAATAGGAAAATATAATAGCGCCACCTACAGAGTTCTGAGCTATTTTTAGTTTTGCTTGAATAAACTACTGCGTTCTCAAGTGGTGACAGAACTTGTGCTGTCATTAGGAACAAGCGGCGAGGCTCAGTACGTGATGGTAAGTAATTTGTTCTCATCAGTGCGGCCGAACATTCCGGGCTCACATAGATCTCACCAGCCACACGAGGAGGCTCAAAACCCGTGTAAAGCTCTCATCCCTTGGACGACTAAAGTGGTCTTCATCGAACCACGATGGACGAACTATTCTATAAACAGCGGTACCCATTGTGTTCATACTTTTAAAAAACTCCTTGGAACAAGTCTTCTTTCCTGTTTGTGTGTGTGTTTGCATGTGGGTCTAAGCAGGGATCAAATCAAATCATCTTGTTTGCTGTTTTTATTTCAGTTGTGCTTTAGATACAGCTCAAGTTTTGCAAAGTCAACGCAGTATTTTTTATTTAATTTTCTTGGTTAGTAGGGATAGGCTACGCGCACTCCTAAGACGGATCCTTGTTAGCACCAATTCTATGGTAGTTGTCGTGTCGCAGTTTGAGAATCTGTGATGTGGTTAGGTCTGATAAAGTTTTAATCAACTGTTGTTTTTTTCTTTTTCTTCCTTCTCAAATTATCACACACACACACACAGAGGAACACATCCACACAAAAACATTCGCGCACACACACACACACACACACGACAGCTAGCCGTTCTTATTGCGTCCCTTCCCATAATTTGCATTGCGGGTTTAAAGTCTTTTTTTTTCCCTGCTGGATTTCTGTCAGTTTAAAGCTGCGAGTGACTTTAACCTGTAGCATGGTCCATTACATCCTATATTGTGATAGCTATTGTGTAATTAGCTAAACATTGGGCCGTCTATCGATTATCTGCGTGTCAATAGTCGCTGACTAGAAACGAAAGAAAAACAATACACTTTCGTTTCTTACTTTAAAATCGATTACATTTGTGAATAGGCTTATTTCAAAAATTGATCTAGCTCTATGGTTTTCAGTTCAGTTTCTTTGATATATATATATATTTCGATAGCTACTTGTTCTTTTGTTATAGTTTTGTTTTTAAATTTAGGCGTAGTAGGTCCCGGGTTCTAATCTCGGTGAAGAATGAAATTTTTTAGTTTGGGATTTTTAGGACGCCCCTGAGTCCACCCAACTCTGATGGGTACCTGGCATTAGTTGGGAAAGTTAAGGCGGTTGGTCGTTGTGCTGACCACACGACACCCTTATTAACCGTCGGCCATAAAAATGGATGACCTTTATAACATCCACACTATAGATCGCAAGGTCTGATGGGTTACTTTTTTTTTTTTAAGCACCAAGAGATTTGTCCCATGAATTAGAATTGTCTTCACTCTTCATGAATTTCTCTAAATTGAACTCATATAAATTCATAATGGTTCACGAAATTTGCCACAAGTATTGTAATGTATTGATCTTTAAAAGTATAATCTTAGCCACCGTAATCGAGACCCTACCCGGACTTCATATTTCCGTGTCTGGTCATGCGGTCTAATGGTTCTTTATATCCACTTCTTCTCGCTTTCAACTGAAATAAAATATTTAAAAAGTGGGGGGGTACACGTCCAGGGAATGATCGGAAGTGTTGGCTGTTGAATTCTTCGTGATCCGCGCGAATGTTAGAAATGTTTCTTTTGTCCGACTGCGTCCTAATGTAGCTGTTTAGTAGTGTCTAATTGTGTGGGCTAATGGCGGATTAATGCGGTAGACGTTGTTATGGCTATGAAGGACATTCGATCTCTATGTGGTCTGGTAACAATCGATCGCGACACTCAGTGTGGGAAATCTGGTTCCGTTTAACCGTGTTTATTAGTGGGCCCATTACCGTTTTGTTCCCATTGGTTTAATGCGGGCGTAACAGTAAGAGCGGTTCGTTAAAACATTCTGTAGAGAAATATTGCATCATATACTTAGATGTGCCAATGTTGGGATTTGTTCTTTTTTTTCTTTCTAACCTATGAAAGCTTGCAAAATGTATGCATACTATTCATCCATCATGCTATTCCATGCTCCAGAGGCGGCCTTAGGGCGTGGCGAGTGGGACAACCAACAATGTATTCATGCTTTAAGACTTGAACATTAAGCACAACCTTCCCATGGTACATCAGCTCCAATTGGCCAGGACGACTCTGGTGTTTAGAGCCAAGTTAATCCAGTGGCCCAGACCTTACTTTTGTTCTTTTACTTAATATGATGTGTGAGCGAGCCAAAGTTTTGTAGCCTGATCAAAGTTGTCTGCCTTGATTGACAGCTGGCTACTGTGACGCAATAGTAAGGGATTATTTGTTTGGGACGCCGCATTGATTCGAGATGAAATGTTTGAGTCGAAGGAACATTTCCAGCCATGTCTGACCTTAACATCGTTTATTAGAAAAAAATTCATCTCTCTATCCATACCTTCCCCTGCCCGTTTATTACTCACCCCCTGAAAATGTCAAGGATCAGTTCTTGTTGAGAATATCATTTTACTTTAGTATAGTATCATGATATAATATTGTAATTCAGAAACCGAATTAATAATCACAACAGAAACGTTACACCATATAGCATGCAAGTATTTCCATTTTTTTTTATTTTACGAATAAAAGCATAGGGGAAAAAATGTACACACACACACACACATACTTGCTCTGATTCTCTTCCTTCTTCTCTCTTTTTTCCCCTTTCTCTCTCTCTCTCTCTCTCTCTCTCTCTCTCTCTCTCTCATCCCCTCTTTAGCTATTTAAAGAAAATGGAAGAAAAAAAATCAAACGTACAAAATAAAGGGGGGGAGGTAATTGAATAGATGTTTTATATATTCACAGCTAATCCGCCTGTTAGAATTAAAATGTGAACAATTCGGAGAAAGGAAATACTAACTAAACAACAACAAAACATTCCAGGAATCAAGGAATATAGGGTTAAAGGTCACAATAACAAGCGTGGTCGAGAGGCCAAGTGCGCTTGAACTTGGCTTGGCTTGGCTACCTAGAAGGGGGCTCGAGGTTCGACACCCGACTCGGGCAGAGTTGTGTTTACTGAGCGCCTAAAGGCAGCACGGAAAACCAACTCCTAGATACCCCCTTTCCCCCCCCCCCCCCCCACCGGTCCACAAATGAGATTGGACCAAAAGCGCTCTGAGCATGCTATAAGCATGAAAGTAGCGCTATAAAAAAGCTATAATAATAATAACAACACTAACAATAATAATAAGGTGCAAGAAGTTGTACAAGTCTGTGCCTGTAGTCAGACCTTTGCTTCCAGCACATTGATTTAGCCACAAGACCTTGTCAGTCAACTTCCCCAAGCACAATTATGTTTGCATTGTTGTTATATCTACCTACATGTTTAGGCAATAATTTGTTTACAGTTGTTGTCACAGGAAGTTTGTCTCTCCAAACGTCCGGATGTCTTGTTAACTGTACCAGACTCCTATGCCCTCCCCCAGACACACACACTTTGGAAGCCAGATTATTAAGTGTTGTACGTATTAATTACCTAGCTTGACCAGTCATTAGTCTAAGTGGTTGTTTGCGTGTCACAGTGAATGTGTGCTCCAGATTTGTTTCTGTATCTCCCTTCCTAGTTCTATCCCTTGGTATCTCCCCTCTTACGTGGTGCCAAGAGAGATAAGAATGAGGGAGGTCTGAGACTTAGAGGTAAGAAGTTCTGAGAGAAGTTCTAACTAGGATTTAATGTACATCTCAACGTGGGCAGTCTCAACAGAACAAAAGGACGAGTTAGATGCGCGAGTTAGATGCGCGAGTTAGACCAGATGGGGGAAAAACAAAAAGGGGGAGGGATAAATTGAAAACAGATTGTGTGTTCTTTTCTTTTTAAACACTCTGTGTGTGTGTGTGAAGTGTGTGAGGGGTCTGTGTGGGCCAAGCAAGAGATCACGAGATGCTAAGCGGCCGATCATTGAGTATTGTCAACATTTGTCTCAGTTAAAGTTCAAGTCGGGCCATTCATCTCAGAACACGAAGGCACCATCAAAGCCGACACCACCGAGTGTTATTGTATTGACGCCACTGTTTTCTCCAGCTTAAGTTTTGCTGGCATCGAGTCTTGTGGAATATTGATACAGGGTTTTTCACTATGTGTATCCAGCACACTGGTCCCTCACGATTAATGTTTTGCTTCAGGCAGCGACTCTTTGTGTCTAGACGACTCGTGGTCACTTTTTTTTCTTAGTTTTAATAGTTGAACTTGGTAAATATGTTTAGTAATTCGCCAGTATGTTGTTGTTTTATCAGGCCACCAACTAGCAGACAGTATATAAAACTTAAGTAAATGGTTTTATTGTACTTTTCTTTTAGCCTCACATTGAAATGGATACTTTTGTTTCCAGACAGTAACTCATGAAGATTAATGTTACATCTGTAAACTAAGGAATTGTGTCAAAAGTACATGATTTCAAGTTACCCTCCCATGGCCTACACTCTGATTACTTTGGATGCAGACATTGAGTCATTAAGTCTTAGCAATGGGCAGAAGAAAATAGTTTTAAATTTGGTACAGACTTATTTGTGAAGTGTAATGGCAACTCCTACCTGCTGCACAGACTTCATCACGTCACACATCCTCCCACTCTTCAGTTTTGCCTCTCACTTCACATCTACTGAGAGAGTCATTTGTCAGTGATCCAAAACGAGACTCTCTAGTCTTCACGATTCAATGCTTAAAAAACCTGCTCCGCCAGCTGGGCTCCCTGTCTACTGTTTTCCTCCTTCCCCCCCCCCCCCCCCATGAACAATTCATTTCCAAAAAAAAAAAAAGGGGGGGGGGGATGAGGTAGAAATGTCTCTAGCTTACTAATATGTGAGCATTGTGACATTTGCCAGGCTTTTCTCCTTTAGTAAGTTATAAGTTTGCAGTCCCATAAGTCAGCATACTAGTATAACGGGATAAGTTCAGATGTCAGTCACACTGCTCTAACCGATAAGTTCAGAAATAGTTGGGGGGGGGGGGGGGTTTATTGTACAAACTGACAGTTATCGAAATGTAATATTAAAAAAAAAACACGCGATATAATTGTTTTGAACATGTGGTTAAAACTACCGTCATGTTTTCTTTTTCTCACTTTCTCTTCGTCGGACAACGTTGCTGCCAGTGAACTAAGGATTCACAAGTTCAGACAGAGGAGAGCTGCCAGTGAACTAAGGATTCACAAGTTCAGACAGAGGAGAGCTGCCAGTGAACTAAGGATTCACAATTTCAGACAGAGGAGCGCTGCCAGTGAACTAAGGATTCACAAGTTCAGACAGAGGAGAGCTGCCAGTGAACTAAGGATTCACAAGTTCAGACAGAGGAGAGCTGCCAGTGAACTAAGGATTCACAAGTTCAGACAGAGGAGAGCTGCCAGTGAACTAAGGATTCACAAGTTCAGACAGAGGAGCGCTGCCAGTGAACTAAGGATTCACAAGTTCAGACAGAGGAGAGCTGCCAGTGAACTAAGGATTCACAAGTTCAGACAGAGGAGAGCTGCCAGTGAACTAAGGATTCACAAGTTCAGACAGAGGAGAGCTGCCAGTGAACTAAGGATTCACAAGTTCAGACAGAGGAGCGCTGCCAGTGAACGAAGGATTCACAAGTTCAGACAGAGGAGCGCTGCCAGTGAACGAAGGATTCACAAGTTCAGACAGAGGAGCGCTGCCAGTGAACTAATGATTCACAAGTTCAGACAGAGGAGCGCTGCCAGTGAACTAATGATTCACAAGTTCAGACAGAGGAGCGCTCATTATGGCTTTTATATACTGCTACTTTCATGCTTATAGCATGCTCAGAGTGCTTTGGTCCAATCTCAGTTGTGGACCAGTTTGGAGGAAAGGGGGGGTTAGCGGGTATCTACGAGAAGGTTTTTCCGTGCTGCCTTTAGACGCTCATTAAACACACCCGCGGGTGTCGAACATCGAGACCCCTTCATAGGTAGCCAAGCCAAGTTCAAGCGCATTTAGCCTCTCGACCACGCTTATGTTATGTTTAAAAAAACAATTCTATGTTTAAAACATTTTTTGATCTATAGACTATGCTATTGAAACCACTTCTATCTAGAATACTTTTATGTTTCAACCACATTTAGGACTCTCGTGTAGGCCTTACACGATGCAACCTGTACTAGGCCTTGATGTTGTATACAACCTGTTCTCCAGACTGTGCTGTCATCTATTGACACGTTCAACCTCTAGGCCTACAGTACGTGCCTGTCAAACTGTGAGACAAACAAAATAAATACGTGGGAGCATTGATTTCCTGTTACTCTGGGCATCTCTTGCACTTCATGGGACTGTTGGTCACGTGGTAGTTACCCCGGGTGGACATCTATGTTAAGTCGGTCCATCAATCACTGTCATAAATTTCACGCGCTCTTGTTTATCAAGGCGAGGCATCAGACGAGCCCGGCCCCCCCTGGTTGCTTTTATTCAAGCACTCCCTCGACTCGTAGTTATCATACTTTCCCCATCTACCTTCAACTCTCTCTGGTCTCGTTGCTCTTAGATCACCCTTTGCCCCCCCCCCCCCGCCTCCTCTCATATATATGTCCCAATCCCCCTGCCAGCAACCACTTCCATGAATGCTGCTGTCCACTCACAGCAGTTCTCAATGCATCTTCTGTCTGTATGCTGTTGGCTTGGTCCCTGCGAGAAAAATCATTAAACCACAGTTAATTGTAGTCTTGATGTTTAAACCTAGAAAATACTCAAATGTATAAATTGTATAGAGTTGTTTTTTTCTGTTATTTTCAAAATAAATGAAATCATTACGACTTTGATGAAGAAAAACAGACCCGAGACCGAGCTTCTTCAAGAGAGACTTTCAGCCTTGGCATTTCTGGCTTTAAAATAAATTTAACAAAATAGTCTTTAGAAAAACAAAAGTCATGAAAGCCCACTGACTCTACTACAACTGTTGTTTTCACCCAATCAAGTCTTGTTTACTTGTAGCTATCTCTATGAAAGTAATACATCCAATCGACGCATGCCAGAAAAAAAATGGTTTCTCTCCTGGCACATAATAAGTAAATGTACAATTCATACAGTGTTAGAACCGCTTTAGTCATCAACTTTTCTCGCTACGCTTCTCCTGCGCCACCACAGGCTACCACTCCCCTCCCCCCATCTGCTTGTGCACATCCATGCATCATCCAACAGGGAGAGTCGAGGGAGCTGTCGATGGGAGATAGAAGTGAGCAACCGCACTGGACTGTAGAATGACATTACTGAGTGTCATTTGTCTTGACACAGGCTCGATAGCTGTCATGAAAACTTGCAACAATTTCCCCTTCTACGATTAATTGTTTTTTAGTGAGTTGATTTATTGATACATATTTTTGGTAGAGTAGAAAGTATTCAAACCTCCTCCCCTATGACTACCCCGCCTTCCTGGTAGTCTGTTAGACCGTTCAGGCTCTCCTAATGTTTTGCTTACCTGTTCTGTCTACTTGTTTCAACACTCGCTACATGTCTTACCAAGCGTGAGCGGGCACGACATGGCCTCAATTGTGCCGATGTGCCTAAAACCCAAAATACTAAGTGTGAGCAAGACCAATCTTCATAGAAGGCCTCAATACACAGTTTAGACCAGGGGTCTTCAACTTGTGGGTTGCGACCCTTTTGGGGATCGCATGACGATTTTCATGGGGTCGCCTAAGACCATCGGAAACATCGATTTCTTTTTCTCTAAAAAAAAAAACTTGTCATTGTTCAAAATTTGTCATGGGTAGTTACTACTTTTCCTATAATTGTCATTTGAACATAGATGTTATTAACAGCTGAATCAGAATTTGTACAAGCATTTTGATTGTCGCAGCATAAATATTTGTAACATTTCAAATTACTGCCCGTCAAATGGCCTCAACGTTACATCATTGCAGAATCCTATGTATAGTATTTTTATGGTGAAGATTTACGCACGTGATTTAAAAGTACACTTATTTATAATTAGTACTCCGTCATCACGTTATTCAAGATAATGTTTTCATTATGGAACCAATCATGAAAATGGATTTTTAAAATCAAAATATAATGACGATTTTTGACGCTACGGTTTTATTTCAATAGTTAAAGCAGATATAGAAAAACCTCAGCGCTTCATTTGTAATGAAGTCTGTGCCTCACAACGAACTGGAACGTCTTTTTGCTATCTAACATCCCCGACAAGGACATACAGCATTTAGGATGTCAAGCTGATTGAGTCAAGGTCGAGTTTGTTTGTTTGTTTGTTGTTTTTTTTTGCAAATCTCTTGAAACGACTACTACAGCCGCTGAGTTAAATTTCCAACATCATATCATTGCAAAACAGGATTTCCCAACTAAAAGTAGATTCGATTCAGAAGATGACATTTGATCTAATCTTGCAAAGAATGCCATAGAATTTCTTATCAGGCTAAACATAAAGAAATTCAACCTTCACAATGAAGTTTTGACCTTTTTTTTTTTTTTTTTTTGTTCACAAATTGTGGCAACAGTTTTGTATCGATGTTGGAGACAGTTGCTAGAGCTGTTTATCATGCCTCGTCATGCTCTTCAAGTTGGCGCATAAATATAAACCATAAATATAGTGGACATGCAATTGAAGAGTAAATATATGCAAGTCATAAAGACAAAATGTCATTTATTTATCATTTACCTATAAGCAGATATAGAGAGAGAGAGCTTTGTGATTCAACAGACAGATCTGGCAATTCATACAAGAAATTTAAATCATGATTTAACATTAGGAAAAACACTGATGATTTCACGCTTGGGGGTCGCCACATTGTGGGCAATTTCAAAAAGTTGTCGCTGGGTTGCCACCTCACTGGTCTGTACGACGTGGCAACGAGCTATTGGTCTCCACTGCCCACAGGTTGCGACATCGCAGATCAATGTTGAGACCTCCAACGAGTGGTCTCGGTGTGAATCCTGGTCTTTCTTTGATTTTTTTTTCCCTGAGAGGTCTTTAAAAACAGTTTTTTATAAATTTTAACTAGTTGCCCATGAAAATGACCAAGCACTTGTACTAGCAATGTAATTTGTATTTCATGAAATGTTACTGAAATTGAGTCACTTCTCAAAGAACATCCTGTTACAATGTTCGAATAATAGATAGTAAAATGTTGATTGGCTGTTTGTTTTTTTGATCTTCCTGTTTCGGTTTTAGTTTTAAAGGGTAAATGTTAATGTTTCATTTTATTGTACATTTTGCTTCTATTTCTTAAACAAATGTAGGCATATTACTACAATCCACTTTCATCAGACCACTGAACTCAAGCATTATATCCGTATTTGTATTTATCGCAAGTGTTGGTACTCGGTTAGCCCCTACTTGTGTTTCCATGGCAATTTATTAGAAATTTAACTTGACATTTACGGGATGTTGGATTTTTTTGTTCTTTGTGTCATGACATCATTTATTAACTTCATTCTTTTTTTTTAAATGATGTCATCCAATGGAGCATTGTCTATGTCAGTAAGACGCCATTAACTGCATCTGTATTAGAGATTTATCATAGCAGTTACTTTCACACACTGTTAGGTCTGAAGACTAAAACATGTTGGCCTTCTTCAGGGTATATGCAAAAAGCAAATGTATCTAAAGTTTGTTATGTATAAAAGTGTGGCATATAAAGATTGAAATAGAAGTGTGATTTGTATAGAAGTGTGACTTGTATAGAAGTGTGACTTGTATAGAAGTGTGACTTGTACAGAAGTGTGACTTGTATAGAAGCGTGTGATATTAAGGAACCAATTGATCCACTTGTTTTTTTTTATAGCTTTATACTTTTTCTTTCCTATTCACTAAATATTCCAACTGTCTGTCATTGGCTAATCGTCGTATAATAAATAAATTCATAAAAATCTTTCTTTCCAAACGTCATTTCAACTCGCAATGGGTTGGTTGAATCAGCCTGGAAAATCAATGACTTAGTTCCGTTTCAATATCTAATTGTGTGTTGCTTTGTAATCATCTTTTTTTCTTTCAAGCAACCTCTGTAATTTATAAGGGCTAGACTACTTAGCAAACATCTTTTGCGACATTGAGCTCTGATCAATACCTTGCCTAACTAGCTGCTTTGAGTTCTACTTGAATTCCTTCTTGTTCTTGATGTATTTCATCTTGTGTTTCAGATGTCTCAGTCAGCAGTACAAATCTGTCCTTCCAGACACCAGTGTAGTCATCTGTTTCCACAATGAGGCCTGGTCTGTCCTGCTACGAACAGTGCACAGTGTTATTGATAGGACACCCCGCCATCTCCTGAAAGAGATCATCCTGGTGGATGACTTCTCAGACATGGGTAAGTCTTGACCACAAGTGGAGTCTTCACAAGAACTGCTAACCATCTGGTGTTTAGACAAAATAAAGATAGATTTAGCATTGTACTGGCTGCACAGATTTGTTCCATTTTTGGCCATAAATTTAGATACTTCTATAATTCCCAAAGCCTAGGAACTTTAAAAGAGGATCGCTCCAACTCTTTATCTATAGATAGATAAGGGGAAGAGAGACATAGAAAATATAATTTGAAATCTCTATATCTATGTTTGTTAAGAGTGTTGACCAAGTCTTAGGGCTAAATCAACATTTACAAAGGTTTTTATGAGAACTAGAATACAAGTAAAAGATTATGTTGTCATTATGTAAAGAACCAGGAACTGTTTGCCATTAGGCTCTATTTGAGACATGCAAAGCTTTATAAAGAATTAATTTATATTTGTCTACTTGAATGACTTTCCAAAGAGGGGCAGAAAGGGTGAAATAAGTTGTAAAAAAAAAATTATCAATTTCTACTTTGGGGTTCAAATAATTTAGTAAACGAAACATTTTCATATTTTATTTTTCATAAACTAATGTGTCTTATCTCTCCATTGGCTGGTGTTACGGAGTGTGCGTTTGTGTGTGTTTCCATGGTGTTGGTAGGAGAGGTTAGCCATTGGTTATAAATGATGAAACATAGGTGGCATTGTCGTCATTTGATTGAAGTTAGGGGAGACGATTCCAGAATGTGAGACTGAAGGGTTGTGTTATTGAAGTGTGTTAGATTTTGTTAAAATTATTATCACAAAGTCTGCTACATTTATTTCATTTTATCACAAGCTGATTTTGTCTATATTATAAATATTCAGTATTGGTCACAAGGAAGTTATTTGAGTTATTAGAAGTTTTATTAGTTAAGATATGCCTACAAAAGTTTAGTTGTCTACCTGCAGTTTGGTGCTATAAGTCAATGACCGGTAACAACAGGTGGCTATATGCAAAAGGAATATTACTGATACTCAGTATTAAGAAAAATACAATTTAAATGTTAGTTCTGAGTCCAATAGATGAAAAAAATTAAGTTTTAACAGTAAATTAAAAATTGTTTTTAATTCATTAATTAAGGAAGGTGATATTTATGAAATATGATAAAATGTACTGGGTGAAATTTCAGCTTTATAGGAAAATGAAAAGTCAAAATAAAATATTCAAGTTTTTGTAATTTGAGTGCAAGTTAATAGTTTGAACACAGAACACACACACACACACGCGCACACACACACACACACACACACAAACTTAGAAAGGCAAAGCATAGCTTCAGCAGAGCCAACCTTCCCATGCCCTGTATGTAACTGGCTTTTGAGAATCAGACTCCATAGCCATCTTCTTGTTCATAGGACATGAAACATGTGCTCCTCTTCGACTTTGAAGAAGTATATATATAGTTATATACTAGTGGGAATAGAAAGATTATTAGAGAATACAAAGTTTGATGTATTTTTACAGTAGACTTGGAACTTTTTTTTTTATTTTTGAAAATCAGCTATTACAATATTAACAGAGTTAAAGACACCAAGTGAAAGAATATTTGACCTTTTAGGACAATAAAGTCATGTTAATGTTTTAAGTCTAAGAAGGATGGAATATATTTTTGAGGTTGGTCAACCTCATCTGAAAAGATGGCCGTCCACTGAAACATGTGAACACGATTTCATTGGCGTTAAGAATTTTTAGGTCTCTTAGGAGAATTGTTCCAAATAGGCAAGACTTTTTCCACAGCTCATTTCAGAATAGTTTTTATTTTGTCCAGCGACACCCAAACTTTCCTCAACATTATTCTCTCTAAATTTCCTGTAAAAGCACTTTAAAAAAAAACGTATGTCCATGAGGAAATGCAGGAGAACCTTTGCTCTGTATCTCCTATAGATCACCTAAAGAAACCTCTGGAGGATTATGTGGCTAAACTTGGTATTGTGAAGATTGCTCGCATGAAGCAGCGAGAAGGGTTGATTCGTGCACGTCTCACAGGCTTTGCCGTGGCTACTGCTGATGTGGTGACCTTCTTGGACTCACACTGCGAATGTACTGAAGGTGAGTATTGAACTGAGAAACTGTTTAATATTGGAAGAAACTTTGACAACACAAATTCACTTTCTTTTTTTTTATATATCTATAATGAAGTTGCCTAACACTTTATGAAAGGGTTTGTAATTTAGATGAGATCCAACATGAACTCTGTGCTGATAGATCTAGTTCAGTTTCCTTTGTATCAGCATATTTGTTACACCAGATCTGTGTCAATGAAGTTGAGAACAACCAATTCAGATGTAGGATTAGGCTATACATTGAGTTTCTCGTAGTGTCTCACTAATTAGCTTTAAGGTGACTCTGTACATTTGTATTCAGTACATTAGGGTGAATTGTGAGGGAAGAGGTTTGAAGTTTCCATTTCTTTTCTGTAACTTTATACATGCAACAGTCTTATTGAATCAGTGCCTATGTTAAATACAATTTAAAATTACCTATATATGTTTTAAGTTTCCATTTCTTTTCTGTAACTTTATAAATGTAACAGTCTTATTGAATCAGTGCCTATGTTGAATACAATTTAAAATGACATATATATGTAGATTATAGTACACTTTATCAGTGGTCATTTTGAGAGACTCTTTTAAACGTTTGTATTTTTGTAGCTGTTTATTCTGAAAGGAAACTTAGGGTTCTCTTATTTCTGATATCCAAGTTTATAGATCTAAGCTAGGGGCTCTACTCTGTCTCAAAATTCTTAAAGTGAATCTGTTGTCTCCCTTATTTCAATTAGCTGTAAGCTGAGCATGCTTGGGGCTCCATCATGTAAACAGACAGGGGCTGTTATTTTGTTGTTGCCCCAGAGTTGTCTGTCTTTTGCATTAAAAAAAATACATTTTCATTTGGTTAGAACAGCACCCCAGGCACTTAGAGCAACAGATGTGATCAACATATTGAGCCACATGAGAACATGGCATTATCAGCATACAAGCTTTAAAAGATAGAACATGATATAGCACAGAACTTTGAAGACTATGTTGTATTCTCACTTGTTGAACACAATTAATGAAGATTAAAATCAATGTAACCAATATATTATGGTCCAGTTCTAATATATTACAATTAAGATGGCTTTTTGTGGTATTTAATCGTTCTATGGGCTCTAAATTATGTGCACTCTAGCAAGATTCTAATTCTCAAAGAAATTCTCATAGACTAAAAAATCTTTTAATTATACAGCTTTGTTTGTGATTACAACAGTCCCACAACGGGCTATCTACAAGTTTGTGTAATACAAACTCCCATTGTCTAGTTGTTGTTTTTTATTTAAAACTCATATATTATATACTTTCATTGGTGCTATTGAAATGTTTCTCTTGCAGAGTTTTTGTTTTCTTTAACAATACCTTTTTAAAAAATGCACATTTTGTTAGCAAGTATTGTTTAAGTTTAAATCATATTATACCTTAAAAAATGAACCAAAAAAAATGTTTACTACTAAAGCCACCATTATCATACTCAAATGAGAAGGAAACATCAAAATATGATAACTGCTTCTATTCTGTCCTCCAGGCTGGCTGGAACCACTTCTGGATCGTATTGCTACCAATGAAACTATTGTGGTGTGTCCTGTCATTGACGTCATTGAAGATGACACACTTAAATATCAGTATGGCAGTGCCAAGGCCACCAGCATTGGAGGTTTTGACTGGAACTTACAGTTTTCTTGGCATGCTATTCCAGAGTATGAGCGTCAGAGACGAAGTAGTGATATAGCTCCTATCAGGTAGAACTAGCTTTCTGTCTCTGTATATATGTTCAATACAATAGTGCTTGTGTGTGTTTGTTACAGAGGGAAAGGGACAAACATTAGTTCCTTTTCAAGGGTTCATAACTTTGAAATCAAAACTACAATTTCTTCTAGAATATTACTCAAAGTAAAAAGATATTCTCTTCCGACTCCTAAAGATGTACAGTGTTATGACAGGATTAGGAATTTGGTGCGAAATGTCATTTGTTTCATGAAAGTGTAATGAAATTAAACACAGAATACTTTTGGCAGCTTTAGAGAGAGGTCAGCTTTAGGATTTGGATAGATATTTAACTTTTTGACATTCGACAGTTCCCTTCATTACATATTAAACTTCTTGTTTGACATTGTTTATCAGCTTTGAGTACCTTTATATTGTTGGTCTTGTGCCTTGTGTTATTTGTTTAGTTGAGTGTTACCTCCATTTAGATTTATCTGAACAAGACACAGCGCAGAGACAGCAGCCCTGTACAGTTTCTGTTTTTTCCAGTATTTTTTTTTTGAGGTGGGGGGGGAGGGTGGTTCAGCAGTTTACAAGGATCCATTGATGCTATCACATGCTCAATTGCTCTAACATTCCCTAAGATTTAGCTGGCACTATAAGTATATATCTTATCTTATAAAATACAGACTTACTTCAAAAAAGATGATGTTTACGTCCTATGCATCATGCATCTAGTCATGCATGTTAACCAATGACTTAATTCTGCCAAATCATTGGTTTTCCTGGCTGGCTCAGGCAACCCATTCCATTCTCTAATAGCACTAGGGAAGAAGGAGCATTTGTACAAATTTGTCTTAGCATATCTGTGGAATGAGTACAAATGTCTCCATTAAGATTTCAACACTTCATTTTTCATATATTTAGATTCCCATACATCTGTGGGTGTATTTGACCATTTTTATTTGGATATTTCAACTTCTAAAATATGTCCTTTAGTAACATGTAATACGTGGCCACAGAAAACCTGCAACAGATTCTTCTTTGTCTGCTGAGCTGTAATCTCTTTTGCAGTCTGAGCCAAGAAAAAACAAAAATTCTGTTATTCTTATTTGTTCTGCACAGAGTGCTGGTAATGGATAAAAACTGTTTTGACAATGGCAGAAAAATGAAATTTATTTTAAAAAACTATGACTTCAATAATTTAACTTTCCTGTCACATGGGAACATTCAATTATATTTTTTATTGTCTAATACATCTGTTTTCGTGTTCACAATATCAGCTTTGTTCTAACTGTCAAATCAGCCGTGTGCAAGAAAACTTACATAAGCACATCTTAAGGGAGATTACCTCAAGCAAATGATTTCATGAAACCTTCATCTAAAATTCAGAAATCAAAAAAATATTTTTTTAATCTTGTTTTTTTTTTTTTAACTTCCACCCCAGAGATATTATTGTTTTGTCTGGTCTTGATGCTTAAATTGGGTATTGATTTGTCTCGTGTCCAATCTTGGCCTTCAGCCATACTGTTCTTATCTTCTAATCCTAGTTATTTAATGAAGTTATTCCAGTGCCATTAGATGTCTCCAGTGATGAATACAATAAGCTGTCAGTCTGTCTGTCATGGGCTCACACATACACATTGCTACTACACATCCCTACTTTTAGACTTAGACCTTTTTTTTTAATCATTTCAGTTTTTGTTTACCACTCACAAAACTGAAGAGAGGAAAATATTTATTCAAAACATTTTTGTTATCCATCAGCTCCTAGCTCTATGTCATTGTCTGTACTATTGTGTTTGTGTCTTGTAAATATATTGATTTTTCTATTTCATATATTTACCATATTAATTAATGTAAGAAGAAGTGTAGTGTTATCATAACCTCTGTAATCTTGCATATACTAATTTGGATGGCATCTTACTTTTTTTTTTGGCTTCTGAACTTTGTTTTAGATCTCCAACAATGGCTGGTGGATTGTTTGCCATAAGCAGGAAATACTTTGAGAAACTTGGAACTTATGACCCAGGCATGGACATCTGGGGGGGAGAGAATCTGGAATTATCTTTTAGAGTAAGTTTCTCTTGATAATTTAACACTGTACCAAACATTTGGTTACACTGTCTGGGACAAAAATAGAATTTGTTCAAGAGATTACTCTAGCTGCAGATTAACTTTATGGATCTTTGAATGTGATGAATTTTGGCTTAATTTCAGGGATCCTTAGGGAGGTTCAATATCTTGATATCATTTTGTAATTGAAAATGGTTTGAATTTTTAAACAAAAAAATGTGAAACTGTTGATTTTTCTCTTCACTTAAATGATTAATGATAAAATATATTTGTTCCAAAAGAAAGAACTTTGTATAGCAAAAATATTTTAATGTTTAGAGTTTCTTTAAAATTTACTTTTTCTTTTTTTTTTATACTTCCAATAAAAGTATTATTTTAATATTTATTATAATAAGATAAAATAAGATTTATAAAAAACAAAACAAATCTTTCCGGTAGTCTGTTTGATTGTTATACAATGTTTCTGTATGAAATGACCAGGTCCAAGATCTGCCTTCCTTAAAGGTTTTCTTGTATTAAAAGTCTGTCATTTGTCACAATAAATGCCTTATTTATGCAGTTAGATCCATGCTACCAGACTCATTGTTCCTTGATTGATTTATTCTTCTGATCCTATCCTCTGTTATTTTCCTCTACAGGTCTGGATGTGTGGAGGCAGTTTGGAAATAGTGCCATGTTCACATGTGGGGCACATCTTCAGGAAAAGGTCGCCATACAAATGGAGGACTGGTGTGAATGTTGTGAAGAAAAACTCTATTCGTCTTGCTGAGGTCTGGATGGATGAATACAAAAACTACTACTATGAACGCTTCAGTTATGACTTGGTTAGTTATTCAGTTACATTGTAGACTTCATTCAGAAACTTTACTCACATTCTATAGTCAAGAACTAGATTGATAACATGGAGAGAAATCTCTATACATCTTCATTCGGATTATGTACATTTTGATTCTGAAGATGTTTACTTTTGTTAACATTTAGAATTGTAAAGTCTAAGATTAGTAAACTTACTTCATCCTTTAAGATAAGAAAAATATTTTTTTACATTTAAAAAAGAAACACATCATGATCAATGCAGTTTTTGTAAGAAAGAAAGCTGATCTTTTCATTTTTTTTTATCGTTTCAGCGATATTTTCGTCATTAAGAATCGAAGCATTTAAATAATTCTGTACAAATTTATAAATCTTAACATTGAAATAAATCTATACAAATTTATAAATCTAAGCATTGAAATAAATCTGTACACATTTATAAATCTAAACATCGAAATAAATCTGTACTACTACTAATGTATACATCTAAACATCAAAATACATCAGAAAATTTTTTTTAATCTAAGCATTGAAATAAATCTGTACAAATTTATGAATCTAAACATTGAAATAAATCTGTACACATTTATAAATCTAAACATCGAAATAAATCTGTACTACTACTAATGTATACATCTAAACATCAAAATAAATCAGAATTTTTTTTTTATCTAAACATTGAAATAAATATGTACCAATGTATACATCTAAACATTGAAATAAATCTGAACAAATGTTTAAATCTAAATATTGAAATAATATTTAGGAATGTATTTTTTCAAGGGTGAATATGGAGATGTGAGTGCCAGAAAAGAGTTGCGCAAAAATCTCAACTGTAAAAACTTTGAGTGGTATGTGAAAAATGTTTATCCAGATTTGTTTGTACCAGGAGATGCTCTGGCTTCAGGAGAGGTGAGTCCCATGTTGATACTTTTATTTCTGGGATTGAGCATTAAATGTTGACAGGATTAAGCTTTTATTCAGTAATTGCCTACATGGTATACATCTAATAAAAATATGTTATGTGGATGTAATGAAAATGAAAGCTATTTTTTCCTCTTTTGAGAGTTTTTTATTTCTTGTAATTGTGTCATAAATAAAATTTTAATGACCATCCCCCCACCTCCACACTGGTCACATGACTTTTATAGTTTAAGATTTGTAATAAGGTGTTACTATGTTTTCAAACTCAACTCAGCACAAAGATTTGTCAATTAATTAATTAGCTTTTTTTTGTCTAGATCATCATCCCTCAAGCTTACAAGGGCAGGAACTTATGTCATAATGTAGCATTTAATTGTAGATAGTAATAAAGCATCAAATGGCCTCATATCCTGCTTTTAATTTACAGATTTAAGGCATGTTCCCTTTGAGCTAATACAGTCATTCCTAATAGTATTGATGCTGGTATTCTAACATTTATTGATGACTAAAATAGTTGTGGACTTAGTGAATGTAGTGAAAAGTGAAAATTAATTAAGTCTTTGATAAGTTAAATAAACAAAAGGTTAATTCAACAGTAGGGCTAATATTAATATTATGTATTGTGTTCTCAGATAAGGAGTAAAGCCAAACCAATGTGTATTGACAGCCCAGCTGACCATCACAATTATCATAAACCTGTCAACATGTGGCAGTGTCATAATCAGGGAGGAAACCAGGTCAGCATGATTTAGCTCTAAGTTGTTCTAGGTCACCATATGTAGACCTAGAGGCCTGTCTGGTTGTTTTAAGGCATTATGTGTATCCTCTAGGCTAGTCTTATTAACTTGTTCTAGGTCATCATGTGTACCATTCTAGTTGTTTTTAAGGCATCATGTGTATGCTGTAGACCAGTCTACTTGTTCTAGGGCACTGGGTACCATGTTTATCCTGTAGACAGGTCTAGTTGGTTCTTTGGCTATGTTGCTTCTTTCAGGTTTTGAATGCTTTGCAGCAAGGCATTCTTGGGATGTTTCTAGTTTGTCTCAGTTTGCAGATATTTGTTCCTTAGTCTTCAACTTTTGGAAAAGAAATGCAGTCAATAATATTTAGGGGGGTTATGCTTAGTGGAGAGAAAGTTACACTTGTGTCAACTTTCCAATACCCTATAATCATAGTTAGCATTATAGTTTTAATTTTGTTCCACAAAGTAAATAAAAGTTGTTTTCTTTTCTTATAACTTCAAAAGATTTCTCGAACATTGGTAAGTAAAGGCTTCAGTTGGGATATGGTTCAATTGACTGTCAGTATTTCTCACTGCTAGACTGAACACTTTATTTTTTCTATTACTTTAGTGGACTCTCAAGATAACATCTGCTCCAAAGGCTTCAGTTTATTTAGAATTAAATTTTTGACCCTTTTATTTTTGTTATTACCTATTTAATACCGGTTTTAATTTTGTTAAATGTTTTGTACATTTGAGTTAGTATTTTGTTTGATATTATGTATATCAGTACTAATGTTCTGTATGATATCCTCTTTTGTATAACCATCTGTGTTATGTTTTGTATATTAATGTTTGTGTTTTGTATGACATTTTATATATCAATGTTTGTGTTTTGTTTTATATTTTGAAAATAGACATTTGTGTTTTATCAGTGACACATTTTTCTATCTATTTTTTTTTTTTTTTTAATCTTGAAAGTATTGGATGCTTAGCAAGTTAGGGGAAATAAGAAGAGATGAAGGATGCTTAGACTACTCTGGTGGAGAAGATGTGATTATCTACCCTTGTCATGGTCAGAAAGGAAATCAGGAATGGATTTACAAAGAGGTTGGTTCTTCTAGCATCAAATTAGTTTGATTAGCATAGATTCTTTAATCATGACCTATGGATTCATAGGATTTTCTTTTCAATCATCACAATGACCAGGTGTTCTTAGTTTCAAAATTTCAGGCTGACATTACCAGGCTAATAATATTCAGATGACCTTAAGTTATCATAACTTGAATTTATGCTTAGGGAATGTGAGTATGATGCAGCATGGGGTGGTGTGTGTATGATTCAGTTTGGAAGGTGTGTGAGTATTTTAAAGATTTGGGAGGTGCGTTTTAGTATGATACAGTTTGGAAAGTATGTGTGCTTGTTCATTTTGACTTGGTAGAACGTTGGATGACCTCTTGGGCATGTGTTATGTGCTCCAGATTGTCATTCCGATGGTCCTAGGTTCAAAACCTACCCACTGCCATCTATTGCTATTCTGTGGGAGTTTTGGGCTAGGATGTAATAATCTTCAATTCTGAAGTAAAATATGAAACATTTAAACAAAATTAACTTTTTAAAATACTGTAACCATAAAAGGAACAACATTCAAATATTTAACCTCATCTCATGAAAAACTTTGAGAGTAGCTTTCTTGTTTTATTTAATTTCATATAAATCTATGTTAGTTGAAAATTATGACATCTAACTGAAATCTTATGTCTTGAACAGGACAACACTCTAATGCATGCCAACACCCACAAGTGTGCGGAGGTTTCTGTGGACGGCAAGAAGCTTACTATGAGATCTTGTACTGGCATTGACAGACAGATCTGGTTTTGGAAGAGGAAGATTACAGATGGAGCAGCACATGTATAATGAAAGTAGTTCTAGAACGAATGTTGTCCTCAATGTTCAATGTGATAATCTTTTTTTTTTCTTTACTTTACACACTGACTTTTTTTTTTAGGGTTCTTTTAGATGACTTTTTTTTTAGGGTTCTTTTAGATAAATTTGAGTTAGGCATTTTCAGAAACAATTTGAATTTGTACAAGTAAATGATTATTCTTTAATTGAATCCCTTATTTTGTAAACAATTTTAATTGACAAGTCATGTCCATATAGCTAATAGTTCAAGTTTCCATAGTTAAAATTGTTTAGGGATTTGGGTACACCAGAGACATATTATAGTAGTAATTTTTAGAACTAGTCTAACAAGGATGTGATACTACAACCTTTATGTTCTCACTTGTTTGGTTTGCCACTTCACAACCCTGTCCACATAATGGATAGGTCAAGCACAAAGATGTGATAGCTATGAAAGCGTTGTACCAAGTGAGCTCTAGATGCATACTTTATGAAAGGCAAACAGTTTCTCTGAATTCCTTAACAAACTTTGTAGGTACTGCAGTTGAAGCTCATTATGTTTATTTTTCATGTTCTACAATCTTTGATGGGATCACACTTTCAATCTTCTATATTGTGACTGATACTACACTATATAAAACACTATAGGACAAAATATTTTTAAATATATTTTTACAATGCAACATTCATTTGAAGACTACCTTGGTTATAGTTCTGTATTTTTTTTATTTTTTTTTATAGTTCATACCAAAAATAATGACTTTGAAGTTGGGATTTTCTTTTGTTTTTTTAATTTCTAACCAAACTCAAATATAGATTTATTGATTAACCTTCTCTATGATTCAATTGTATACTAATCTTAAAACACTATTTGTTTTATACTTTTATTATCAATTAATCTCTCTAGTTGATGTTACTATGTTGCTAAAACTATAACTCTAAAAGTTGATAAAACTATTGTTGAACTTCTTGTTTGATGACTGCCTCAAGTTGGTTTCAGCCCTTATATTGCCTTCTATGTGCATAAGTTTCTCAATTTTGTTTCATTTCTGTTATTGCAAATATTTAAGTTGAGCATGTTTGTTTCCTAATGGTTCAAGTTTGTTTTTTTTTATTTTCAAAGAGGTGTCTGTATTTCACTTGGACTGACTTAAGTATGAAAGTTGTTTGTAAATTAAAAGCATATGTATGAAACTCGGAAGTACTATTTATTTTGTTATGCTCTAATTAATACTTTTTGTTTATACTTAGAAGTTAGCCCAAACTAAAATGCCATTGCTATTACTATTGCTATTATTTTGACCAAAATTAGTTGATTTCAATCTAGTTTTTAATGTTTCCTTATTATTTGGTGAGAATTTAATAGTGTAAGTTATTCATGTTTTTTTTTCAAATATAAATGAAATCTTAAACAAATAGCATTTCCTGAATCAATATGTATGAAAGTTTGATTTATCTTTGAATTACAACTATAACTATAAGCATGTTTTATTTAAAGCTACTGTTGACTAAGCCCACCTTTTTTTTTTTTTAAGAATTTATGGCCACAATGCTTGGTAAATGATTTTGGTGGTTGGTTTCATATCAGGATTATTTTAGAGTGATGGTTTCTTAAATGAAAGAAGCAGCTGATTATTTGCTGTGCAACATGTATACTATCATTTTGTTTTTACAGCATGTCAACAAATATTATATTGTTTTTATTTGAAATCACAGACAAAAACTAATATAAATTTGTAAAAGCCATTTTCACTTTATGTTGATTGTGGTTGCTGTGCTGTGTACCTCAGACTTACAGAGGCAGTGGACTTACGACATTCCATTGTTTGTTGAAATTATTTCAATCACTTGAATCATCTTCTCATTAGAAGAACTCTTGGTTGGTTACTAACAGAGAAGATTGCCTCCCTTTTTTTTTTTAAACTGTCAACAAACTTGCTTAGCATAATTGATGACTGCTTTCTTTAGTTCTGTGTATCATGGGAAGTCATCAGACATTTCTGTTTAAGTTATGTGTTCAGGGTTTGTTTAGTTCTGTGTATCATGGGAAGTCATCAGACATTTCTGTTTAAGTTATGTGTTCAGGGTTTGTTTAGTTCTGTGTATCATGGGAAGTCATCAGACATTTCTGTTTAAGTTATGTGTTCAGGGTTTGTTTAGTTATGTGTTCAAGGTTTTGTTCTGTTCTCACACTCAAGCACAACATTTAGTGGACTCAACAAAGCCTAAACATTTATCCGTTCCTCTTGCCAAAATGTTATTTATTAAAGTACAGGAAAAATAAATGTTTCAAATTATATTAGGCTCTTTACAAGATAACCTTATCAGTTTATAGTCACTTTACAAGATGGCCACATCAGTTCATAGCATTCTTTAGGGATTTTTTCATCCATTTCACTTTGCTACAAGTTTTCATTGAGCTGTTTAAGAAATTGTGAATCAAGTGTTTGTTTTCAGGATCATCAGTTGTATGTTCCTTGTCACTTGAGCTAAAGAATGTTTAATTTATTGGAGATCATTCAAAGTACTGAGTCTGAGAGTACATTCACTGTACATAGTGATGTGTGTTTTATTTTAGTTCACTAATGACTAGTGGGAGATAAGGTATGACAGGTTAAGGAATTTAATCTGAGGTTGATGACTGTTGATTTTTTAAATTTTTTTTTTTGCTTGATATATTTGCATTCTGATCATTAATTTTGGTGTTTTCAATTAGTAATAACTTGAACTTATAACCATATGATCATGCTTTCTCATAATTTGTTACACTGGTGATTTTTATGGTTTGCAAAACCATAATTCATTAATCTGAGTGAATTATTGCCCTTTGATTCTAATTCTGAACTATTTTCCTTCTTGGCTATTTAATTTCATGTATTCATTAGTTTTTCCTTTCTTAATATTTTACTGTACCATTTCCCATCATGCACTGGTAGTGAGGACATTGCTGTTCTTGAGGTCAACATAGAATCAGTCCTTGAGTAAATGTGTCCATATATCTGAGACTGCTGATCTGAACCCTCTATAAATATTTATATCTATACTTACAATTGTATCCAATTCATCATATTGACATTATTATGACCTAGATGCCTCTCTCTACCCAACCAAGCCATTCCCCCCCCCCCCCATATCATTTCATTGAACCATGTCAGTGTGTACTTCTGTTGATGTATTTGAAGATTTCATCATTTAGAAAACCAGTTTCCAGCCATGACCTACTTTATCCATCTTTAGGAAATCCTTGTTATTTTTATTTCTGTCTCTTCAAATCTTGTTTTGTTTTCAACGTTTAGACATTTCTATGAATGTTCTGAATTGAATGAAGCGATGAAGCTAGGTGATTGCATGTGCTAAGATGTTGGCAACAAAGAGTTTTCTTCAAGTTTCTTTGAGAGTTGTATTATTTCTAATTTATTTGCAAATCTTTTTTTCATTGTTGCTTATAATTTTAAAATGTGATTTAATATGCAAAACAAACAAACAAAAACAAAAGAAAAAAAAATTTCTTTATAAAATAAGCATTACATGAATTTTTTTTTTCTGACAAATGCGATGTCACAACAAAAATATTTTGTTTTTTTACCTTTTTAGAGACTGGTGAATTAATATATCACCTAAACTTATATCAAGTAAATGCAGTGATATGGTTGACTGTAGCTAATTTTCTTTTTATCCTTGAAATGTTTAAGATCTAATAATTTCACAACTATCTTGGTTTGACTATTAAATATTGAATCAACTAGTTAGGAAACTATTTTGTACTATTACTGCTCTCTTTATTCTATTCCATTCAAAACTTGTGTTTGATTTGCTAATAAAAATGTTTGATGCAAGAATTACAGCTACAAAAATATTTATTTATGAAATCAATGTAGTTCACACACAAAGTACAGTAGGATACTTTTAAAAGATGCATGGAAAAAAAAAGGATTATGAATGGTGTAAGTTTAGTTTCATAAATAGAATGCTATAAAGTATTCTTTAGTTTCTAATTATGGCACCAAACTGTTAGCTTTACCCTTCAGTTGGATGTGATAGAACTTGTTTTTTCTTTCTTTGGATAACATCCCATGCACATCTTGCAATATGCAATTGTCACGTAGACCATTGATGAGATTGTGTTTTTGTGTTGAGTTTTGAATGACCAAGTGTTCTGGGAATGTGAGGGAAAAGTATTGAGTAGAATTGATATTTGTTTTGTGTTAAGCTGGAGTTTTATTTTTGAACCAATGTTTTATTCATGTCTTGAAAGTGCCTTCCTATTGAACTAATTAAACAAATACTTCTTTTATTTCCTTTGAGTTGTTCATTTATTTGTTGTTTTATCTTGGCACAATATGTCACACTACAAATAATAATTGACTAGAAATCAATCATCAATCTATATATGAAAGGCTGATTAGGGTTTAAAAGTTAACTAATAATAAAATAATTTTATTATACATGATGATGGTCCACATTTAATTCATCTGTTTTAAACAAAATATTTGGGTTAGGAATGCCCCAAAAGATATTAATTTTACTTTGAATTATGGATTAACTTCAGTTGGAAGATAACAAGAGAACATGCTATTGTAATAGTCCTATTTTATAACTTCAATAATAGAAAGTGATTTATTTTTGTTACTTTCCTTAAATGTATATTAGAAAGTATTTTTATGTCTATTTTCAATAAATAATTACATTTTATTTTCTAACAAAGTATGACAAATTCAAATCGAATGTAAAATCAAATCAGATTTTTGTAAAAACACAAATGAAATGAAACAAAAAAAGAATAAATAATTTAAAAACAAAGCCTTATATAAGGGAAGAATTGCTAATATCAGGGCCATGTATCTTAAAAATGCAGGACTAAACTCCATTTTTATTAATTAATAAACAAAAATCACTAATTGATTAATTAATTGGTTCATGTCTTGTCATCGACTAGGAATAATTGTGGGCACAGTTTTGATCCCTGAATGGCAAGTGGGAGAAAGAACGAGTGCAAAACGTAATCAGGGGAATAACTTTATATACTTTCACATCTCTCAAAAGTAGCATTTATTCCCCTTATTTGATAGCAAAATAACTAATTAACGACAATTAATTAACTAATTCATTTTTTTAAAATTGATTCTTGTTTTGTCAGGTTCAATAAATAATTGTGTAAATTTTCATCATGATCAAAGAATGAGTGCGGGAGAACTAACGTGTACAAACTTTTGACCAGACAGACAGAGTTGATACACGCTTTGTAATGCTACACGTCTTTCTGTCACTCGACTTTCGCTTCAGTTATCCTCCTTGAACTTTCTCACCATTTTTTATTAACTTGAATTACAAGAAGCAACCTCGTGGTTTCATCAGTTTATATAAGCAAACCATCTGCCCATCGTACTCGTGGTTTCATCAGTTTATATAACCAAACCATCTGCCCATCGTACTCGTGGTTTCATCAGTTTATATAACCAAACCATCTGCCCATCGTACTCGTGGTTTCATCAGTTTATATAACCAAACCATCTGCCCATCGTACTCGTGGTTTCATCAGTTTATATAACCAAACCATCTGCCCATCGTACTCGTGGTTTCATCAGTTTATATAACCAAACCATCTGCCCATCGTACTCGTGGTTTCATCAGTTTATATAACCAAACCATCTGCCCATCGTACTCGTGGTTTCATCAGTTTATATAACCAAACCATCTGCACATCGTACTCGTGGTTTCATCAGTTTATATAACCAAACCATCTGCCCATCGTACTCGTGGTTTCATCAGTTTATATAACCAAACCATCTGCACATCGTACTCGTGGTTTCATCAGTTTATATAACCAAACCATCTGCCCATCGTACTCGTGGTTTCATCAGTTTATATAACCAAACCATCTGCCCATCGTACTCGTGGTTTCATCAGTTTATATAACCAAACCATCTGCCCATCGTACTCGTGGTTTCATCAGTTTATATAACCAAACCATCTGCCCATCGTACTCGTGGTTTCATCAGTTTATATAACCAAACCATCTGCCCATCGTACTCGTGGTTTCATCAGTTTATATAACCAAACCATCTGCACATCGTACTCGTGGTTTCATCAGTTTATATAACCAAACCATCTGCACATCGTACTCGTGGTTTCATCAGTTTATATAACCAAACCATCTGCCCATCGTACTCGTGGTTTCATCAGTTTATATAACCAAACCATCTGCCCATCGTACTCGTGGTTTCATCAGTTTATATAACCAAACCATCTGCCCATCGTACTCGTGGTTTCATCAGTTTATATAACCAAACCATCTGCCCATCGTACTCGTGGTTTCATCAGTTTATATAACCAAACCATCTGCCCATCGTACTCGTGGTTTCATCAGTTTATATAACCAAACCATCTGCCCATCGTACTCGTGGTTACATCAGTTTATATAACCAAACCATCTGCACATCGTACTCGTGGTTTCATCAGTTTATATAACCAAACCATCTGCCCATCGTACTCGTGGTTACATCAGTTTATATAACCAAACCATCTGCCCATCGTACTCGTGGTTTCATCAGTTTATATAACCAAACCATCTGCACATCGTACTCGTGGTTACATCAGTTTATATAACCAAACCATCTGCCCATCGTACTCGTGGTTTCATCAGTTTATATAACCAAACCATCTGCACATCGTACTCGTGGTTTCATCAGTTTATATAACCAAACCATCTGCCCATCGTACTCGTGGTTTCATCAGTTTATATAACCAAACCATCTGCCCATCGTACTCGTGGTTTCATCAGTTTATATAACCAAACCATCTGCCCATCGTACTCGTGGTTTCATCAGTTTATATAACCAAACCATCTGCCCATCGTACTCGTGGTTTCATCAGTTTATATAACCAAACCATCTGCCCATCGTACTCGTGGTTTCATCAGTTTATATAACCAAACCATCTGCCCATCGTACTCGTGGTTACATCAGAAACACACACACTTCATAACAAGTTAAGTTTTGGATTTTTTGGCACAACTCAGGCCATTTCGTGCCCTCCATAACAAGTAAGTAAGAGAAAGAACTTCATTGCATAATTAAACAACTTGATGGCAACTCGAGTCCTTCAGTCTGATCAGAAATATTTAACGTTAATGAAATACATCACACACACACACAAGGGAATTCCTTTCCTATGCCTGATAGGCTGATATATTCATTCCTTTTTTTTTTATTCAAAGAGCTTTTAACTCAACAACAAAATTAATTATTATGACACAAGTAGCCTAGATATTATTGTTTTTCCAAATACCTGCATGCATAGGCCTATATAGACAAATGCCTGCCTCCCGCTAGACTGTCGTTCGGGCGTCTCGATGGTCTAGGGTTCATACCCTGCAAGCTGCCATCCCCCGTAGTCCTGCGGGAGGTTTGGACTACGATGTAGATTATGTAGAACACTTTACAAACTTTAGGAAAATCTTTAATATGTGTAGCAGATGTGTAGCAGATGTGTAGATTTATAAATTTGTGATTTTTCTATAAAAATTCAAACGCTTCCTACAATAAATGCCATCAAATATGTTTGCATACTTTAGACCAGTGTTTCCCAAAGTGGGGTAGGCGTACCCTCAGGGGTACAGGGATAGTTTGGAGGGGGTACGAGTTGCATTTCATTAACTATGCCATGCTCAGTTAATACATTAAAATAAATTATGAATATCTAATTGTTAGAGGTGTTTTTAATGTAGGCCTACATATAAAAATGACAATAAAGAGAGATGTTTTAAAGCTTCGCCATGTGGAGTTGAATGTCCTTTGTTAGGTGTCCTAAAATATGTTTCATTTCCATATGCCTGGTTTAAAATGGTCAGGATCGCCACATATTGCCACACTCTAGTATTGCTGAGCATTTGAGAAAAAGGGGGTGTGCTAAATTACAATGGGCCGAAGTTCTGGAATACATTTTGATTTTTCCAATTTCCTACTTATAAGAAGCTGCTTTTTTCAACATTTGTAGACAGTAGAAATAAGGTCGAAAAAAAAGGAACAAACTATTAGACGTGGAACAGCATCTCAGATTAAAATTAACAACCAGGGAACCGAATTATTTGATATGTCATCTCAGCAAAAACAATTTCATTCTTCTTATGCAAGAACATTTTTTTCGGGGGGGGGGGGGGGGGGGAGGCCGCGTTACAAAAATTATAATAGGGGTACAATAATGTCAAAAGTTTGGGACACACTGCTTTAGACAATGTGACTTTTAATTGATCTGCCAGGACAAAGTTACAAGAAGAGTTTTATTGCTCTATCAACTATTGGAAAGTTAATGTTAGTGTCAAACTACTGTCAATGTGTTGTTTGCACATGAAATGTATCTACATGTAAAATCACTTTTAAGCAAAGCTCCCCCTTCTCTACTGGCTAGCTAATGAACACAATAATGTAACATTTAAGGGAAAAAAATATTATTTTTTTTAAATAACTGCTAGCTTGTATTGTAATTTTTCAATGGTACTGTCTTCGATTCCGAAGATTAAGAATGAGTGCAGTGTTTCACATGATTATGCAAACCCATTCATCATCAAACTCCATTAGAGTGAGAGCTTGAGAGGCTCAAATCTTCTCTTGCAAAAGCCCTGAACAGAAACCCTGCTGTCTTGCGTAGTGCATAAATATCGCCATACAGGTCGAGAATTTTGGGTTTCTTAGACCTGTCGAGACGGAGATCAGCAAGTCTGGGGCAGTCAAACAGAATATGAGGCACGGTTTCCTCTTCTTCCCCGCAGCGGGGGCACCGGGAATCAAAATTTGGCCATAGCCGCGAGAAATATGAGCCAACAGGACAGTGGCCTGTCCTGCACTGTGCTATAATAGCTTGCTCAGGCCTGGACAGCCTCCGCCACGGGGAAGTGCGGTCAGGGCGCCTCATGCGCTCCCAGACTCCACGGGCTTTTTGGGACTTGTCCCAGCACTCAAACCACTTTTCCATTTCTGTTTTTTTGTATTATAGCCAGGGCTTGATGAAAGCTTACAGCCTGATCAGTGGGTGGAATTTGCCCTCCCTGGTGGGCAAAGAGTCTGCAATTGTGTTGCCAGTCACACCTATGTGACTCGGTACCCACTGCATTATTACAGGGGTGCCATAGCGTTGTTTAATGTTATGTGAAGCCATGATGACAGTGTTGATATTGGGGGGCCATGGTCCGGGGCTTTGCAAAGCCTGTAGTACAGATTTTGAGTCAGTGACCACAACAATCTGTGTTGCCCTCAAATGTCCTTCGCCGAGTTGAGAGTCAATGACTTTTAAGGCTTCACAGACTGCCATGGTCTCCGCATCAAAACTGCAAATACTATCACATGGTCCAAAGATTTTGACTGTGTAAGAGCCAAGAAAGTCGATGTAGGTTCCATAGCCTGCTCTTCCAGAATCTATTGTTGCCGACCCGTCAGTGTATGCAAAAATAGCACTGGGCTTGAAGGTATTAATGGTCTCCAGAGCTAGGATTTGAAGGTCGTTAGATGAACGGCTTTGCTTAGTGGCATTAGGGTCTACTAATTTCAAGCGTATGTCTGGGGTCGTTGGGCGACACCAAGGGGGAAGAGGATGAAAGCGTTGAATGTTTTGTCGGTTGGTGGAGAGGCCAGCTTCATCAGATAGTCTAGTGGCATGATGCATAAAAGACTGCATCTGGATACGTCTTCTGCATCTCCAACCATCCACTAGTTTTCTAGCTGGGAGGTATTCATCCAGCCTTTTATACCGCTCATAGCAGGTCAGTAGTGACCTTTCCCTCCTAAGGTTTAGTGGACCTATATTAGCCATTATTTCAGCCGCAAACCCATTTGCGACCTGCATATTTTTCCACACCTAATGCATTCTAAGCCGTTGTCCACCTGGAGTCTATTTAAGTTTTCTTTACGTTTCCTGCGCCTGAATATGTTTATTTTGGCCGAAATACTTTTTCATACTTCAATAAAACGGCTCGCATTACAACGCTGCCCAACCCCAACACAATTTTCTGACCTCTAAATTCTATAAAGTCCCCTTTTTTGTCTCTTTCATTGCACAGTGAAATTTGGCTAATTTAGACTATGCACTAACACACCTTAGACTCATCAGTTGTTGTCCTAAAGAAAAAGTATGCATTTCTCGTCTGCCTACATTACAACAGGGACGCAACCCCTCCCCCCCCCACACACACAGACACAAAAACACTATAGGCCTACTGTTCACTACACACACACAGAGACACAAAAACACTATAGGCCTAGTGTTCACTACACACACACACACACAGACACAAAAAGACTATAGGCCTACTGTTCTCTACACACAGTTTCTTTGTATATTCCTCCAATGAAACACACACAACCACACACTTTTCAGCTCTTGTATCTTCCAATGGAACGGCTCAAAACACACACTTGAATTTCAGATGCGCATAAAGATAATCTAGTCTACTTTTTTTTTTACAAAGCTTCTATTAACTCTGGCAAGACTACATTACAGCTTATATTAACTCTGGCAAGACTACATCACAAATAATTATGTTCTGCTGGAGACCGGTGTGGACATAATAGAAGCACTAATTACCATTCGACAGCTGCGCTGGGTCGGACACTTATTCCACATGGGAGACGACCACATGCCAAACGCGTAACAGAGGTGCCCAAAGTAAGCGATATAAAGATCAACTCTGGCGCCATGTGGCCCTCACTGGTATAGAAGAAGGTAGCTGGCAACTGGCAGCAGATGGCCTCTGAAAGAGACAGTTGTAGAGCTCTCACAAAGGCTGTGTGACAAACATTTGTTTTGAGACTCAAAGGAAAGCCAGACAGACGCAGAACACGGGGGAAAAAATGTAGACAGCCAGCGGACAATGGCTTTGTCTTGCATGATATACGGGAAAATATGCAAATGTTGTTTTTTTTCTCACACTTCCCATTCTCGGATCAAGTTGAAACTTTACATACTTATTCATTTTCGATGACAACACATGAATCAATCGGTGGTAATTAACTTTGCTTTACATAAATAGGAGCAATGAATCCTGCGGTATTGAAAGACATAATAGTAATTGAGCAGTTCTTTCCCTTTTATAAGCTTGAGTTAAGTGCAATGGGAGACAATTATAATCAGCAAAACTTTGACCATTCAATTTCATTAGTTTTGAATGTGTTAAGAGAGATCTAGATCGGAATAATAATACATATCGAGATATAGACTATAGGTATAGACTAGATCTAAAATAAATCTAGATTCTAGGTAATCTATTCTAGGCAGACTTTATTTGAAAGTTTAAGATGATACTATTTTAGTATTTACTAGATTTAGATTATACTATGGTTATAAATAGAATACATTACTATCAGCTATAGTATTAGGTCTAGTTCAGACAGCTGATGGATCAGGCTCTGGTCAACAACTTTAATAATTAAGAGGGTGGTCATTCATTTGTTGAGAAGCTAAGTTCCGTTGGGACACCTGTGGAAAAAGATTTCCGTTTTCCTGAGGTTCATAGTTTCACCAAACGAGGCAGCATTATGTTTGATGTTTTCAAGAAGTGCGCAATCATTAGCATCTCTTTAATTTTATAGTGGGAGAATATGTGCCTTAAGTTGGAAATGTTGCCTAACTGGCACAGAGAAAAGCAGCTGGCAGAAATTAGTCTCTGAAAGCAACAGCTGGAGAGATTTCATGAAGGTCGCAGGATATACATGTGAGGACCAAAAAAAAACCCTTGCAGAAGACTGATGCAGATGATGAAAGATAATTTACATAGACCCCAATGGGTCAACAGCTTTGTCTACATCAGGGTGGCAAAATATGCAGGTCGCAACTGGGTCTGTGTGGTCAAAGCCTGCCTTAGGCTACTGCCACCTATGTGGCCGCTGTGGGCCCCGCACTTTCATAGGCCCTGCGTTTATTCTATTTGTAAATTATTAAATTAAACCATTATCACTTATATATAATAACAGGGTTTCCGCTGCATCCTCATTTTCCTGGAAATCTCCTGAAATTGCAAAATATACGAAAAAGTCCTGGAAATTTCCTGAAAACTCATAAAAATCTTGTGAAAAATGGACAAAGTTGTCATTTTGAGGTGCCAATTTCACATGCAATTAACAAAAAAGGCATTGTCAGCTTTCCTTTAATAAAAATTTACAGCAAAGACAAATGTACTTTTAATTAAAAAATTTTAATTTTGACATTATGCTTATCCCCGCCCAGACTGGGCCCCATGCAGTCTGTTTCGCATAGAGCCCAGCAATAGTTAGGACCAGCCCTGTGTGTGTTCAAGTGAAATACTGCAAATATACTTAAACTTTAGAATTTAAGACAATGCGTTCATTTTTATACTGATTCATCATTCCCTTGACTTGCATCTTTGGGGTGCTTTGGCGACGGTTAGGACAACTAAATCCCTCTACATTTCCCTTGTTCTCAGCAGAATATCATTCATTCATGTCCAGTCATCTCTTTGAGTCATCCTTTCATCATGCTCTGTCCATTGAACCTAGAAGGATAATTTTTTACAGTCAGTCATGTCTTACAATATGGACCAAACCATGTCAGCTTTCATCTCATCACAGTATTGAAGAAATCCTCCTTTTGCCAACCAAAGTGTTGACTTCTGAAAGTACAAACTCATTTGTTTTCTTTTCCTGATATCTGGTACTCAGCATTTTTCTGTTGGATATACTTTCAAAACCTGAAATTCTTCTTTCAGCCTCAGCATTCAGTGTCTGACTTTCACAATCATTTACAACTAGGTGTGCTAGGAGTACTCATGAAGAAAACAGTTTTAATCTTACCAGGAAGATGATGTTACTTTTCCAGACTTTCCACAATTAACTGAGTAGAGATCAAGTATTAGAGTAGATTCTTACTTTTTTAAGTTTGTAAGAGTATATTATTTAAGTGTCATTTTCCTATAAGCCCAATTCACCATCTGTGAAGTTTGAAGCTTAATGCTGAAACATATTTTGGATAGAAGCATAGAAAGGCACACTCAAGATTTAAATTTAGATTCTAATAGTACTTGGGTACTGCCTTTATTTGATATTTTATTATAGCACATGTCACATTTTATGATGATATAAATAATAGCAATAATAAAAAAGATTTATTTAAAAAAAAAACAAAGCTAATATTAAGCCTAATTGTATCAATTGGTTTGGATCAGTCATGTAATTAAATTTGTAATAGATCTAGATTAGCAATATTAAATCTGTGTGATTATAAATATTTTTACCAATTGTTTTTGTTTTGTGCAATTTCATTATTTTAGCTTTCCAATGCGCTATGATCCTTTCAATTGTCTGGACCAGTTATTAAAGGGGGGAGGAAAGAAAAAAGAGGTACCTGGGTGAATGTTACTGTAAACACTTTTTAAATGCATTTTATAATAAAAATTTTAAAAAGATGTACAGCTTGAATTCAAACTCGAGGGATCAAGCCAATGCATTAATTTATAACAGCTGTGCCAGTGAATTGCTTATGAAAATAGAAGGCTCTATAGTTATTTATTGTTGGTTTCAAATGACCTAATTCTCTACACAAAGTATAAAGGAGACTAATTCAACTTATTCCACCACCTCAGTCAAGTACTATTTCTTTCTCTTGTTTGAAACCAGACAAAATAACTTGTTGATATAGCTTTGTAAAAATAATATCTTGTTTCATTTTTATAGTAAGAGAATTAGTAACATTTGGATCTCATAATATACAATTTTAAATGATCAATAGTTAGAATAGTTCAATTAGAAACAAAAAAATGTCATTATTATTGTAACATATTAAGTGTGCAGAGAAATATCAACTGAAAATAAATATTGCTTAAATATAATCAAGTTTGATATTATAGAGTCACTTATACTTATAATTTCCCTTCTAAGCATTTATACATTTTATAATTACTGCTCCACATGATATTAAACAAAAATTGTTTTTCACATATTTTGGAAAGAAGGATACCTATAAACATTTTTATTGAAGCCTTAAAAGTATAAGTTATGTTATCTTTATATGTCTAACACAATTTTAAAATGTGTTGATTTTTTTCACAGCAGCAGACAATACCAAACATGTCATTATCTGACAAAATATTTGATGCAGCAATCATTGGTGGAGGTGTGGTGGGTTGTGCTGTTGTGTTTGAACTCAGCAGACAAGGCTATACTTGTATCCTACTGGAGAGAGCTCAGAACATTATGTCAGAAGCCAGTGCAGGAAACAGGTATGTAACTGCATTGATCAGTTGTTGTTTTTTTTTGGAAAGACTCAGGGGAGATAATAAAACATCATGCATCAGAGAGAATAATGTGAGATATGTCAAATCCAGTTCATTTAGACTTGCATAAGTCAAAGTATGCTTAATTCAAATCTCTCCATGCTTAATTCAAATCTCTCCATTGTTTTTTTTTCCTTCTTTTTCTTTATTTTTAAAAAGCTGTTTGTTTAAAGTCAATTATGCCCAGTTCTTAGAATTCAACAGCTCTTGTAAATGATAATATAGACATCACAAATGATAATGATAATGTTGGTTCATTTACATCTAAATATTTGTAGGCATAGCTTTGGTGTGCAGTGTGTACTTTCTTGAGGCAAAATAACTACAGCGACTGGAACTCAGGGGGCAAAGCTACAAATTTTCCATCATTTGGGGGGCTTGACCTCTTTGGGAGCCCCTGCATTTTGTGTAATACTTAATATTTAATGTAAAAAAAAAACATTCATTTAGGGGCCCCCACCCTAGCTATGCCACTGCTGGAACTACTTGCTATTTCATGTGTTTTATAGTGACAATCTATAATCTATATAAAGGTCATCTTTTTCTGTGGCCCACAGTTAACAAGAATGTCATGTGGCCAGCACAATGAAAAAGCACCTTTACTTTTTCTCAAATGATTGCTTTAGGAAGTTGAAAAAAAAATACTGCCTTTAAAAGTGTTTTAGAATCCCTGTAATCTGCTTATCTGTTGGAAATGTTATGAAATATCCTCATGTCTGTGGACATCACTAGAAAGAAAGTAACAGTAGGATATCTATGAATCTTGAGATGCAATTAACTTTGATTTTTTAATTTGGAGCTTGCAAAATGTTATAATACTCTTGATTTTCATCATTATTTTTGTGAACATTTTTCTGCCCTGTCTGGTGCAGTTTCATAAACTCACCAATTCCTATTTGAACTTCATGTACTCATCAATTAACACAAAAAGTGTCATGAGAAGTGTGTAGAAACAAAGCACCAGTAATATTCAACCAATTTAATACATTATCAGTTAGTAATTAAAACACTGCTTAACAGATTAGGATGGTTGCCTGGTCGTGCGGTTTGCGCGCTGGACTGTCGTTCAGATTTATCGATGGTCCCAGATTCAAACCCTGCCTGCTCCCATCCCCCTTTGTCCTGCAGGAGGTTTGGACTAGGAAGTAATTATCTTCAATTCTGAAGGAACATCCGAAACATGTAAAACATTTTACAAACAAACAAACAAAAACAGTAAAATTCAATTAGATCATTCTTTTTCTTGAATTATTTAGGTGGCCAGACATTTAAAGCTGGTCTCTTTACACTCTACTATTTTATATCTCAAAGTGGCATGTTGCACACAGGTTTTGATGCTCCACTCCATAGTCTGGAACAGCATTGCATCAAGACAAGCCAGAAGACTGTATTTGATATAATCAATAAATTCAACATCCCTTACAGGAAATGTGGTGCCACTCTTGTTGCTTGGACAGAAGAAGAGGTGAGAATGTCAACATAATGTCTTCACATACTATTCTTTCTAAGAAATAGAAAATGTAACTGTTATTTTTGTTTCTCTATTTCAATGCACTTCAGATTTTCATTCTAATCCTACTTTTATTCATTCAGTGCCTGAGGTTTTTTTTGTTTGTAAAATGTTTTGGATGTTTCTTCAGAGTTGAAGATAATCTACTTCCTAGTCTAAACCTTCTGCAGGATGATGGGGTATGGCAGTTAGCATGGTGTGAACCCTGGGATTATCGAGATGACCGAATGACAGACCAGTGCACATACAACACCACTAGGCACACAGTTCGATGTTATTGTCTTTTTTTTTTTTCTAGAATTTGAAGGAGGAGCTATTATAGTAGTTTCGGCTGTCTGTAATAAAAATATATATGTATTCATTTCTCAAAACCTCTATTTTGATAATATTATGAAAAATACATTTTTAAGATTTTTTTTGTTGGTAATTAAAAAGAGGCAGTAGTTTAGAGGGGATTGATAATGAACTTTCCCAGACAGAAGAGGATAAAAAATACACTCATCATCCTCATCTTCCCTTGACTTTTGTTGTAGGGGTGCTTGTAAAATGCTTGTAAAATGTTTTACATGTTTCGGATGTTCCTTCAGAGTTGAAGCGAATTTACTTCCTAGTCCAAACCTCCCGCAGGAATACAGGGGCTGGGAGCGGGCAGAGTTTGAACCTGTGACCATCGATAAATCCAATATGAATAAATTACAAATCTATCAAAATCTATTTTATTTAGCCAATACTCACTTTAAAAATATGAGATACTGGCATTACTTTTCTTAATTTAAATATTTCTTGTAATGTTTATATTATTTTTTTTATTGTGTTAACAAATAATAAAAATATTTTACACTGTATTGACAGAATAAGAAACTACCAGATTTAAGACAACAGTCTCTTGAAGCTGATATTCATGATGTCAATCTGATGTCCCTCACTGATCTGCACAAAAGTGAGCCCTACCTGCGCAAAGAGGCTGTAGGTGCATTAAATATTCCAGGAGAATGTGTCATAGATTCCTATTTACTTGGACTCAGTTACGCTCATCAAGCAAGAATGCTTGGATCAAAGGTAACTCAAATCTTTAGTTTATCAGGCTGGCTTCTTTTATCTCCCTTTAAAAAATTGGGATGTCTGGCTGAGGAGCACAAACTGCTTGACTACTTAACAAAGGCGCTCAATTGGAAATCCTGATGTAGGCAAGGAATTTTAAATTGGGATTAGACTCTTGTTGAGCTCTGTTTGCTGAGCACCCTCTCCAACATCTCTGTAAATAGATAGGTCAAAAGTGCACTGAGCATGTTATAGTGTGAAAATAAATTAATATTGGAAAACTAATTAATGATTTTGGAAATTATGCTTGTTTTTTGTGTTATTTTTTGTAGTATATTTTTGTTTTGCAATTTTAGCAGGGTCAAAAAATTTAATTCTAAAGAGTTGTATCTAAAATTAAAAGTTTCTTTTCATTTTTCTTGTATACAAAAAAAAGAACAGATTTGCACAAGTTGTGAAGTGTCCGAGATGAGTCAAGGAACATTGATTACAAGTTTGGGACCCATTCATTGTAAAGTGACTATTAATTGTGCTGGTTTGTATGGCGATATTGTGGATCAATTAGCAGGAATTGATACATTTAGGTATTAGTGTTTCTTTTAAATCAATTTGTTTTCACAATCAACATTCATTAAATTTGTTGATATAAGACTAGATGTACAAAGTGAATTGAAAATTGTTAAAAGTTTCAATGATGACATCTTTAACCACGTCCTTACTTTTATACAGAATATATCCACGTAAAGGCCAGTATTGTGTCTTTGGTAAAAATGCAAGTCCTTTATTGAATTCAATTATATTTCCAGTTCCAACAGAAAAATCCAAAGGAATAGCTTTGTTTAACTCAGGTACATTAAATAATCAGGATATAGAGTTTGATTTAATATGTTTGGCTTTTTATTTCTAACTTAAACGTGAAAAACAAAATTATATATTTGTCCTTTCTAGTCTATAACAATGTGATGATGGGACCAACTGCTCAAGATTCTAGTGAGCTGTCCAGGCCTGCAAGTGATCCTAAAGTTCATTGGATGTTAACTCAAAAAGCTCAGTGGCTCATTCCTGACCTAGCTACATTTCTGCCAGTTGGCCATTATGTTGGTGTAAGACCAGCCACCCAGTTTAAGGATTATCAAATTAGAACTTACCCACACAAGTAAGTGTGCACTACTTTTATAGAACTGCTTTAGCATGACCTCAGTTTTCTGAAATCAAACAATTGGCCTCAATCCAAACTTTATTCAATTTGTATCATTTACTTTATGATTATGTTTACATTTGTGGTCATGATTTTCCTGACCAGAGAAGTCTGAACTGGTACACATAAAAGAAAGTTTTATGATTACTGAAGAAAACTTAAATTTGGTTTTAGTTTATTTCAAAAATAGTATCATAGGTAATATCTCTAGCTGTGAAGGAATTTTTTACTTCATTACATGTGAAGATCATATTATTTTTTTTAACTAACATACTTGAATATGTTCTGTTGATCAGGAGTTCGATTATCTCTGTGAATGTTCAATTATTCTTGCACATGACAGTAGCAGTCAAAATAAAACATGAATTGAAAGATGAGCTCAGCAATTAGCACTTAGTGTTTTTTTTTTTGTTTTTTTATGTAAGACTTGTAGTTCAAGAAGTTCAATCTTAAGTTTCATTCACTAAAATTTGTAGCACATTTTTACAGAATAGTGTACTAGAGATAAAATAAAATGCTACATAAGTGTTACACTTTAATTTTCAGGAGATGGATAACAGTTGGTGGAATCAGATCAACTGGTGTGTCAGGCTCACTAGGCATTGCTCAGTATGTGTGTGAAAGACTTCAGTCAGACATTGGACTAGAACCTGAGCGAGGTGCTACCAACCATCTTTTGGATATGGCATGGAGTTTTGGAGAGGATAAAACATCAGTAACATTAAATGGATATCATTATCCAATATTGCACCCTATGGTTTTGTATGGACAGGATAGCATGACATCTAAACTTTGATTTTTCAATACTTGTCTACTTATTTTTGTATTGACTGACATACAAATAAAGAATACAATAAACCAGAATGGCCATTGTGAGAATAGTTATGGTCTTTACATTCCACTTTTCAATGTTTTGAATGCAAATGCTTTTCGCAAGCTTGATTTTGAAGTATTTTTTTTTTGTTTGTTTTTTTTTTAATTTCTTGGCAGAATTTTTTTTATTTTTAATAAAAAAGGCATTCTGATCAATTTGAAAATCTTAAACCAAACAGTTGTTAAAAATATTTCTTAGATTACTGGGTATCTAAAGTGGCTATAAAAATTTGTTTCTGCCCAATCACTAAACAGTTTCAAATTGAAATGATAATTAGCTTTACTGCTAAAAACAATGTACCACTCTCCTAATAAAATGACTGAATTCAAAGTGTGTAGCTTTTTAAAAAAAGTATGAATTTGGCAATTCTTTTAATGGTTCTCATTCGTTTGTCCCTTGAATTTCCTTGCACAGGTGCTGTGACAGTTTCTGGTCAGTTACTATTCTTAGCAGAATCTCAATAGGACAGGCCAAATTCCTGCACTCTTTCTGATCCGCAGCTAAATCTCAAGAGTAAGACCAGTCCATTCTTTTAAGTTGTCTAGCAAACTTTCTTCATGCTCCCTCCACTGGACCTCGAAAGATAACTTTTGAATAAAAGTGATGTCCTTAAAAAAAAAAAACAGAACTAGCAGAGCTTTCGACTCTCCACAGTATCGAGGACTTCCTCCTTTTTTGCCAGCCAGAGTGTTGACTTGTAAAAGTACAAACTCATTTGTTTTCTTTTTTTGTAGAATTTACTCTAAAAAGCTAGAGTTCAGCATTCAGTGTCCAACTTTCAGAACCCTATAGGAGTACAGAGAGCATTGGTCACCATCAAGAAATAAAGTTTTAATTTTACTTGGAAGCATTCTTAGCCACAGGAGACAAAGACATATTACTTAATTTGAACAGAGAAGGACAACATAGGAGATATAGAAGTACAAAAAAAGGGAAATCAAAAAATATTAGCAAACATCAAACCGATTAAAGCATCTGGACCTGATGGTATTCCAGCTAGATTACTCAAAGAACTAAGCAATGAGCTAGCACCAGTGTTTAAAATACTTTTTCAGGCATCTCTTAATCAGGGCAGAGTACCAAAGGACTGGAAAAAAACTATTTAAAAAAGGAGAAAAACCTGACCCAGGAAACTTACAGACCAGTATCACTTACCAGCTCCTAGAACACATAATATATAGCAACATCATTAACCACTTAGACAAACATAATGTCCTTACTCCATAACAACATGGCTTTAGGAAATATAGATCATGTGAAACAAAACTAATAGGACTGATGATTTTTCAAAAGGTTTAGATGATAGTGAGCAAATAGATGCCAACTTACTAGATTTTTCCAAGGCTTTTGACAAAGTTCACCACCATAATTTGCTTAAAAAATTAAAATATTTTGGCATTGATGGTCCATTGCATCAGTGGATTAACGATGTTCTGATAGGGAGAGAACAAACTGTAATATATATATATATATATTTATAGCTTTTATATAGCGCTACTTTCATGCTTATAGCATGCTCAGAGCGCTTTGGTCCAATCTCATTTGTGGACCAGTGAGGGGGAGGGGGTATCTAGGAGTTGGTTTTCCGTGCTGCCTTTAGGCACGTAAACACAACTCTGCCCGAGTCGGGTGTCGAACCTCGAGCCCCCTTCTAGGTAGCCAAGCCAAGCCAAGTTCAAGCGCACTTAGCTTCTCGACCTCTAAACCAACATCAACAACAGTAAACTCAGGTGTACCTCAAGGAACAGTCATAGGTCCACTACTATTTTTAATTTACAAAAAGGATTTACCAAACTCCATTAGTTCAGGAACAAAAGTCAGATTATTTGCAGATGATTGCATAATATATAGAACAATAAAAACAACACAAGAAGCAAACATTTTACAAGAGAATTAGATGAATTACAGAAATGGGAATTGTGATGACACGACGCGTAGAAGTTGGGTTTTTCCATAGTGACGTGATGAGTAATTAAAAAGTAGGAAAGGAAAATAGGGTAGTAACAGACAAGAAGGACGCCACTAAATTAGCGATGACAAGGACTGTGCCCTTATTCTGTATTTAAGTATTTGAAGTTATCAGCCTAAGTTATTAAATATATTTCTTGTTCATTCTGTTAATTGAGTCGAATTCGCGAGCAACATCTACATTTATACTTATCAACGCACAGACCATTGACAGAATCAAATTGGAGCATGTCTTTACACCCAGAAAAATGTCAGTTATTAAGAGTAACAAAAAAAACTAAAACAAATTAATTCCACTTATTAAACCAGTAACACATACTAAAAACGCAAAAATTCCTAAGTGTTTTAATAAATGAAAAACTGTCATGGAATCCCAATATTGATGAAACTATAAAAAAAATCAAACAAAGCATAAGGGTTTATTAAAAGAAATTTCTATAAATCAAATAAGAACATAAAACTAAAATGTTATTTACCCTTGGTTAGGCCAATAATAGAATATGCATCCTCTGTTTGGGACCCCTCAACTCAAAAAAACATTAAGAAACTGGAACAGACACAAAATAGAGCAGTGAGATTCATAACAAATGAATATTCACATTTGACTAGAGTAACACCTTTAGTAAACTCACTAAATTTAGAAAGCCTTCAAGATAGAAGACTTAAAAGTATAATAGCAATTATACATAAAACACTGAACCATAATCTTCAAATACAAAATTTAATAAAATACTCAGAAAGACACAAAGATTAAGGCACATTCCACACACTAGGAAAAATTTATACAAATGCTCCTTCCCTAGCGCTATTAGAGCATGGAATGGGTTGCCTGAGCTAGCAAGGAAAACCAGTGACTTGGCAGAATTTAGGTCATGGGTTAATATGCATGACGCATAGGATGTAATCATCTTCTTTTTTGAAGTAACGTCTGTATTATATAAGATAAGAAGCTGGTGTTAATCTTTCAGATTGTCCATTTTACTCATGAGAGAAGCTGCCAAGCTCAAATGGGTTTTGACTTGTGTGATCCCAAGTACAATATTTGAGTGAACTTGTAATTTTTGGCTGTTGAACTGTCTGCAACATCAAGTGGAACTAGGGAGAGAATGTATCCTTGCCAGGTCCAAAAACTTTCTCCAATTCGTTTTTTCAGAAGTACTTAACTATTAACATTGTGGTGAAGGGCTTTGATAACATCGATAATCTTTTTATCTATTACTTCTCTCATCACATGCATCATCATTAATTCCATGTCAACCCTGAACAAAATCAGTGTGATGTTCAACATTTCTTTTACCTGCTCAGAAACCTGCGTTTACCTCAGCAAAGGCATCCTCGGCTTTCTTCTTTAGTCTGTTGAGAATTATTCTTAGCCAGATTAAGGTTAAAGCCTCATTAGTAAATTATTATTCTAGTACCGGGATTGGAAAATATTTCATATTGTATTTTTTCTATTTCTTATTTTAAGTTTGATGTTTATTCCATGGGAAACAAGTGTTAGGTGTACTATAATAAAGACCAGCAATTTTATTAAAAATAAGTGACCTTATAACACATAAAATTAATCAAATAAACAATCTAGCTGAAAGCACCTCAGCTTTTTAATTATGATTTAAAAAAATGACATCAACATTCTAATAAGACTTTCATTCTGTTCCTGCCAAACTCACATCCAGTTTTCTAATCGCCTTTATTTCATTTAAAAAACAATTAAAGGAAAAAAAAGGAAGATAAACAACATGTCTATGTAAAAATTAAAAAAAAAAACATCATTCAGTTCAATCAGCTTTTTTTAAAACTTAATATACAATGGGGAAAAAATGTTTTCAACATGCAAGAAATAAGAGACACTCTCAGTCTTAATAACTTAACAGACAGTACAGTTTGAAAGTACAACTTGAAATACAAGTTTTAATAATTTTTTTTTATAACTCAACCAAATGCAACTCAAAAAACTAAACAAACACTTGCACAAATAAAGACACACTGTTTCAACAGGACTTGTTTAGTCAGAAATATTTATCAACATTAAAGGATTTGATGCACAGAATTATTAAAGATGCCTTATATTTAGGTAACATTCAGCACTCAGGCCAACTTGCCCAGATAGGTGACTTGGGAAACTCAAAATCAACAAACCGGTTGGTTTATTATATTATTCAGGAACTTAGGTCAACTTATGGTGATAACATTGACAAAAAAATGTATCATCAATTTAAAATATACTGATAGTTACACTCAGAAAATGTAAAGAAAAAGAAAAACAAGTTAATAGTTAACTTAGTGGCTACAGCTTTAGTCAATGCTTATAATCAGCTTTGTGAAAAAACACATCAGTATTTAAATTTTTACAGGTTTATTCTTAGCAACTCTGCACTTGGGAGATCATAACATGATCTTTTTTTTTTAATAGATTAGTATTCTGTAAAGACAAATGCATATGAGACGATAACTTATTTTCTTCTGGGTTTTGTTGTTGTTGTTTTTTTTTACAGTTTTTTATACTAGTCTTATGAAACCGCCTGCTATGCAATTTTGCTTATAACAGCTTGATGAAGACTCTGTAACTGGCATGTCCATTTATCCAATGCATTGTAACGAGCTGTGCCTGTTGACTCACGTTCCAACTCAAGTACTTGATTGACTTGATCTATTCTTCCATTTACAGTACTGCAAAAATTTAGAACACAAAGATGATTCAAAACTTTCTTAACTATACAACACTAATGTTCACACTTACTAAACTATACTACACTGATGTTCACACTTACTAAACTATACAACACTAATGTTCACACTTACTAAACTATACCACACTAATGTTCACACTTACTAAACTATACCACACTAATGTTCACACTTACTAAACTATACCACACTGATGTTCAATTACTAAACTATACCACACTTATGTTCACACTTACTAAACTATACTACACTAATGTTCAAACTAACTTAAGGCATAGATTGTTTGTGTAAACATTAGTTACTTACTAATAAACTATATCATACTCATGTTCACACTTTCTGCCCGCTCCCATCCCCCGTTGTCCTGCGGGAGGTTTGGACTAGGAAGTAATTATCTTCAACTCTGAAGGAACATCCGAAACATGTAAAACATTTTACAAACAAACAAACATTTCTAAACTATACCAGACTAATGTTCACACAAACAATTTATGCCATAAATGAAAAAAAAAGTTTGAATCAATTCTTCCTATACTAGAAAAGTTTCCAGTGTAACCTACTTATCTAAGATGCAGGATACTAAAAGATTTTCTACTTCTGTTGCATCAATGTTAAGTTCCTGAAAAAAAAATATTCAGTTATTGACTTATTTAATTTATTAAGAAAATATCCAGATTAAAATGAAATTATGCTGACCATAAGTTAACATTTATAAAATCAAACTGAAGTCATTTGGTTAATTTGAAATAAATAAGACAGTTAATGAGTTGGTTTTTTCTTGTAAAAGAAAAATCAACAAAATATATATAATATAATCTAACAATTTCAACATATATTTTTTTCATCCAAGACTTGCTAACTCACCTTAGAAATAAAAGGAATATGAATCCTTGTATATGGCTTGATAAGTTTTATAAGAACTTGAGTTCGAATATTTCTTAAAAGATCTTTATGGACAGAAAAAAAAAGTATTTGATATAATGGTAAAAAATATTTCTTTATGTGTAAAAGAAGATGGTATTCTCACATATTTGATGAAATGCTATCAATGTATAAATACTATATATTTATTTACATACACATTTTTACCTTCAATATGCTCTCTAATGAAAGGATCTTCCATAATATTTTGTCTATTGGTTTTCAAGATTTTCTCAAAATCATTTATATCATTATTTTGATATGCACTGGGGAAAAAAAAAGGAAAATGATTGGAGAAATATTTTTAAAAGAAACAAAAAAAAAATAAAAAATAAAAACAACAACAATATTACATTGTTTTAAATAAACAAATCCTTATTTGTAATGTTTAAAAAAAAACAACACACCTGACTAAGTTTGTCATTGCCAATATTTCTGGATCATTTTTATAAGGTTTAGTTTCTTGTGAATCAAATGGATTTATGCCAGATTTCATAAGCATGTTTGCCAAAACTAGATATTTAAGGCAAGTTGTTCTCCTAAAAATAAATAAAGGCATATAAGATAATATCAAATGGTATACAATATAATTTTTATATAGATGTTAAAGTTAATAAAAAAAACACTTGACACTATAAACAGAAATGAAATTTGAGACAGTGTTTAATACTCTACCTCGGGCTGCCAGATTCATCGTAATTTTTAAAAGCCTCAAAGAAGTCTGTGTGTGCCTTTTCGTATTCTCCCTCCCTGAGATGCATTTTACCTCCACATTCTAAAAGTCAAAGGAATAGAAAGTAGAGCAAACCAAGTAGCTAATGTTTTGTTCTTTTATTTCAAAATCCATTATTTTAAAAATGATCTGTACCTCGAATTACTCCCATGATCAGTGGATGAGGAATGGCAGATTTAATGTGCAGTGACTGTTCATACAGTGCCTAATATGTGAACAATTTAAAAATAGATAAAATCATCAGTAAAACATTGAAATTTTTAGTTCTCATGTCACAATGAATATCAAAATATGCAATTTTGGTCCATATTATATTACTAAATTTAGTAAAATATAATATTGAGTTATTTTTGTTTTCTTCAAGCTATTTCAGCAATAGGGCAGATACTGGTCTCAAAACTAACCAATGCTAAGAATAACCACCCTATCAAAAGCAAGAACTAAAAAAGGCACTATCAAAAGGTATTGAATCTCTAATCAATAGTTTCTGAACAGCACATCTTACCTTTAGCTTTTTATTGTTTTTCTGGGCAGTGTACATCTGAATTTCTAAAGCATAGATCTCTAAAAGTTGTGTCCCTTTTTTTAAGTCATCAGCTCCATCATCAGTCTGTGAATAGAGCATTAATTAATTAAGTGATTTAACTACTGGATAGGTTTAAACAGAGGGCTTTACATAGTTGTAACAAATGGCTACACAAAAAATGAAGTTTATATAAGAAACTCTACTCGAGATGAGGTTTACTTGCAAAATCCTAGAAGGCTTAAACATTTGGTTAAATCTGGCAGGAACCATTGTAACAAATATGTCATTTGTATATATTTTATTTTAAAGTGTGAATACTTACTTGGCATGACTGGTGTAACTGTTTTAATATACGCTGTAATCTGGGATAATCTCCCCTATCATAGTACAACTTTCCAAGCTTAGTATTTGTTTTAAACCAAAGTCTTTCATTTTTGGCTTCTTTAAGAGCATCTAAAGTTGTTTCATAAAAATCCTGCAGCAGTTCCATCTGAAATTTTCATTTTCTTTTTATTAGATTTAAGCTTCAAAGCATAAACTAAATTGAATGCAAGATCAAAACATGAGGAAATTATAATGTTAATAGGTATCATACATAAAAAGAACAAAAATATATGTTTAAACTAATGGCAATATTGAACTTAAAACTCAGCAAGTCTGGTTCAGACAAATGCTATTTAATAGAACAAGTTTATCTATTAACAATATACATTCCAAATTTTATCACTTAAACAATGAGTGCATTTTTAAAATAGCAGTAAACCATAATAATTAAGTTCCAGTCATCATTTGTAGTTTTATTTTCATAGAAACGTGTCACAATTCTAAAGTTGGTAATAATAAAATGGTAATATTTTAATTTTTTTTTAAAGAAATTTTCAGTGGCGTAGCTAGGGTGGGGGAGAATTTGAAAATCCCCAAGGGCCCTCACTTGAGGGGGGCCCCCAAATGAGTGTTTTTTACATTAAATATTACTTAAAATGCAGGGGCCCCCAATGAGGTCAAGCCTCCCGGGGTCCAAAATGATGACAAATTCCTAGCTAAGTGCCTGGAAATTTCTTTTGTTTTTTCCACAAATAATAATTATATTGAAATGTTTAAAAACAAGCAATCAGTGGTTTCTGTAATAAGATTTTAGAATAAACAACTTTTGCTTACAATGACAAAAGATACCCTACATTTATATACACCAAAATTGTAAACGCATCCAAATCATTACAAGATTTCACCTACAAAAGCTACCTTTGTATTTATAATGGTGATAGAAATGAAAAATAAAATGCCAAAGTGCACTTCATAAAGACCACCTGACCATTGAATCAAACTTGCCAAGGAATTACAGGAATTACTAGAAATGTAGTGGGCCAATCAGAGCACTTTATCAACTGTTGGTTGATAGGTTACATAAAACAAAATCTCATTAATCACACAATGTGAGATAATGCCAAGAAGAAAAAATCTGATGTATGATCAAGTGATTAGTTCTTGTCTAATTATAATGGCAGATACTGGAACTAAACAGATGTTAACTAATGTATGGTATTAATATTTACTTACCTGCTTTGAAGTTGAAATATAATCTAAGATTGAATTAATAGACTTCTCAGAGTAGTTTCTTGTAACTGCTGATTTAATATATGTCAATAGCAGTTTGTAGCGTACCATCATTTCCTCATAGTTAGTCTAAGAATAAATCAAGTGCAAATTAAGAGAAAAAATATACTATGCATTACTAAAAACAATGTTTAAAAATAAATGTTACAAGATTCTTAGCCTTAATCATAATGTTACCAAAAAAAAAAACTAAATAGATTTGTATGTAAATAGTAAGCAATATGAAAGTGAATTAAGTGAGATATTTGTAAGTAACAGAAATGCAAATAGCAAATCATCACTGTCATTCAACTTTTGTAATTTTCAATTCAGACAATTAATGAGAAAAACTAAAACTGTGAAATATGTTATAGAAATGACTAGGACAATCATTTTTCAAAGATGCTTCTAATGTCAAATTCAGCCAACTGGACCAGCCGCTTGTTCAGGCCTAGACTTAAACATGGAAACATTCTTGTAACACAGAAAATGTTTAAGAAATCAGAAATGCCAGTTCTTAGGACTAAAACAATAACATCTTGATGTGATCCAATGAACTTTTTATTGACTGCATTAAGTTATATAAATCAAAGCTAGTACTTACTAATCTGAAATTAATCTTAATCATTTGTTTCAGAGCTTTAAAACCCCATTCACCTTTCTCTTTACCTTCAAGTTCAAGGACCTAATGCAAAGAATATACACAATATTTGTATTCATACAGAAACTCAATCACTAGTTTTGTTCACTCATATTTAGCAATTATTAGGGTTGTTTATTTGTTTTTTATTTAACCCTAAAATAGTAAAGTATAACTTAACCTTATACTATAAGAAAATTATAAACTTTTTTGTGTAAGTGTGTAAAATGAGAACTTAAGAAATGATATTATATATTGTTTTTATAATTATATTTTAAATATAATTGAAATATATATTTATTTACTACTAATTACATTAGATCACAATTTTAAAAGTAGACTTAGTCCTAAACACAAATAAATAAACTATATTGTATATTACTTTTTGAAAGCTTTCAAGTGCAGCCTTAGGATCATCTTCTTTTAAAGCCTTTGAGTTGTAATATTGATTTTCAAGGTCCACATCAGGTTCTGAATTACTTTCTTCTGAATAAACCTTTAAAAAAAAAGTGGGATTATTTTATAAATTAGAACATGTATATGGGAATCATATATTAAAACAGAGCTGATAATTAACTTATTACATGAATCCAATTTGTTCAAAAGAATATAACTGATGAGATTCAAAATATAGCTCAAGGTAACAATTCATTCATCTTTAGTCTAGATCTAATCAAAATGTAAATAAAACTCACTATAACATTTTTCTGTCATTTTAACTTTAATATTATTGGAATTGAGTCTAGATAGAGTCAAGATCTAGATTTAAAAGGAGGCCATGTCCTCCTATTTTAATTCATGTCCTCCAGCCGACCAGCATTAGCTTAAAAATGTGAAAGACTTTTTCACTGTTGTTTACTGGAATGGGATATATAACAATCAAATTTAATCTTTCATACCCTCTGGTTTAAATACAAAACTCCAATAAGATAGAAAAATCAAATGAAGTAAAGCTTTTCTGCAGAAAAACTATTCCCAGTAGTAGTTCAGTATTTTGATTGTAAAGGTGGTCTGGTAGAACACATACAAAATTGCTGGCAATGAACAGCACAGTAAATAAGACTTCTGAAACCATATTAACATACCTTTAAGAAACTATTTAGAAATACAGTTTGTCATCCAGATGTGTTGAGTTTCCTGGACACAATGCCAATGTGAACTTTGGAAGCATCAACAGGAAATAAGGAAAGAATGTGTTTTCATCAGTTAAAACTGAGCTTAGTAAGCTGCTTGTTAGATGTCCAGATCATATTCTTCACAACTGTATGCATCATAATGCAGCTTTGCTGCCCGTGTATGCTGAAGCTATTGAGTTACATGCTAATATTTCAATTTATAATTTGCACACAGCGGCTGTGAAAGATTGTTGTGAGTTTTTGGATTGTAACTACCAGAAGTTGCTATAACACGAGGTGTGGTGTCTGAACGGTAAAGCGCTTGGCTTCTAACCAAAGGGTCTTGAGTTTGAATCTCAATGAAGACTGGGAGTTTGAATTTTGGGATCCTAGGACACCCCTGAGTCCACCCAACTCTAATGAATACCTGACATGAGTTGGGGAAAGTAAAGGCGGCTGGTCGCTGTGCTGGTCACATGCCACCCATGTTAACTATCCGTCACAGAAACAGATAACTTGCTATTAAGAGCTCCTCAAAATTTGTAAATTTTTCTGTGTATTTCCGGGCACAATGCCAACACTGAGAGGGTGTTTTCACTGACCAAAGCACAATGAACCAAAGAGAAAAACTATCCTTTAACTCAGTGACAGGTGTTCTTCTCACAAAGAACATCATAAAGAAAATGTCTTGCATGGGGGTTTCACATGCATGTTAGCTCGAATCATGAGCTGTGGTGTAGAGTCCTATAGTCTGAGAAATATGATATATTATGTAATACAGTTGCTTACAGCCTATAGAAATACATGTGTTGCTTACAGCCTATAGAAATACATGTTTTACTTACTAGAGATGATTGATCAATTAGGCCTAAATATAAGTTCATTTTTTAAATTTACTTTATTAATTTGTCCTCCTTTAGGGGTGGTACATGTACTAATGTAGGTGTCTGGTAATCCCATGTAGGTCTAGACTCTAATCTAGCTGTAGACTTTTCATATCTTGACTTAAGTCATTTTAAAGTCATTTACAAAATAAATTACTGTTAGTCACAGTCTATAGATCTAGATCTTTCTCGATTCTATCAAATTCTAAGGCAGTAAACAAAGATAGTGTGTGAAAATGACTAAAATCTGTCTGACTTGACATGGCGTAAAAAGAAAAGGATATAATTATAAATAACAAAATTTAAAGATTATAACCCTTTTAAAACATCATACTTCTCATGTCGAGAGTTTCTTATGATGTTCGATTTTTAAAGGTAGCGCTAGAAAAATATTCAAAAATTTAGCTCTTGAAAGCTCCGAACTGACCCACTTTAACATCAAATCTAATTTTAACGATGAGTAGTAATAAAATAAAACATATCTACTTTTTAAGACAAATGGATGAGGAGTTCATAGGTACAATCAGTTGTTTCCTTTTCTTACGTAGATACACAAATTCAAACATAAAAAATGTCGGCGTCTGAGCTTAACTTGTTCGCTATTGATGTCACTTTGTCAGTTACTCTAGATCTACTAGTCTAGCAGTGAGTGTTGCAGTGGTAGCAGAATCTAGATTCTAGCTTTCTTTACTTTCTAGATCTAGCTCTGGTTATCATCGGTTATGCTTATCTTCTTATCTTATTATTTATACTTAAAAGAATTAGATCTATAATAATTTTAAATCTATAATCTACACTATTATTTACTATATGAATGATAGTCATTGATAGATCTACAATCTACCATCTGAATCTGAACATGATCAACATCATGTCTCATGATCATCATCATGAATGATCATGTATGTCTCATGAACAATAACAACAGACGTTACTTCAAAAAAGAAGATGCTTAATGAAATGTGATTGTAAAATATTATTGTTTTAAAAGCATAATTAAAAAGCTATTCTTTATTAAGTCTTTATGCGGCTAGATCATATACTTAATGAACATATAAATTACCAAATCATATTCCTCTTCGTCATCACCGCACATGAATTCGTCGTCGGACATTTTTGCTGTTTATTTTAGTTGTTGTTTTTTTTTTTTTTTTTTTACCTGGTCAGTGTTTGTCTCAATGATTTTTACATTTGAATTAATACATAATATAGTCTAGATCTAATAAGAAATTGTAATTCTTAAGATAATAGTGAAACTCGATAAAAATATTTTGAAAAACATAATATTATACTAATTTTTTCAGTTCAGTTTTGATTACATTAGACTTATAAATCTAGATTTAAATCTATATCTAGCTTTAAAAATATTTATTAGTGAAAATAAATAAATAAAAACACGACTGAACAACTGGCATATATTATTGACTATCTATACGAAAGCTGTCAAATTCTAGTGATTTTTAACATTAGCTTTCAGTTTATTTACTTTTTTTTTATCATATTGTCTATATTCTAGATTTGAGTTTCTAAGCCTGTTATAATAAGATGTAGATCTAGAGTAAATTTTTTTTTACAATTCATATTACTTCTACTTCTATGGAAATTGTGCAGCTAGCTTTCAGTTTTTTTAAAAATCAAAGCAATATTTTTACGCTATTATTCAAGTTAATGCTCGTTCAACTTTCAAAATCTTTTTTTTTCTCTTTTAAGAGGCTAATAAACTTATATATATATATATTAGTAGGCTTACATCTTCTTACTGATTTGTGATCCATATCGTAGGCCTATTTATTTTTTCCAATGCTGACTAACAATAAGAATACTTTGTTACTTTTTGTTTACAATGGAAATTCATTTTTTTTTGGGGGGGGGGGGGGGGGCTAAGAAAAAAAAGCAAAAGATACATCTTATTTGGCGTTTCCCTAATCATTATAGCGAGTCTCTTTAAATTTTTATTTATATTTAATATTTATTAGGGTTATGCAAGCCCAAAATTAAATCTCCCTAGACACTTTTTCTATTTTTTTGTAACAAAGGGGCGTAAATCTTACCTTGCCTACAATCTACCGTTGACATGAAGACAAACCTTTTCTTACCAATCTTTACATTTTATGGCAATAAATAGATTCCAAGCAAATGACAACAATCATGGCGACAGTGCGACGTTTGATTCTGCGAAAAAAACGATGTATTTTTATTTTGGTTGCGGGATGCTTAATATGTGCAATAACATCTTGGTTTTTCACATATCAAGGTACATGTATAAATTAAATAAATAGTATAATATTAATTTAGATTTTAGTATTCATGTAAATGTAACAGAATGTAACAACATTCATGATTCAATTATCAATTCAATGATAATGAATAAGTCATAATTTATGATAATCATAATATTAATTAGATCTAGTGTATATATAATTATTTTTTAATAGTATAATAAAAATTTCGGCTACCAAAATTTCATGGTTAGAATTTAGACTCTAATTATTATAGTATAATTATAGTAATTATGATGTCAATGATGTCCTATAAAATAATTAATAATATAGATCTAGATTATTTCTAGAGTCTTATAAGTTATAGACTCTTCTACCTAGATATCACTTTCACTATACTACTACTATACAGTATACTTAAACAAAGATATTCCATTTCTTGAGGTCAGCAAGCAAAATTAAGGCTTTATCATTTTACATTCTAAACCTGAAAGGTGAAAATATTTCTAGTGAAATCATTGAAAAGTACAAGACTTATTTGGATTCCTTGATTGTGGAATTTTAAAGCAAATGTTTAAGAGGTCAAGAACTCGAAACCAGTTTATCCAATTATCCAAGGCTGGATTTAAGATGCACATACATTTCATGTGCAAACAACAAATTGCGATGCTTCCTATGATATACATGAAGTCTGTCTTCAACTCTTCATTAGAAATATTAGGAAAGGGTCACAGTCAATGTCCATCAAGGACCCTAACAATTTCCTCCTTGTTATTCCATATTGATTTAATAATTGGCCAGTGAATACTACTGTGTTACCGAATATCGGGATGTTTTAATTCCAAATCTTCATGTACTTTTCTGAACTGCCAATTGAGGCCAGCCTTGGATAATTGGAGGCGATAGGCGAAGTGTTTTTGGTGGCCCCGAATAAAATAAAAAAATCATTTATAAATCTACTACTACTAGCTAGGTAGATCTCGACTCTATACTTTTTTTTCAATATTCTAGATCTTTTTAATTCAGTCATGATAAATTCAGTGTAAATTACACTTTAATTGATCATTTACTAGAATAGTAGATTATTTAGATCTATATGTATGTCTAGATTACTCTATAGACTTATGATTATTATTATTATGGTTAATGGACCTCATTCAACAAAATGAACGGTTACATGATGTCCGTGGATAAAACAACGAAAAATACTGTCACATGATATCCATGTTTGATTTGAATATGGTAGTAAGTTGTATAGAAAAGATAGGGAAGCTTGTGACTTAAGGGTGTTTGTTTAAGATTGGTGAATGAAATTCATTGATAACAGTTTAATTCAGTAAGACTAAGAGTAATTACTTGACCTCTAGACCAGTGTTTCCCAAACTTTGTCCTTAATGATACACTTCGCACATTCTGAGTATTTAGTCGAACACTTTGCTTATTTTTTTAAAGAAATACAATCATTATCATAACAATCAGTTACAATGCAATCATGTGATATACTGGGAATAAAATAAATTAAAATAATTATTATTAAATTATTATCCCTTGTTAAGGTCTATTTCTAATAATGATTATAATGGAATCTAGTTTTAAAATGTATATTTTTATTATTACTAGTTTAATAATACTTATTTAATTAATTTAATAGATCATATTCATTTAGATTCTAGATTAGATCTTATATAGACTTACAATATCTGTTAAAATGACATATATAGAGAGAAACTCTATTGAAAAAATCTAGATTCCATTTTAAAATTAATTATAATTTATCATATATAGAATAGGTTTAATCTTATCTCATTAATAAATTCAGATTTTCCTTCAAAAGAAAAGCTACTTTATCAAAAGAGGTGTAATACTTTCAACCTAACAATGTAATGAACACTAGCCTAATTCTTAAGGCAATGATTTACTAGCCTAACTAAGCAATAATTTATTTGCATATATGCCAAGAAAGTTAGAATACATAAAATCCACCATTTCCAATCCTTCTGTTATTTGTTGTGTTTATTCTTGATGGTGTATATTTCCGGTTGCTCTGATGAACATGTTCTTTGTCCTTACATGAACAAAACATTTTGTGGGATGTGAGGCTGAGTGGGATATACTTCTTGGCCACGTAGAAAGGGGACTGAAATTTGAACTCCAACTTGAACTGAGTTGTGTTTGCAGAGTTCAGAAAGATAGCACGGAGACCTCCTAGATTAAACCCCCCCCCCCCCCCCGGCCGCCACCCAAAAAAAAAAAATCCACAAAAGAGATTGGACCATAACGCAAATAAAAGATATATACATGTATTCCTGCATGCTCAGTATTATCATTTTTCATTATTTAAAATATGCCACCATGGTATTCAATTTACAAGAGAAAAATAAAATAATTGGAAAAAAACATTCTGTCATTCTATTTTCAAGTAAAAAGTAAATAAAAACATTTAAATTATTGGTCTTGGTGTAAAACATAAGGCAAAATTTTCACCTGTGGCACAGTTCGTCAAATAATTACTTTTCATCATTTTCATTTCTTAAAAAGTAAATATATAAACATTTAAATTTCATGAATAAGAACTAGAATTTTTAAAATACTGTTTCTTTTTTTTTTTTTTTATTTATTTTAAAATTATTTATGTAGTTAGATATATTTCAATGGAAGAAGTGTGGTTTGACTGTCATAATTCATTTATCCTAAATATTAGATTCTGTTCTTGAATACCACAGTGCATTAGTATTAATGACTTAAGTGTAGCTAGCTTATCCTTATCATGAAGGAGGAGGTAGATTAGTGCACTTAATGCTTGTATGGACTCTAATGATTGGTTTGGTTTTCACCCAATACATGGATGGCTATGCGGCTTGCGCGCTGGACTGTCGTTTGGATTTATCGATGGTCAAGGGTTCAAATCCTGCCCACTCCTATCCCCCATCGTCCTGCGGGAGGTTTGGACTAGGAAGTAAACTGTCTTCAACTCTGAAGGAACATCCAAAACATGTAAAACATTTTACAAACAAACAAAAAAAAACATTCTGATACATTAGGCTTTTAAATTACTTTTTATCAATGCAAAACAAAGTTTAAAAAAAAAAACGAAAGGTGTTACTTTGTATTGTACCTTATTGTATTTTACAATACTTTATTATGTATTTTGTTATTGTCAGTTACTTTATAAGAGTACAGTCCCTTGTGTTCTGGTTCTGAAGGTTAATATTAAACAAGTAACTAGTGTTGTAGATCAAGGTACATTACGCTACCGAAGAGTTTTTGTGTCTTTTTTTTATGACTAGAGAAAGTGTCATAGGTTTTGTACATTTTTTTGTCAAGAGCAATTGAAATCAGTTAGATGGCTGCCAGGCTTTTAATAGAATTCATATGATGACATTGAAATGTAACTGTCTCTAACATAATATAGAAATGAACATACAAATATATATATATATTATTTTTTTTAAAGTATCAATCCAAGTGCAAATAGTCTGTGCAATCTAAACTTTTTAAAGAAAACAATTAATATTTAAAAGCATTGTTTGATCCATTTAAGTAATGCTTTTTCTAATTTTGTTCTCCTGATATGTTTATGTGATGCACTGTTCACTTCATAGTGAATATGTGTGTAATAATGTTAATCTCTAAAAGAACACAGTTATTTTAAAGTAAACCATGTCCTTGTGTTGATGTAATAAAATTTGTTTGCATTGCAGCTTATAAAGATATGAGTAAGTGATCCTTTTGACATTATGCTAGCTTTTAGATTATGAGTACAAATAAAAATTTCCACTTTTTTTTCCTAATCACACTTTTTTTTTGTACTTTTAATTTTTAGATGTCCATAAATTATTTCCCCTAATAATTTGTCAGATTCCATTGCTAGCTGTTGTTTTCTTTCAAATATGGGTTCAGTAATCAAGACATATATTATATTGCAAGCATTATTTATTTCTGGCATACCACAGTCACATTAAAAAAAAACATGTATATATAAAAAACCAAAAAAGGAATTTAATTATAATAAATAAAGAAACAAATTATATGCAATTTCATTCAATGATACTTGAGTGAAACAAGGATTAACAAACTAATAGATGTTTACATTTGATTGGATCTTTCATTTGTGTAACATATTCTATTAGTTTTACTTTTGTATGTGTGCGCAGCTTTAATGTTTAAAGATAAGGATTTTTCTTCTTTTCTGATGATTCTGCACAAATCCATTGCAGTACTTATCATTTCAAGCTAAAACAGTAAATAAAACACCTGCTTTTTACTTTTGAAATTATAAAATCACATAGCTGGTATATTCAAAAATTTTTACATGTCTTAGGAAATGTTTGAAAATTTAGTATGAATCTAACTGCTTAGCTTGTGAAGAAAAATGTTCAAAAATTGTATCTCCATTTTATTCACACACTGAATGGTCACCTACACATGTAAATTAAATTTTTAAATTGATAAGACTCTACATAAAGAAGTCTTTATTATTTCAATTCTCATCATTTCAAACAGATTAATTAAAATGTGTTTCAAACTTTGTACCTGATATTTGTTTTGCTTTTGAGGGGGAAAAAAGTTATATATATATATATATATACCTGGCCAGACTGTCTTGGGCTTTTTGGAATCGGAAAGATGAATGAGAACGGACAAAGACTGCTTGAATTCTGCACATACCATAAGCTCTGCATTACCAACACATACTTCAGAACAAAACCACAGCACTGTGTCTCATGGAGGCACCCTAGGTCTGGGCACTGGCACCAGCTGGATATGATACTGACACGAAAAAAGGACATCGGAAATATACTGCTGACACGTAGCTACCAAAGCGCGGATTGTGATACTGATCATACTTTAGTGTCATGCCGGACAAGACTGCTGCCAACTAAGATCCACACTTCACAGGGAAAAAGAAAATCACGCCTGAATACTACTAGCACAAAAAATCCTGATCTTTGCACCGAATTTGAGAACAAATTAGAGGAAGCTTTTAAAAACTTCTCTGTGACTGAGGTAGAAAAAAGCTGGACGTTTATGCGTGATACAATCTACCAAACATCATCACTGGTCTTTGGAAACAAAACCAAGAAAAGCGAAGACTGGTTTGAAGCTAGTCTACCAGAAATGGAAACTGCCACTACGAACAAGAGAGCAGCCATGCTAATCTACAAGAAGGATCCCACCCCAAGCAACTTAATAAGGCTCAGAGCTGCACGTAACAATGCCCAAAGAGTAGCGAGACAATGTGCTAACAAATACTGGCAGGAGCTATGCGAAGATATTCAATCTTGTGCCGACTGTGGTAACATAAGAGGACTATATGAGGGCATGAGAAAAGCCTTTGGACCTCACACCAGCAAGTGTGCTCCACTCAAGTCAAAAGATGGCTCAATCATCAGCGATCGTGCGCTGCAAATGGAACGATGGGTAGAACACTATGCAGAACTCTACCAGATTGAAAACGCCATCTCACCAAATGCTGTTTCCAACTTCCCATCACTTCCAGTTTTGACGGAATTAGACGAAACGCCCTCAGTAAAGGAGCTGAGCATTGCCATTGACATGCTTGCACATGGGAAAACACCCGGAGGAGATGGCATTCCTGCTGAAGTAATTCAGGCTGGAAAACATGCCCTAATCAAACCACTCCATGAACTGCTAAGCTTGTGCTGGGAACAAGGAATGGTCCCCCAGGAATTGAAAGACTCCAACATTGTTACAATTTATAAAAATAAAGGCGACAGCTCTGATTGTAACAATTACAGAGGCATCTCACTGCTTAGCATAGTCGGAAAGGCTTTTGCTAGAGTGTTACTAAAGCGATTACAGATCCTGGCAGATCGTGTTTATCCAGAGTCGCAGTGTGGCTTTAGGGCAGGAAGATCTACAACAGATATGATTTTCTCTCTGCGGCAGCTACAGGAGAAGAGCAGAGAACAAAAGCAGCCCCTCTTCATAGCTTTTATTGATTTGACCAAGGCCTTTGACCTTGTTAGCAGAAGCGGTCTGTTTGCTGTACTAGAGAGAATCGGCTGTCCAAATAAGTTAAGAAAACTAGTGTCAGCTTTTCACGAAAATATGCAGGGCACCGTTCAGTTTGAAAGTTCTTCCTCCAGGCCATTCTCCATTAAGAGCGGTGTAAAACAAGGATGTGTACTGGCCCCTACACTTTTTGGCATCTTCTTCTCAGTCGTACTATCCAGTGCTTTTAAATCCCTGGAAGACGGAATATACATCCATAGCAGATCCGATGGAAGGCTCTTTAACCTGGCACGTCTTAAAGCCAAAACGAAAAGGCGTCGTATCTTGATAAGGGAGCTGCTGTTTGCCGATGACGCGGCACTCGTATCTCACTCACAAGGAGGTCTACAGAAGCTAGTGAACGCCTTAGCAGCTGCTTGTCAAGAGTTTAGCCTTACTATAAGTCTCTCCAAGACCGAAATCCTGGCACAAGACGTTGCAGAAATACCTATAATACAAATTGGGAACCACACCCTTTCAGTGGTGCAGGAATTTACCTACTTGGGTTCAACAATTGTCAGTAACCTAGACTTAGACATCGAGCTGACAAAAAGGATAGGAAAAGCTACCACAGCATTGGTAAAACTCTCCAAGCGCGTCTGGGAAAATGGTAAATTGACCACAGCGACCAAAATCCTAGTCTACAACGCCTGTGTTGTGAGCACTCTCCTTTATGGCAGTGAAAGCTGGTCAACATACATGTACCAAGAGCACAGATTGAATAGTTTCCACTTGCGCTGCCTGAGACGCATAATGGGCATCTCTTGGAGGGACCATGTCTCCAATCAGGAAGTTTTGAGACTGGCCAATATGAACAGCATGTATGCTCTCCTGACACAAAGGAGATTACGCTGGCTCGGACATGTCACCCGCATGCCAGATGGTAGAATCCCGAAAGATATCTTATATGCTGAGCTTGTGGAAGGAGTCAGACCCAAGGGCCGCCCAAGACTAACATATAGAGATGTCTGCAAGCGAGACATGAGAGCCTCAGGCATCAGTGAAAGTATGTGGGAAAACATAGCCAAAGACCGGAGTGCATGGAGACAGACTGTGCGTGCTGGGACAACCCTTGCTGAGAACAAAAGAATTGAAGCGGCTTTAATCAAGAGGGAAAAAAAGAAAGCTGCCCTGTCTGCTAGCCCTAAATCAGAGGCATACAAATGTACGAATTGTGGCAAAGTCTGCCGTTCTAGAATTGGCTTGATTAGCCACACCAGATTCTGCCCCGTCTCAAGATTAAGCCAAAACCAGTGACTCACTTGGGCGCATCCATTGCCTTTCGAGACAAAAGGAGCCATATATATATATATACATATATATATATATATATAGTTGTTTTTTTTTTAAATTTCATTCATTCACTTATCATCAAGACATCGCTGGAACTGCGGAGATGGAGATAGATTAGGAGGAGAGAGAAAGAAAAAACATCCCTTTTAATTGAATGTAACAATACTAGACTTCATGACTTCATGCACTAACAAGTATTGAAACTTTGTCTATGTTATTGGAAGTTTAAAAAAAATAGAGGAGAGGCTGCAGACAGAATAAATAATATATGGGAGTAAATCAACATGCATAGCCGGTGTGTAATGTTAGTAATTAATATAATTAAAATGCAAAATAATAGATTAAAGCCTTACAATTAACTTATTTTAGCATGATACAAGTATACCTGAGTTATTTGGATTGAACGGTATGATGGGTGATGCATTCAAGAATAGCAGATGGTCAACTATAGCAATAATCAGAAACAATTACATTTCTTTCTTTCTCTTTCTTATTTTTTTTAAATGATAATTACCAGAACAAAAAAACAATATTACTGTCTACCAATACGCACATTTTCAAAAGATAAAAAAAACTTTGGTAAACACTGGAATTTATCAAATTTTGCTTGATAAATCTAGCTAGTGGCAGCAGTGAGCTTGTACTAATCCAGTAGCTTGCATTAACCTAGTACTAATTATGTCTATAGTATTTTTTCATAATGCTTAAAATTGTTTTTGTTGCTTTGTTCTTGGTTGTTGTTTATAATTGTTTCTAATTATACAACAGAAACTACTAAGCTGCTGTAGAATTCTATAAGCTTCAACAATTAATAATACAGATCTTGTTTCTAAACCAATTCAATAAAATGTAATGTACATCAAAAAGACTTAAGTTTGCTTAATAATAGGCAGCCTAAACATTCACACTTGTTACTCACTCACTAGGATTTATAGAATGTAATCATGCATTTTAGCCTATTCATTGTTGTTGCCAGTTAACTTTTTTTTTTCCATTTAATCATATTTTTATTCTCTTTTTTTTTCTTTTTAATTTAACTTTTGAAATTATGCAGTACTTGCATTCATTAGAGAATACAGAATTATTTAATTTTGGTTTATGTTTTGCAGCGTTTCTTTTCTTCTGGCCATTATAAGCACATTTATTTATTAATTATTTAGAAGTCTTTTATTTTTAACCTCCCACTGAGTGTGATAGAGGCCTACACCTTTTAATTGAACCCATTTCTTTAACGCTGTTAAATTTTTAAGTGTGTAAAAATATGCTGTGAAACAAATTTTGATTAGGTGGAAAATATTTTTGTTCATTGTTTTTCATTTCTGAGTAGCTCACAACAGTAAAATAAAATGCAATTAGAAATTGACATAACACAGGGACAGTGAATGCAATGACAAAATACTATGTTACGAATCCATATAAGTCTTCTATCCTAGATCTAATAACTTCATTTCTGTTTACATATTCAGTTAAATAGTTTGAAATACTGAATTAATTCACAACAATTTATTAAATTGAATGTATTTTATGTGCTGCACATCGCAGACCTGCCCAAGTCAACTGGTGTCATTTTTTTATTCTATGTTTATTTTGGATGTTTTCTCTTGAATATAAAAAATTGGCTATTGAATTTAGTCCTGAACAAAATGAGGATAAAGGAGAGTTCCACTGCACTGAAAATGTAATTCAGCAAATTTACTTTTGCATTTTTATTTCATAACAAGTGCAAAGATGATGAACATAAAAGATTATTTGGTTGAAGAGCTTCTGAAATATGTAGATCTGTACCTACAACACAATTTTACTGAGATTGATAGAAACTAAATAAAATGTAAATACATTAAAATAAAATATTCCTAACAACCAAGTTCAACCCAGTATCTAAAAAAATGATCAACCTATCTCTAATCTTCTCTTCCTTTCAATGTTTCTGTTGTGTATTGTTTTTTCATTTGAGATTCCTTATACCTTAGTGAACTGATCACTTAATTATATGTTCCTCAGAGATCCATAAACTGATGTCTTCTAGTTGTACTCACCTTTTTGTCTTAGAGAGCCTTTTCAGTATACGGGCCAAAGTAATAGAACTTGCTCCCCATAGAGCTCAGACAGACCACATGCTTTCAATACCATTAATTAGCTCTGCTATCTTGAATTCTTTACTTTGCCCATTATAAAACAAAGTTTTTATGATTGACATACATTTTCTTGAAAAGAACCTGGACACTTCATTTCTTTACAAGTAGTTCATATAGGAAAGCACAAGACCAAAGATACATACAGTAAGCCTATTTTCAGACAATATTTGGTTATAATTATTTTCTGTTTCTTTTTTTTTTTTTAGGGGATGGATCCTCCCTTGTCCATATGCCGCACCAGCTTACAGCACGACCAATAGAACCTAAGTTCAATGTGCTAGAGCCTCCAAAATCTGATGGCAAAATAACAATCAGCGAAAACCATCACATAGCTAGAACGCAGACAGCCACTATTAAGACTACCGTATCCGTTAGAGCATTGCTAGTGAAATCTCCACTGTCCATACACAATTCCACCCTGTCTTCCCAGAAAAATGTGACAGAAGACATAGAGGTCAAGAAAAATAAAACACTCTCTCAGATTGGTCTTCTAGGGCATAAAGAGAATGAGAAAAATATCACTAAAATTGTTTTCCACAAAATGAAATGGAACTTATCTGTGTCGTTTGAAGACATTGGAAATCTCATGAAAGACACAGCATTTCTTAACAAACTAAAACCACTCAATTTGAGCGGCCCAATGCTGACAAGCTCAAGAAATAGAACTTCCAACTTTAGTTTGTCAATGCCTATAAAGATGGGCTACTGTGACTGTTGGGAGCGGTACTGCTTCTGTTGTGTTCAGCTTGTCAATGAAAAGCTACACTTGAACAACAAGACGTGTACTAATTTTACTTTTAGTTCAAAATCACACGTAAGTAGAAATATTTATAGAGGTCTAACATTTATATTTCAAATATTTTCTATTACCATATCTGAAATATTTTAGGGTCAGTATTAAATACTAAACTTTGTTTTAGAAATGTTTGTTATGGCTTATCACTTTTGTGTATGCTGCTTACACATTCTTGGAATTTTGTTAAATGATATTTAAAATACTTGACTGTCTTTTATGCTTATATGTTAAGTTATTAAAATAGTTATTCATCTGAAAATTTCAAACTAGTATACAAATTGGGAAGTGTAATATTGTCATTGTAAGTGCATTGAACTTAGTCACTTCATATTAGGTCATATAAAAAATGTTTATTGTTAGAATAATCATATTGATGGAGAAGAATATGGTCAAACATGCATTTGGACAACAATGTTGAAAGAGTTCACATCAATTGGGTTGTATGAATGTATGTTTATTTAGGGTTAAGATATGTATGCATGTATTTTGTCTTATAGCCATGCACTTAACATAAGTTTCTGTTCATTTTGTTTCCAGGAACTAGATATTTCATTTAGAATTGACAATAAAACTGTGTACAAAGGAAGTATATCAGGTAATAGTATTATTTGTCAAAGGGGAGGGGGAGGGGCTGAGTGGTTAAGCATTTGGCTTCCAAACCTGGGTCCTTGGTTTAATCTTGGTGAAGACTGGGATTTTGAATTCTGGGATTTTTAGGGTGCCCCTGAGTCCATCCAACTCTAATGGGTACCTGACTTTAGTTGGGAAAGTAAAGATGTTTGGTCATGGGCTGACCACATAACACCCTGCTCATTAACAGTTGGCCAAAGAAACAGATGACCTTATCTGCATCTGCCCTGTAGATTGCAAGGTCTGAAAGGGGAACTTTTACTTTTTTATATTTCACGTAGTAGTTTGTCAGGTAATATAAAGTTGTTTCTAAAATCACTTGAAATCAGTTTTGAGATGACCATAAAATATGGACCTTTAAATAGTCTATTTAGTTCAACACTGTTATCTTTTTTTTTTATTGATTGCCAAATTATTGTCAACTACAGATTAAATTGATGCTTACTATTTTTGTTACAGCTGATGCTCCACCACTGTTATGCATTGGCTCAGTCCCATCAGTTGCTGATATCTGCATTCATTTTTTCAACATGCTGTACCGTGTGGACAGACTAATGTTACACAAAAGTCAGATTTTAGGTTGTATGGGCGTTAGCCTCAATATATACAACAAGACTGTCAGCATATTTCCTATGGACTGTTTTCAAATACCTGGCGATCCCAATCATCATCATGCTAAAGAAAATATGATTTTGCCAAACTTTGTACCTTGAAAAAGTTACAGTGTATTAGTTCAGCTTGTTCAACAAAAAGTATTAACATTCATATTGATCTGGAAGCATACTCTAATAGTTCATCTCTTGTTGTGAACAAAATAATAATAATAAGACATTGTCTTCGATTGATTTATGTCAATGACTTTATAAATATGTCTTTCATCCTTTTTGTTCATTTTATTAATGCAATAATAAAACATTAAGATTAGATCGGACACTGGGTTTTTTATATCTGAAAGTGTTTGATTTTTCTCTTTCTTTGTGATCATTGAATATCTTGTGACCCTATTAACATTACTGAGATATAGCTACAGTATTATGGAATTATATCTCTACAACGACTTTAAAATATTCGCTCAAGGTAAAGCAATCTCAGTCAGCCTAGAACTAAATAGCTGTTGTTGTTTTTTTCTTTACTTTGTAGATTAAGATTCCAAATTTAAGGTTATGATTATCAGCATAGGATTTTTAAAAATTAATTTTGTGTTTATCGTGATACTGTCATGATGTTTTTATATTTCACTTTTAAATAAAATTTATATTGTTTTTGCTGTTTATTTTTTTAAATGGTTCTGGGTTGGTTCACAGTTTTCTTTATTACAAACCAACTATTTTCTATGTTGATCATTCAGTTATTTGTGCACAGTAAATGGCTTTAGTGTATTAATAATTTGTATTGTCCTACTTGTTTTTAGGGGTATTTATCGTTTTCAATTTCCCTACAGTAGTCATAGGAAAAAAAGACTGGCTGATAGTGTTGAAAGTTAAAGATGATAGTGTTGAAATGTAAAGTTGATAGTGAGGGAATGAGAACCTTGGCATCTTTTTTTGTTTATTGAAGATATTGCTAAATATCTACTTTTCAAATGAGGCCTATAGAAGGAATTTGTGGGAAAAAATTAATTGCGATGTATTGTTTGTATTTTAGCATTTACAAATATTTAATAAGAAATGAACCCTTGGGATTCAACTTCAACTTGTCCAGTTACCTCCACATTCTCCTGCCTATTCCCCTTTCATTTTTTTTTATTTTGTAAATGTCCAACATGAAGAAATAAATTATTTGATTGGAACAATACAATGTTTGCAATTTTTGATTGCATCATTCTAATTTACTTCATTAATGGACATTTAAATAAAATAATCTTTATAATCCATAAGGAAATTTGTCTTACAATTAGTGCATTACACCAAACAAAACATTATAACTATAGAAAACAAAATATTCATTCACACCAGATTACTCAAAAGTTACATGTGAAATGTTTATATCAGATAGTGGTATTGTATTTAATGATTTGATTGCCAGGGGAACAAAGGAGTTTTTGTCTCTGTAGGCGATGTTTTATATCTCCTTTGTGATATAAATTCCAGTTCCAGAGGTTTTTTTGTGTTTTTTTTTTATTTCTAAAATCTTTTAAGCTTTCTTATAAATTTTTTTATCAAACAGTGTACTGTCTTAAAAATGGCATAAAAATATTAATGTTTTAAGTAATTTTACTATCATGTAATCGAAAAAAAATATTTTGTTTATTTTATTTTTTTACATTTTCTCTCTCTCTATTTGAAGATATTGATAGAATTCACATATTTCATATCTAGTTATTTTTAGTTTGCAGGCAGTTATTGGATGCTTTGAATCCTCAAGAATAAAAGGATAATAATAGCCCAGAAGTGATAAACCAAACAAACAAAAAAGTGTCCTTTAATTAGCATATCAAATTGTGTTAAGATAAATTCAGTGTGTCCAACTCTGTGGCAAGTTTTAACCAATTCACAAATATCAAATTTGTTCTTCTTAACTGAAAAATACTGTTTATTCCATGTCTTTCTTGATTGTATTCTATTCAGTCTCAATAATGAATCTAACCTAAACAGTCATTTTTTCCTGTCTAAACTAACCTTTTTGACTCTGTAGATTATATAATACCAGTAAACATAAACATTTCCTAATTCTACAAGCTATGTACCCTGACAACTGAAAGAAAATGTATGTATCTAGGTTCAATGAGCATGATAGCCTGTGTGAGATACTTTCTTTTCATTGACATCACATTAAATAATGATATTAATTTTCTTAATAGGAAAAAGCAAGACCAAATATAAGGGGCATATATTGTCATGCTGTATGTCAAGTTGTCTTTGTAGATATTCTGTATACAATTATCCTTAATTTACTTTTACATGTAGACTGTCTTCTAAATGTTCGAGTGATGTCTACATGCCTGTCCCTCCCTTCTCCTCTTCTTGCTTGTTCCAACAGCATAAGAGGAGGATCCTTAAATGTACAGGAATATAAAGTGTTTGCTTGTGGTTAGGTTTCATGAAATATGTGTGTTGTTTCTGCCAATGATTTAAAGGACTTTCATCTTTCACAGAATGTAGAACATCAGCAAGTGTAGTTGAATGTATTCTTCAAGTCTTCTTACTTAACAAGTGGCTTGTTTGTCCTTATCAAATGAATTAATAAATGTATTTACCATACACTAAACAAATGGAGATAAAAGTGTTTAGGTATGAACAAATATTGTTATTTTGTAAGCCATGAATGTAATTACTTTGAGCCAGTAATGATTTAATTACTCAAAAGTTTAGCTTTTTCTTGAAATGAAACATTATTCTGATTCTGGCTACAACCTTTAAATTCTGCTATCAGGAAAGTTGACACCTTTCTTTGTCTCTTTCTCCACTAATTTTCTTACTTTCTTTAAGCGCCCTCTCATCCTGTTGTGTCCACCGGAGAGTCCTTGTCAGTGTTTCTCAGTAGATGACTCCAAACATTTCTGTCTTCAGTACTGGGTACATTATTACTTTTGTGGTAGACTTTATATACTTCTTGTCAGCTCAGATCAGATTGAATTAAAACAGATTCTTTTTGTCAGCTAAGTTCAGATTGCATTAAGTCTGAAGATTCTTAGTATTTATCAGAAGTTTGAAAAGTTTCAAGCTTTATGTCAAAGAGTTGAGTTTGAAGTTCCAGCATTCAGACATACACTCCTCTTCAATGGTATTCAGTCCTTACATAAATCTCCATGTACAGCCTGTCTTTTTTTTTTTTTTTTTATTTGACACAGTATGAAATCTTTTTCTGCAGTAATTCTTTGTTGAATAACTATTTATTATAAAGTTTTCTTCTGCATAATTTCTGCTTTTTTTTAACCTATTAATATTTGCTTTCCTATTTTAAGTTAGCTATCCCTGGCATTGAATTCTTCATTTGCCAGAAATACAGTTTGCTATCTCTGGTATTGAATTCTTCAATTGACACAAACACGCCTTGCTTGAAACAGGAATTACATTTATTCATCGCTTTACAATGTTATTGGGAGCATATGCCACTATACTAGAGCTAGATGTTTTAGCGCATTTTAAAGTACACCTAAATCGGTTGCACTGGAGTTGTTGTGACTTCACTGAGAGTAACTTTTGAGTGACGTACATAGTGTCCTTCTGATCTTCTACATTTCCTCTACAAACTTCTGCTAGTCCAACTAGCTTGCAGCACTATTGAACAAACTGAATAGCTTTACTTCTTTTATTGCCTGGGTCGAGTTTCCTGTCTGCTATATTATTCTTTTTTTTCTGCAAGGTACATCTTTACTTCTATATTCTCCCATCTTGCAAGCAGTGGCGTAGCTAGGGTGGGGGAGGAGAATTTGAAAATCCCCCCCCCCCGGGCTCCCACTTAAGGGGGGGCCCCAAATGAGTGTTTTTTACATTAAAAATTAATATTACGCAAAATGCAGGAGCTCCCAAAGAGGTTAAGCCCCCCCCCCCCCCCCCGGGCCTCCAAACGATGGAAAATGCCTAGCTACACCCCAGCTTGCAAGGATTTCAAATTGTACATGTATGTAAAGGCATGATTAAAATTGAATTCTATTTGGTGAGACTTAGTTTGGGAAAGAACAAAGTGTTTTATCTCTGTTCTGGGTTGTTGTTTTTTTTCATTTTTTCACTTTAGTTTTATGCTACACTTCTCTATCTTGTTGGTTTAATCTTTTTAAAACCATCACAATGTTAGTAATACAAGTTATATGGTGTATTGAAAATGATCAATTGTATGCAGTAAAGACTAATGCTTGGTTTCAGTGGTATGTGTTAGTGGTTTTTCAAAACTTGAACCTAGCAATGTCCCATTTATGTATTTACAAGGTAAAAACACTTTTATGTATAGATTATCAGGTTTAAGAAAATGATACTGTAGTTAAATTTTAAAGACATCCTTCTTCACCATTATAGTTAACTTGTGGAAGGTTGGTAAGGGGAGATAACAAACATGTTGGTTCACGTGAACAAAAAACTATGAAATGTATTTTGTATATTAAAAATTTATTGTTATGAAATAGTGGAGTAGCGTTTCACCTTTATTTAGTTTTGTATAAGTATTATTGATACATAAATGGCGTGTCTTCATTCTGACTAGCTGGCCTTGTGGTATGTGCACTTCAGACTCTAATCACGCTAGTTCGAACCCTTGTTTTGTCCCGCAAGAGGTATCTGAAACTTTACTAGAAAGCTTATATCAACTCACTCCGTCTGTCTGTCTGTCATGTCCATATTTTATGCATGCTATTTCTGCCTCTTCCATTCTCGTATTAAGCTGAGGCTTTGCACAATTATTCATTTTCCCTGGCAAAACATGAATCAATTTTTTTTTAAATTATTAAAATAATTACCGGTATTGGTACCGGTAATTAATTATCGGAAATAAATATTGAGATTGGTATAAATGGTTGTAAATGTGCAGTTCCTCCTTTTACATTTTATTTTGTTTATTATATTTTGCTTGTTTCAAAAAAGCGCAAACCAGCAAGTTTAGTGGGATGTGAATACATTTATTCGCTCTGGGATTTCAACTTTTCTCCATCGAGTTTAAACTTTGAAAGATAATCTATTTAGCTGTTGGACCTTTTTTTTTTATAAGCAGTGGGAAAGATACCTAAACCCACGTGTCCATGGTTTAAGGGAGGGGGAGACTGAGTATAAGGGTAATTCGATCGTTTGTCTCTTGGAGGCCCACTTGCAACGTGGTGACTGCATGCACTTTTTCTGTTTAGTGCATATTGCTGTAGTGAAAGGATAATGTGCTTACACCTGGTGATTATGTGAGGAAGTTATCGGTGGGATTGCTTGTCTCTTTTATGTTCATTAAAATAATGTTTTAAAACCAATTCCATTTCAAACTATTAGTGTCATGCTCTGTGGAACTGTTAGACGCTCTAATGAAAAATAGATTGACAATATCCATTCTTCTTTTGAACAAAAGCATTTGGAGAACTGAGAATTATTTGTTTTTTCTAGTTACTCTAAGATGGAACGAAAAACAAAAAAACTTCTTTAATATTTTCACGTTCTCTTCTTTCTCTTCTAAAGTCCGTTTTTCTTTTCGTGTATCGTGGGGGGGGGGGGGGGGGTACACTGGTATTGTGTTCATGTGGGTGGGGTATGGAGTTTTGTCTCTGGCATCTAGAGACCTGCTCGCAAGTGTATTTGGTTCAATCCAACTATCAAGCTTACAAACAATTTATGGATTAAAATGTTTTTGTCTTTGCTGAGGATTTACTTTACTTCTGCCCCTCAGTCTTCCATTATGATATGTTTTTAATGAGTGCCCCGCCAGACATCACTGTCTCAGGAAGAAGCTTCAAGCTGTTATTTGCAATACTCGCCTGCTGAATGTAGCTTTCTCGAATTTTTAAGTTGGTTTTGGTGATTAACATTCGTGATAGGGACATGAATAGGCCCGCAGAGAAACAGAAAGCTTTCCGAGAACTACCAAATGGTTTTCAAGAATATTGCACTTGGAGATGAAAAAAAACTCAACAGGGCCGTTCCTTTTTGTTGGTCTATCCTTGGAGTAGGTATAGGCTTATGTAGGGTTCAAATCAGTGCTTCCCGCCTCTAGAGAGGTGATGGAGTCAAGATACCGTAAGTTCCAGCTGATGGAACCCATCTTATTGAGGGAAAAATAATAAGAATAAAAGGTCCTCAAGATGCTTTTCATCGGCTTTTAACAGATAGAAGGCCTATTTAACAAAATAATTATCAAGCTAATTTATCATTGATCTATCAATTCATTGGCTTTCATATGCCTCCTTTGCTCAAAAAGGCCTATGTCTTTGAATTTAAAAGCATTTTAAACACTTTTGTGGCTTTTATTTTGTTTAAGATCATCTTTATTGACTTCTTAAGATCAACTAATTGGAAAAGATTCGATTTTTTTAGTTCAAAAGTTGACAGGCCATTTCACATACGCAAAAAGCCAGATTCTTGTGAGAGAGAGAGAGATACGTATCATACATACAAACATTTAACTGGCACACACACTTGACTTCTGCGTCTGTAACACAGACAGTATTTGGCTGAAGCGCATTTTTTTTTGGTCCCAGCCAAGAACTGAGTACGTTAACTTGCGCGTGAACCTGGAGGCATGGACCAATCAAAAGAAAGGGAAGATACGTTCTTCTGCTCACCCGGCGCTCCACCAAAAATTTGTCTGTCCTATATTCCAGTTTCCCTCCTTCTGTAACTCACTCTTGCCTTTGTACAGCTCTCTGCTCACATCAAGCGCCTTTGGCTTGCGTGAGAATTTTGTGTACAGGCAATTGGTTTCAAATAGTTCTTTTTTTTTTTTCTAATTAATACTTGATCAAGAGAAACAAAATGGTGAGTATATTTTTTTTGTTTGATCACTCACCATTTACTTAAATCACATTATCTGTAGGCTATATTTCTAATACTTCCAGAGTCGTTCGCAACAAAGAAAAAAAGTTCCTGATTTAGATCTATATTTAGATAGCAGTGCGATAGATAGGCCTATATACTTATAGAAGTAGGTACAAATAAGTTTAAACGAAGGCCTACAAATGAGGTGAGAATGACTTGTGTAATTTAAGGTCGAAACGGTCTGACGAAACCAACATTAAAAAACAACACAATAACATCGGTCTTTGTAAACCTTTTCAAGCCAAAACACTTTCGGAATAAATCTCAACATTGTTCTCTACTTTAGCCAGATGGTTTGGAGGACTTCTTCTTCACTCGATTTAGTTTAAAAAAAAAAAAAAGACGAAGACGAATATCACTTCTGGTTAATTCAAGAATTTTGTTCTTCTTTATTACAAAAGAATCAGTGTCCATGACCTTAGGGGCTAAAACATTTGAAGTATTTGAATAAATAGATCTACATGTAACATGTCAGTGTGCAGCGTTAGCAAAAATCGACAAATGGATCAGATACTCTCGTTAGCGAGACTCAACATGTGATACACAGTGCGCCAACTGCGCGATACTGTGTGCCGGTATGTCCAGGTTAACCTTTTCTTCTTTCACAAATATTTATGTTTACAATATAGATCCATATGGATTTTTTAGAAAGTGTAACAAAATACCAATCGCTAATGTTGAGTAAAGCCATGAGATTGTCAGCATTGACTGAGTAATGTTTGCATTGAATGTGTGTGTGAAAGAGAAGATGATAAAAGAAATGATCACAAATATGGCATCTCCGACTTACTAGAGCTACGTTTTAGTTTACATTTCTTTGTGGTCGTAACTGCCTACAACCGTTAGCTACACACATGTCACGTGAGTCATAGCTGCTCATAACATAATTTAGTGAACGCAGTTATCTCACTTTGTATCTTTTAGTTGCGTTATTCCACTTGTAGCGCCATAGACCATAATGATAAGAAACAAATTCTATCCATAGTTATATGAATTAAATTCTATCCATAGTTATATGAATTAAATTCTATTCATAGATAAATCTAGATCAATTAAAGTCTTTCATCTTTTCAATCTTTTAGTGTATTTTTTTCTTTTTAACAAATTAGATTTGTGTAGAAGAAAAATAGTCATTTCATGTGTCGATCTAGTCATGCATGTTAATCAATGACTTAAACTCTGCTAAGTCGTTGGTTTTCCTGGCTGATTCAGGCAACCCATTCCATTCTCTGATGGCTTAATACAAAAAACAAACCGTAAAACTTAGCTTCCTATAAAAAAAAAAAAAAGATCGCTGATAACAAAAAAAAAAAAAACCCAGCTTTTTTTGCGTATAAAAAAGCGGTCGTATCTAACAGGTTTTATTTCATAAGTCTACCTCAGTGGCCTACGATAGAAAGTGTAATGAGTTGTAAATATTTGAAGACGGAGTTGGTGTCAGCCAGGATTAGAAAACAAATCTCATTATAAACTTTGCTGACTGGTTCTCTAGTGGCCCTCGTAAGCCAAGACTAAAATTTGTTATTGATACAATGTACCGATAGTTTTCAAGTGTGGCACGTTGCATAGACTGAGTGAGCTAGCCACGTAGAGTTTTAAAATTGCCCATATGATGTACAATGCTGTGAAATGATTGAAAACATTTGTTCACAGAACATCTTATCGATTGCTACGGACCATAGGAATAGGATTTATAGATGACAATCAACATCAAATCACAACCCATGTTTTTTTGGCTTTCTTTGTGGATCTCCCTTTTTCTCGTTCTAGCTTTCAAGATTATTGTCCTTGACATTTGGTGCCGTGTGTATCAAATCACTTCAACCTCTTCCTTTCTCTCTCTCTCTCTCTCTCTCTCTCTCTCTCTCTCTCTCTCCCTCCCTCTCTCTCTCTCTCACTCTCTCTCCCTCCCTCTCTCTCTCAAAATAGTCTATTTGGATGATTTCTTCTTATTCATCTTAATTTTCCCCTCAAAACCAAAACTGGCTTGCTGTTTATTAAGATAGCTCAACAATTTTTAACCACTGTAGACCTATATGGTTTACATTTTGCTATCTTCTTTACACAATCTCTTAAAATCCTTTCCTTCTCCATTAATTTTATTATTTATTATATTTGTTTCTGTTACCATTGTTTTAAGTTCACCCCACAATCACTGAATAACGCGAGAAATTGGAACTTCAGATTTTATCAATAAAATAGATATATGTGTAGACACTACAAACGGAAGAACAATGTTAGCAATGATGTCATTATAGCCATACTAAATCAAGAATGTGTAATTAAAGTTAACTGAGCAAATAATCAATTTCCCTTTTTTTTTCTTCTGGTGATCAAAGATGACTATTTTGTTCAGCTAAAGTATATAGGCCTATATGCAAGATAGCCTAACTTGTTTCTAGATGTATATTTATTTCTTTAAAGACAGCCATCATTAACATTTTTGTATTCCAGATCATATCCGGAAAGGATAATTATAATTATATTATTAAAAAAAGCTTGTCTCCGAGTCCGAAAATTAATGAGGAATGCAGTATTTCATGTGGCAACGCAGCTCTAGCTGCGACCCATATATTTTGCCACATGCATCACCATTGTCCGCCGGTGGTCGATTTAGATCTTTTCGCCGTTTACGTCTGTCCTCAGCAGCGGATTTTCTTTTTGTCTCAAATGTGTATCCAGCGATCTTTTAAGTGACCTCCAGCTGTATCGTTCTGAGGCCGCGTGCAACCAGGTGCTCTCTTCTGTTCTATGTCAGTTAAAGCATGGATAATTGGATAACTTATGCCTATAACCTATTTCCTTTTTAGGCATTCGATCTGGGATCATTGAAGTGATTAGAGCGATAAACATTTTTGTTTTGTTTGTCTTTACACACTTCAGTTTCGTACTAAGACTCAGTCTCTTGCAGAAAGGTCTAGAAAGCTAGCTAGCAGCGCTCTGCAGAGTTAGCTGACCCTCGTCACACTACCAAGGTAATCGGAGTGGCTATCTGGGATCGTTTCTTCCAGCTCCCGGGTCCAACCTCGTCGAGGCGACTTATTGCAAAGCCTTTGCCTTCTGGAAATATTCTTTTGAAATCCCACGACGTCTATGGGGCACCTTTCATACAGGCAGGTCTGTTCCCTTGACAGTCACTCCCGGGCTTCTACACATTGGGAACACCTTTGCTGCCGTGGTAGAGGGCAGTTGGAGCGTGGAAGGAGCGCCGTAAAGGAAATGGAGGCATTGGCATTGTGGGAAGGGGCAGAAATAGCTACAGCAGTAATTATACATAGTAAATTGCTCAGCGTTTAGAGTTGATGACATCAAGCATGTAAGAATCGTTGGCCCTTTTTCTTGAAATACTCTTTCATTCCTAAAAAAATATAAAAAATAAACTTAGAATTAAAAAAAAATACTTTTTAAAAGTCGATTAAATTGAGGGAAATTGCGTCAAATATTTTGAATCTGACATAAATGTACATAATTGCGTAACTTACTCTCTTGATCTTGCAACTTTTACGCGTCTGCTGACATTGAGTCAAATAAGGACTTTGAGGAAAGAGCACCGTTCAATTACTGCTGCCATACCTCTCTTTATTGTACGGCTTATCTCTTTTCTAGTTTAGTACATTTTCCATATAAAACAAAATTAATTAGTCACGACTAATTGATTAGCTTATTGGTTAATTTTTTTTATTTATTAATGTGTTGTCATCGACAAGTAGGGCTAATAATTGTGCAATGTTTCTACTTCATCAGAGATGTGGGAGAAATAACGTGTAAAAGACAGACATAAAATAAAATGTTATTTAACCTTGGTTAGACCAATAATAATAATAATAACAATAATAATAATGCATCCTCTATTTGGGACCCCTCAACTCAAGAAAACATTAAAAAACTGGAACAGACACAAAAAGAGCAGTGAGATTCATAACAAATGAATATTCACACTTGACTAGAGTAAGACCTTTAGTAAAATCACTAAATTTAGAAAGCCTTCAGGAGAGAAGAATCATAAGTAAAGTAGCAATTATACATAAAACACTGAACCATAATCTTCAAATACAAAAACAAAATCTGATTAAATACTCTGAAAGACACAAAGAAAAAGGCACATTCCTCGTTCCATATGCTAGGACAAATTTGTACAAATGCTCCTTCTTCCTAAGTGCTATTAGAGCATAGAATAGGTTTCCTGAGCTAACCAGGAAAACCAGTGACAGCAGAATTTAGGTCATTGGTTAAATGCATGACTAAATGCATGACGCGTAGGACGTAATCATCTTCTGTTTAGAAGTAACATCTGTATTATAGGCCGATAAGATAAGACAGACGGAGTAAGTTGCTATAGGCAAGGTAATAATTAGAATCAATTATTCCATAAAAGAGATTGGTTGTTGTAAGAGATTTTTTTAAAATTCATTTAGATCTATCAATTTGTATGATTTTTTTTTTCCTCAGAGGGAGTGCATTTCTATTCACGTGGGACAAGCTGGAGTACAAATTGGCAATGCCTGCTGGGAACTGTACTGTCTGGAACACGGCATTCATCCCGATGGTGTGATGCCATCCGATAAAACCGTAGGAGGCAACGATGATTCTTTTAATACTTTCTTCAGCGAAACAGGAGGAGGCAAGCACGTTCCGAGAGCTGTGTTTGTTGACTTGGAACCAACTGTAGTAGGTGAGGGAAGTGGCGTGCGCGTGTTGAGCGTGTGAATGTAACACGCTTTTAATTAACTGTTTAAAATGAGCGTAGGTTTTTAATGGCCAAGATTGTCGTATCAGAGCAATAATTCTACCAGCAGACTCAAGATGAGATTCACTTTCTTCACCTCGCCACCTTCACCTATCCCATAGTCTGTTGGAGCACCACATAAGATTTGTCAACCGTCATTCTCCCTCTCTGTCTTTTGCCTTGCATAGAACCCCTTTCAATGGCATTCTTTTATGTTGCCTCCCCATTGCTGTCTCTGTCTGCCTCTTCTTCTTTTTCCAGCTACTGTTCCCTAAAAGAAGGTCTTTGCGAAACCCGAAAACCTTGCAATATGACCATAGAGTTTTAGTTTGCGGTTGCTGTTTTTTTTTTGACAATAGTTAGCAGCTCATCGTAGTGTCCAATCGCTGTAGATGCGGTCTTTAATTGAAATGAGTTGAGATTAATTTTTTTTTTAATGCGCAGGGATGGGGAGGGAAAACTTTGTAATAAAAGGATGGTGGGAGATGAAACAGAAGTTTGAAATGTTCTGTACTGTCAGAAGAACGCGGGTGAGGAAAGTCTCAACACCACCATAGGCTTTTTTTGTTTGTTTGAAGAGTTTATTTATTGGTCATATAGGACGAAGTAGGCCTTTGTTTTTAAATCACTGATGCTTTTAAGATTCAACATGTCCAAAGAAATACATTCTAATATGAAATGAAATAATCTTATGCTCAAAGAAATGCAGTATCAGATGAATGGATATAGTGTGAGGACTTGAAGCATGAGAAGCGCAAGTGTCAGTGTCAAAAAGAGAGAGTGATGTGTATTGTAAAATATAGAAGTAAGAATAACCTACGAAGTAAACGAGTTCCGCTAGATAGAGAGTGGGTTAATCGTGAGACAAAAACAATAGGAATTTATGTCTGGTCAACGGTTGATATCTTTTGTAGCTGCCCCTTTCGTTGATTATACGGTCAGATATTCAAGTATAGACTATATAAAGCCTTGATTGTGTGCTACGGCATTCATCCCGATGGTGTGATGCCATCCGATAAAACCGTAGGAGGCAACGATGATTCGATGATTCTTTTAATACTTTCTTCAGCGAAACAGACTGGCGACAAATTTGTAATCTCTCTTGGCTACGCTCTTGGAATTAGGTGACTGTAGTTTGCTTTAGATTTTATATCGAGAAGGGAAGTTTTATCGTCAAAATAATCTGTTAGGTGGTTTTAAACTAAAAAATCTCTGGAGGTTTTTTTTAACAAATTAAAAATCCCCTTAACTACGCGGGGTATTGAGTTTGAACCACTCTTTGCTACGCTCATAGAATTGTGAGTGTGTAATTTGCTTTTTTTTTTATTGAAGAGGTGGTTTGTAGACTCAAACCCCGCTGGAAGGGGGTTTAAAGTCAAAACCATCTTAAGGGGTTTTATATTTAAAACCCTCTAGAAGAAGGGGTATTGAGTTTGAACCACTCTTGGCTACGCTCATAGAATTTTGAATGTGTAATTTGCTTTTTTTTTTTTTTTTGGTACATTGAAGAGGTGGTTTTTAGCTTCAAACCCCGCTGGATGGGGGTTTTAAACACAAAAACCCTCTTGGCTACGCTCATAGAATCTGGTGACTGATGTATGCTTTAGTCTTATATTGAAGAGTGGGTTTTATCGTAAAAAAATAATTTCGGAGTGGATTTTAAAATCCAAATCTTCCTTAACTATGCTCTTGGAATTTGATGATTGTCGTTTGCATTTTTTTTGGTTTTGTTTTGTAGAAGAGAGAGAGGGGGGGGTTAACCTTAAAAACCCCTGGTAGGGGGGTTTAAACTCAAAACCCACTTTGGCTGCGCAGGGGCGAGTGATGGTTTAATATTAAATTCTCACCTAAAATAAAGAAAATCAAAGCAAACAAATCAGTCACTAAATTCCGGGGAATTTCATTTCGGGAGGAGGGGGGTGAACCCCAACCCCCCCCCCCCCGGCTACGCCCATGATTTAGTTAGGTTTGTAAGGAAAGAGAGAGAGTAAGAATCTGGAGAGAGTTGGAGACATTAATAAACATTGAAACTGCTACAAAATTATTTATATTTGCTGTTTTTCAAGACTAGACTAACATAATAAATAGGCCTAATGAACAATAAAAGAACTCGCACCTTAACAACAGCCATTGTGATTTCTCATTGCTAAGTAACGATGGAATACAAATATGACACATATCAAAATGGTTTTATTACCGTTCTATACATTACATTGTTGATAGTGTAGCTTTTGACCAGTGAAAGTCACATATTATTTTAGGCTGAGTACAGGCTATAGTCTATGAGTGAAAGTAACTTTATAACCTAACAATACCGAAGTATTATTGAGGTTGTGTTTCCACTGTGCAGATGAGGTCCGACAAGGAACCTACAGGCGTTTATTTCATCCCGAGCAGCTGATCACAGGGAAGGAGGATGCGGCTAACAATTATGCCAGAGGTCACTACACTATTGGCAAGGAAATTGTTGACCTTGTTTTGGATAGGATCAGGTTCGTTAACAAAACACATAAACAAAGTTAACAATGTAAACTGGCGCTACCTTTATAACATATATGTTTTAATAGCATGTGACCAAATCAAACTATTTTGTTAACTTAAGACTCAGAACATCACAAGGAGGCCTGCAAGGGATGAATCTTTTACTGAATTGATTTTTGTTTAGGCCTAATTGCGTTTTCATGGATGATCATCTCTACCCAACTTCCTCAAATAATTGCAGGTCTGCTCATCTGTTGAGATAATTTAAACAAACAAAAAAGAGAATAATAATAAACGAATAACTCCGTAGGCCTATATGTTAGATAAATAGATAGGGTTTATGAATTCACTTCTTGTACGCATAACAGGTTTACGGTTTGGGGTCTTAGCTTTAGGTCAGCTTTACGTTTCATAAACCATAGGCCTATTTCTATATGATAGGCTATATGCCTAAACATGGTCTTCAAATTAAATCAATTATCCTATTTATAAATAAGCTAAAGTTTTATCAATACCGGGTATTTATTTTTTCAAAAGCAAAATTAATAATCCTATATAGATCTAGATCTAATTAAGTAAATAAAATAAAAAGCTGACATATAGTACGCTGAACTAAAATATGCAAATTAATTAGGCCTATCAATACACTTTTAGACTTTGGTTGAGATAAACCTTGCAATTAGTGAGTTGAATGAGGAAAAAACATTGGGCCTGTAAGTTTATAATTAATTCAATCTTAGTATTGTCCTAAAACTCTGTCTCATGTGATACAGAAAACTGTCCGATCAATGTACTGGACTACAAGGTTTCTTGATTTTCCACTCATTTGGAGGAGGCACTGGATCTGGGTTCACATCCCTCCTGATGGAAAGACTCTCGGTAGATTATGGAAAGAAATCTAAATTGGAATTTTCCATCTACCCTGCACCACAGGTGAGCAGATACTAAAATAACAACTAATTAATATACATATTAATTCGAAATGGGAGAGAATGCAAGTGAGACAGAGGCTGTTTCCCCATTATTAGATGTAGTTTAGTCCTTAACAGGTGTTTTGACTAAAAGAAATGAATCAGTGAAAAAATCAATTTTAGTACAGTGAAAATATCAAACTCTGAAATATTCACTTCTTTCTAAACAAAATGTATAAGTGTAAGTGGAATTTAAAGGGAGTATCGTGTGATGATTTTTTTAAACAAAAGCTTGGTGGTTAACTTCAAATTCTCTTTAGCTAGATTGGAATGTTAAAAGGTTTAAAAAAATAAAAATGAAGATATAGGGCCTAATAGGAATGCGTGAATGAAAAACGAATGAAACAAAGAGAAAGGCTGAGCAAGACTTCTAGATCTATATGCTACTTTTATTTGATAATTCCATTATTTTTTTTCATCTGGCAATCATTTAATAATTTCATTCTAGCAGTGTGCGCGAAATATAGTGAGTTGGGAGAAACCTTCCGTTAATCAAAGAACACTTATCGACTCTTCATGGGTCTCTTTTAAGCTCCACATGACTCCTAGATCTTGCCACATACCGCGTAATTTGGTTATTCGTATTCAGCGCGTAGGCCTACATACGATGGTTTTACTTACAATCACATTTTTAAAAAAAGTGTTGGGACCCCCATAGACAAATTTTGATTGGTAATAGATCTTGTTCTGTGTGATTGCGTGCGTGTTGTGGGGTACAATCAAGTGAAAGACACAATAAGGTACCAGACGTCCATCGTATCACAGAAAGAGGCAGTTATTATTCCTGCCAAACGAACCCACAAAAAAAACAAACTTAGTTAAACAACGATAAACATATTATTCTGACTTATATCTCCTTGATTTAATGATCTATCTAGGTGTCTACTGCTGTTGTTGACTTATATCTCCTTGATTTAATGATCTATCTAGGTGTCTACTGCTGTTGTTGACTTATGTCTCCTTGATTTAATGATCTATCTAGGTGTCTACTGCTGTTGTTGACTTATATCTCCTTGATTTAATGATCTATCTAGGTGCCTACTGCTGTTGTTGACTTATGTCTCCTTGATTTAATGATCTATCTAGGTGTCTACTGCTGCTGTTGACTTATGTCTCCTTGATTTAATGATCTATCTAGGTGTCTACTGCTGTTGTTGACTTATGTCTCCTTGATTTAATGATCTATCTAGGTGTCTACTGCTGTTGTTGACTTATGTCTCCTTGATTTAATGATCTATCTAGGTGTCTACTGCTGTTGTTGACTTATATCTCCTTGATTTAATGATCTATCTAGGTGCCTACTGCTGTTGTTGACTTATGTCTCCTTGATTTAATGATCTATCTAGGTGTCTACTGCTGCTGTTGACTTATGTCTCCTTGATTTAATGATCTATCTAGGTGTCTACTGCTGTTGTTGACTTATGTCTCCTTGATTTAATGATCTATCTAGGTGTCTACTGCTGTTGTTGACTTATGTCTCCTTGATTTAATGATCTATCTAGGTGTCTACTGCTGTTGTTGACTTATATCTCCTTGATTTAATGATCTATCTAGGTGCCTACTGCTGTTGTTGACTTATGTCTCCTTGATTTAATGATCTATCTAGGTGCCTACTGCTGTTGTTGACTTATGTCTCCTTGATTTAATGATCTATTTAGGTGCCTACTGCTGTTGTTGATTTATGTCTCCTTGATTTAATGATCTATCTAGGTGCCTACTGCTGTTGTTGACTTATGTCTCCTTGATTTAATGATCTATCTAGGTGTCTACTGCTGTTGTTGACTTATGTCTCCATGTCTCCTTGACTAAATGATCTATCTAGGTGTCTACTGCTATTGTTGACTTATGTCTCCTTGATTTAATGATCTATCTAGGTGTCTACTGCTGTTGTTGACTTATGTCTCCTTGATTTAATGATCTATCTAGGTGTCTACTGCTGTTGTTGACTTATGTCTCCTTGATTTAATTATCTATCTAGGTGTCTACTGCTGTTGTTGACTTATGTCTCCTTGATTTAATGATCTATCTAGGTGTCTACTGCTGTTGTTGACTTATGTCTCCTTGATTTAATGATCTATCTAGGTGTCTACTGCTGTTGTTGAGCCGTACAACTCCATTCTAACCACACACACAACACTGGAACATTCGGACTGCGCCTTCATGGTGGACAATGAGGCTATCTACGACATATGTCGTCGTAACCTCGATATTGAGCGACCCAGTTACACGAACCTGAATCGTCTGATTGGACAAGTTGTATCATCTATCACAGCCTCTCTGAGGTATGGGGAAAAAAAACTTGCTGTGTTACAATTTGTTTTGTTTGTCCTTGTCAGTCAAAGAGGTCAATGTCAAGGTTGTGTTACTTTTATGTTATAGAAATCTGACGTTACTTCAAAAGAGAAGATAATTACGTCCTAGTATTTTATGTGTCAATCTAGCCATGCATGTTAATCGGCGACCCCTCCAATTCACTTGTGGCACTAGTGAGAAGGAGCGGCGCATTTATAAGACTTTGTCCTAGCAAATGGAATAATAAATGTGCATCTATCTATGTGCCGTTTTAAGTATTTTATTAGGTTTTGTTTTTCTATTGAAATTAGTACTACTAATAATAATGAAGATTATGGATGAGTGCAATGTTTCATACGACCACGCAAGCCCATTTGCGACCTACATATTTAATGTCGGCCGGGGTTATAATACTTGTACTCTACAAGGTCTTTCCTCTGAGCCTCTTTGTCAATGACGCTACATTTAAAAAAATGACAACTATAAGATAAAAATGAGTTTGTGCTGATAAAAATGAGTTTGTGCTACAAGCGAATAAAATCTTATTTTACGGCGCTAAAAAAGTCCACACCAATTATCCAAAACACACAAGTCACCAACGTTTCCTATATTCTCAATATTCTGTACATCGGTTACACCAAATAGCTAGTTTTTAATAGATCTAGAGCTACGTTGTTGTTTTTTTTTGGGGTGTGAAATAGTTCTAGATCTACCAACTCTTAACACCAGCTGTGCATATCTAACTTTGCATGCTATTCACCTATGATAATGCTCTATTGGTAAATACTAGGGCCTATAGAATGTAGATTAAACATATATTATTACTAGTTATGAATAGCTCCAAATAAAATAATTTTTACACTTTTTCTTTTTGGCCAGATTTGACGGAGCACTGAATGTAGATCTCACAGAATTTCAGACCAACTTGGTGCCATACCCTCGTATTCACTTTCCTTTAGTCACGTATGCTCCTGTTATTTCTGCCGAGAAAGTAAGTCAATAGTCACGGATGTTGTTCAATGTTATGTTATATTGGCCTTCATCAGCGCCAACGTCTTGATTATATTTGCTGAATGGACAAGTGGTATTAGACTGTAAAACTTAGAAAACTCACGATTCAATTATTTCCTCAAGGCTTACCATGAACAGCTGTCCGTAGCTGAAATCACCAACGCTTGCTTCGAGCCATGCAACCAGATGGTGAAATGTGATCCTCGCCACGGCAAGTACATGGCCTGCTGCCTCCTGTTCAGGGGTGATGTGGTCCCAAAAGATGTCAATGCAGCCATCGCCACCATCAAAACAAAACGTACCATCCAGTTTGTAGACTGGTGCCCAACAGGATTCAAGGTGCCTTTTTTTGTTTTAAATAATTTATTTGGTGTCTTCTAAATCTAGTTATTTTATTGTTAAAAAAAAAAACACCCACCATCATGTTATGGCTCATCAATTTTGTTTTTGAAATGTCCCTAACCCTATCCTGGAACTAATACTAAGTGTTAGCTATATGACTTCTTGTTACAGGTCATTAAAACCTTACTTTCTGAATGCAAATATTTTCTTTGATATCTTTCTATAAATGTTGGCCCGGGTAGGGGGAAGAGATTCAAATAAGAAAGCTGTTGATCCAAGACCTAATGTAGAATGTGCATTGAAAAAAAAAGTGTTCCTCTGATGCTTAGGCTGAGACCAAATGACAATACTTAAAGTTTCTGCTTTGATGCAAGTTTTACTCTGTCTATGTTTGAAACCTTTGGAACATCAGCTCTAGTGTATTGAAAAAAAATCCAGTCTCCATCTGGATTCAACAAATAAAATGGAAAGACATCCAAAAAGTCATAATGCTTAAAATCTATGTATTTACTAAACAAATATTTGGTCAGTTACATAAAGTTACTTGCTGGGAGTTGAGGGTTACTTGCTGGGAGTTAAGGGTTGCTTTAAAATGTGTAGGTGAAACTCTGAAGTGCATGTAGATTAATAGCATTGTCGATGTTACAGGTTGGCATCAACTACCAACCTCCTACAGTAGTTCCTGGTGGAGATCTGGCCAAAGTACAAAGAGCTGTGTGCATGTTGAGCAACACTACAGCCATTGCTGAGGCCTGGGCTAGGCTGGACCACAAGTTTGACCTCATGTATGCTAAACGTGCATTTGTCCACTGGTAAGTTCCCAGAAATTAAGTTTATGATAAATAATATTGAAGTTGTAATTAAAAGTTGAAAGTTATAGTCACTATCTATCTAGAATAACAAGGGAACTCTAGTTATTAGTACAGTACCTTGCATTTCATTATATATCAGTTTAGGTTTTGTAAATCAGGGGTAAAAATGTTATAAACAGTACTTCAAAATTAAATTATAGGTTTTTTTTTGTTTTCTAATATGTTATTTCATGCATTATCTTATTGTATGCATGTTTGAGCTGTCAACTTTCTAAGATTATAACCATAAAAAGTAAATGTCAGGGGCACCAGAATAGTAAAAAAAACAATTGGATTTTTAAGATAGGTACAAAGGTATTATTTTATCTAACCAAATATTTCACTGGTTTCAGGTATGTTGGTGAAGGAATGGAAGAGGGAGAGTTCTCAGAAGCACGAGAGGATCTAGCAGCATTAGAGAAAGATTATGAGGAAGTGGGAGTTGATTCAGCAGAAGCTGAGACTGCCGGAGGAGAAGAGGAATACTGATCTATCAATGCACAGAAATAAAACTATCAAGACAAAAACAAATGAGTCACTGTCAATAGATTTGTTGATCCAGATCAATATTTAGATTAAGACATTCAAAGAGGTCTATTTCAATAAAATAGTTCACTTCATAGTGTTGTCATTATTATTAAACCAGTTCATTATTTTGTTAAAATTGCTTCAATTAACTTTTTCTTAAGAATTACAGTGTATGACACCCTGAATAGGATTTTATAAAATGTCACTCTGACCTCAGAGGGCAGGCACTACTAATTACTGGTCCATGCTTGAAGAGGTTGTATGACAATGGTGTAGCAAGCATCAAATTGATCTAATATACAGCTAGCCATAACAGTAATATAAAGAGCTAATAGACAAATGTCAAATTTGTTTTGACTAATGTTATGAAACCTAATAACCCTTAAATCATGACTGTTACTTTGTCAAGTGAATTTTCTTTAAAATGTTGTCTTACAATATGAGGTTTCACTGTGTCAATTATGTTCATTGCAGTAATGAGTTCAGTTTTTCTATTCTTGAAATCTACTTATGACTGTGGATGGAATGTCTCCTTAAGAAGAAGGCTTTACAGGCACATGAAAAAAGTGCTTACCAAATGAACCATTTGGTGACTGAAGAAGGCTAACAACATTTTTAAAATCATTCATTGGATGGGTGTTGTTTTCAAGAAAATCTTAAACCAAATTTGTTTGGTGTTTGTGGAGGTAGCTGAATGATTGAATGTCTATCATTTCATACAAATTTATAAACAAAACTAATAACAGTATGCAAGAAGAATAAAGAACTAAAAAGTTCATTATTCATTAACAAAACAATTCATTTATTGGACTATACAGAAATGCATAATATCGTCAATAGCACATGACAAAATGACATTTGCACACACTCACTAGATCCACTCACTTGTATACACACATTCATCTCATTTCAAAATTATCTTGAATTTCTGAACAAGGGCTAATGAAATGTCTACACAAACACTGATGGGCATCATGTCACTCACTGCAATGAAAACTTTTTTCACAGCAATTCATTCTCTAACACAAATGTGCAAAAATGTAATCAAAGATCTGTCAACATTTACTTTTTAAAAAGTATTGAACAAAAATAATGTTCAATGTTGTCAACTGACTATTTCTGTACAAGTATCTCTTCCTGAAACATAAATTGAAAATATAGAGGAAAAACATCTTAAGTACCAGTAGCTGAAATCTAGTGTCTACCAGCTTAAAATTCACTGATTTTATCTGGTACATACAGTTCGCTATGAAGAGTTCACTAGTTGTCGAAAAAAAAACAAAAAAAAACCTACTAAATGACCATCTGTAAGCTGACCATCATATTAGAAATTGAAATTGAATCATGCATAATAAATTCAGACATTTATACACAAGGAGAGGGGAGACAATTCTAAATACTGATGCAATGTGTATAGTAGTAGTAGTATCACAAGCCATCCAGATGATTGGTTCACTTCACTTATTGATGGTCTTGTCAAACAATTAGGTGTAATCAATTAAGACCAGAAAGTAAATAACAAGGTAGTCCAACTTTGTCACCTCTAAATAAGCCTAGGATGAAAGACATGAGTCCTTAGAAACTTGCGTCAATTACACATTGGAATTTTATTTCTTTACGCACTTGGAAGGACCGCCCACCAACACTTAAATGATACTGATCAGTCATATGCATATGATTGAAACACTATGTGCAAGGATGCACACATAAACAAAGAAATAAAATAATAAAAATGACAAACACAAACTAATGTAAATGGACACTAGTGTTAGAGATAAATGTGACAAGAAAACAAAAAAGCCTCACTTTCTATCTGCAATACAATTTTGTGATGATACAATGATGGAGAAATGTTTCACAAAAAAAAAACCGTTCAAAATAAAAAAAAATGTACATATTCACAGTTCAATTATATTACATGGTACTGGATCCAACTTTTGAAATGCTGTCATGAGGCGTTGAAATAAGGAAACAAATCACTTGTAAGCTATCTATGTTTCAAATGTAAAAGATAGTCAAGTCCAAAGTGAAACAATACAGCTTGAACCATACCCTGTAACACTGAAGTATAGGGTACACAAACACTTGGAGTTACGGGATGATCATGTGACTATGTAAGCTTTGTTTTATATAATGATTTAGTTAGTATAATGCATGCAAGAGAAACAGCATAGGTCCATACAGAACAAAAAAAAACAAAAACTAAAGGCTCTGAGACTTGATATGACCCGGATGTATTTGAAGATTATAAAATAACTTACTGTAACAAGATAACAATGGGGAACTTTTTTTTTTCTAAATTAAAATGAGATGAATTTTACTTCTGTGTTGATGGTGTGTTAGCAAAACACATGCAAATATGTTTTGATAGTAAATTGATGATAATTAACAATTAAAAAGAAATTATTGCCACAAAAATCTTTCCAGAACCTGCACTAAGTTGATAGATGAAAAATAAAAGCTGGACAAAAAGATCATTATAGTTATGTGTTAACAAAATATAGACAACCTTTCTGAGCCAAATGTCAAAGTAATCCATTCTTTGATATAGTGACATCAATAAATAAACACAATAATGAACACAAGATGAGCACCTGGATATGACAAAGGAAAAATATTCACTTTAATTTAATGGAATAACCTAACCTATAAATAAATATAATGGATACTTGACTTAAGAAATTACAGCCATATTTGCGCTTCCATTTCTACTCTCAAGTGCTTCTAACATACAAAATTACTAACATCCCTAATTTTAAAAAATCAAAACTCTGCAAAATTATATAGAAGGTACAACAACATTGTGGCTTTTTTTTTTTAAATTTAGAATTTTGTTTGTGAACCCCGACTGCATGTTCTACCAACAGGTAATCATGCCCATTCAGATAGAAGCCTTGTACCAAGAATTCTTGAAAAGAGATGTTGAAAGCATTATTAAAGTTCTATTGATTTGGTTTTGTATATTAAATGTTCTTGAACATTTTCCCCTTCCCAAACTAAGTTATCCTTTCCCATCATCACTATCTATGCATCGAATAGTGTTATAGAGTATGCACTGTAAGTTTCCTTATGAATGTTTAACTGAACAGGCAGCCAAGTATTTTGTTTCTGGTTCGACACAGTCCTGTACAAACCTGTAAAACATTACAATATTCATAATCAGCTTTAGACAAAAAAAAAAAAAAATAGATGTAAATAATTATAATCAATGTTTGCAAAGTATGCTTTTAAACAAATGAATATTTAAAAAAAATAATTTGTACACAATTTTGCTTATCATTATTAAAAAAAAAAATGAAACTAAAGCATTCCAATATTTTTTCAGGGTCCTTTTCTTCCTAAGTTATCACTTTTGAAATTCTAAAAATCAAACAACTTTACAGAAACAAAGTATGAATTTCAGCAAAATAAGCAAAATTAAATTTTTGTGATATGGATTGACCGTGGATAAACACTAATAATTGGGCAGACCTCAAGTATAGCATGGAGCATATGGTTGTATTGTGGATAGCATTGAGATTTATTTATTAATTAGCACAAACTTTGAGCTTACTTAGAAATAGATACAAATTGAGAGCATATGTATTTTTAAAAGTAATGGTGTATTTAACACCATGTTGTACTATTCCTCTTTCAATTATTTCACCTTTTCTAGTGATACCAAGACAAATAGTGGCTAAATATTTTCTAGTGTTTTAGTAGTACAAGATTTACTAATGCAGATAACCCATTTTCTTCAAATAATAGCCTTAACCAGTTTGATCAGGCAGAAATGTGACAATTGGTACACATCATCAACACATCACATGCTACACATAAACACACTCAATTCATCCAACACAAACACACAAGTCTGTACAAATGAACTATTGCTCCAGCCATGACATTTGTCATCTGTTCAACTTAAAAGTATTTGGCATAAAAAAAGAAATGTAACACTGGACTGTGCATCCAGAGAGAAAGTACTTTGTACTTAGTTGACAAAGATAATAACAGAAACAATCAAACAAAATACTGCTAGTAGTAGGGGAAAAAAAAAACAAGATGATTGCGCTCATGTAACAAAATTACTTCTCACAGTAGACGTTTGATTTAAGTGACACATTCAATTGTAAAAAAAAAAAAAAAACTTTTTAAAAAGTCACACAAAAATGCAGGGATTCCCTAAATATATTTATCCATGGCAATAATCATTTTTGTTATACAATAATGTGAAAGCATTGTCCCATTCTTTACAGCTGGATTACATGAATAATCCAATGAATGTCTCAAGCGTCACATAAGGAATGTGCATCTTGTCTGAAGTTGCCATTTAAAGTAAGACAAATTTTAGTTTCAAGAGAAGAAAAAAAAAATTATTGAATTAGAAATAATAATCTAATCTAATATTAATTAATTAAATTTATCAAATCAAATACAATAAACATAAACACAATTTTTTCAAGAAAAGGATATTTAAAAAAAAAAAAAAAAGGAATTTTCCTTAAGTTTACAATATAGAATTACTTTGCTTATTTCTCTTAGCTATAAGTAACATCAAGAACAATTTTCCAGGCCATTGAATTCAGTTCCTCAATGATTGCTTTAATAAAAGTGTTGGCTACATGTTATTGTCTTGACATGTAGAAAGTTATGAAAAAAAAAGTTAAAATTTAGAACATACTTTAAAGCAATAAAACAACTTTACAGCAAAGTCCAAAAACAGGTCACTGAATTTGTTCATGGTTTTAGCACATTACAAACACTCTATCGCCTAAATGTACAGTAGAAAAATAAAAACAATAAATAACCTAGGGTCTTTTTTTCAATTGAAAGAGCTCAATATTCTTTATTAAAAGTGCATTTCAAAATATTTTAGTTTAAACCTTTAGTTGCATTAAAACTAAAGCACCAATTTACTAGCAGTTTTTTTTTTCTTTTTGCAATGGAAATCAGAAAATCAAATGCTGAACTGTAAAGGAAATAAAAACCCAGATCATACATAAGGAAAGAGTTTAGTTCATGACAAATGATGCAATGCTATACCAGTATCTGAAAACCTTAAGCAGTACCAATATGGCAACTGGCAACTAGATTTCTCAAATTGTAGTACAAATATAGTCATAACACAAAGTTCACTGGAGATGTCCAAGTGATCACAACAATTCAAAACAAATGGTGTGGGAAGGGCTGACAATGATCCTGTTAGGTATAGCTAAACATTTGGATTTTAGAGTCACTGTAATACCAATATATGGTAGTCCAATTTCAACCATTGCTCAGGTTCAGTGCTACTCCACAACACAGCTTGATTGACCAGATAAGATCTGTTTATCGGTGTATCCCTTCTTTTCAACTCTTTTATTTCTAGATATTAAACTCCAACACAAAATTAAATGCCCTCACATCTAAATTAGACATTATTTCTCTATTTCTAATCTAAAAGATAAGGAAAAAGATATCTTTTTATCGAAACGTGACTATGAATGATGACATAGCTATTCATATGAGATGTTATAATAAACTAGTACGAATATGGTCCAATAGAATAAAATGTCATTTACTGTCACAGACAGTGTCACAATGACGTGTGCTTTGCTTCTATGCTCTCAAAGGTTAAGTGTGCCACAAAAAAGTCATAAGCAGTAACAGCCGCCGCACATCTCTTAAATTTTTAGAGAATTTCCTGATAGAAATAATCCAAACACTATGACTAGGAGAACTTGTCCGCAAAACTAAAAGAAGGATTCTGTGAGGCGCCGTGGGAGTTGGTGGTTGTGGAGGTCTGGTTATTTGTCAACATCACAACGTTAGAACCACCACTTATAGTATTAGCAGGAAGAGAACTCTGGCTGGAGTAACTACTTCCATCAGTCATATTTCTGAAACAAAACAAAAAATAAAATAAAAAGTTAAAAAAAAAAATAAATTATGGCATAAACTCACAGCTACAAATTGTGGCATAAATTCACAGCTAAAGATAGAAACATCAGACATTAGATTTGAAGTAAATCAAACAGAAATTTTGATGTTCTACCTTTCCTAATATATAATAGGATATAATGAGTCTCACAAGTAGTCTTTAAAAATGATTCAAAACTACTCACTTAGATTTAAGCTGTGCAGGTTTAAGGTAATCATCAGCAGCTAATTGCAATACATCTGGTCTATGTTCTTTTTTATACTGTAAACACCTCCTGATGAAATTCTAAAAAACACACAAACAAATTTAACAATAAACATAAAAATTAGGAAAAGGAAAAAAAAAAATTGAAACATTAATTAAATTGTTTTTAATACCTTGGCCTCCTGAGTAACTGGCGGCTTAGAAGCAAATTCAACTTCTGTAGCCTTTAATATTGTATTTTCTTCTAATATTGCCGCTTGAGACAGATTGTGCCCAAATGGCTGAAAAAAATCATTTTAAGATTATGATGAAAACTCTTTTTAAACATTTTATAAACGTCTTAATTAGTGGTTATGAGATTTCTTTAATGGTTTCTTGTACTAGTGAAACAGAAGCTTACCTTTTTACCATATAAACATTGATAAAAAATGACACCCACTGACCAAACATCAACTTTGGAAGAAATCTTTGGTGGAGTCTTACCAACCACAAAACATTCAGGTGGTAAGTACCTAATTTACAAAATAAAGGGAAAATAAAAAAATTTGGTAGCATCATTAAAAAAAAAAATTCTAATATTTTTAATAGTGTGATATTTACTAAAAACATTTTTAAATTACTAAAATAACTAACCAATAAGTTCCAGCTCCCTGCGATGTGAGGTCCATGCCAACCTCAGGATGAAAATTTGTTTCATCCATAACTTTACTGAGGCCAAAATCTGTAATCTTTATTTCTCCACTTACAGATCCACTGCCTAACAAAATATTACCTAAAAGAAAAAAAGAAAGAAAGCCCCCCAGGCATTACTTTTAGGTTGTTTTAATCTATACATATAAAAGCTGAAGTCTACATCCCCTCATGTCCCACTTGGGGCTATCTGATCAATAGAAAAGTTTCTGAAAAGGATTTTAAAAAAATTGCATTACAACTATTTAATGTCTAATGTCCTAGTGTAACGGGGAGGGAGGTGTTTGAGGAATGGACATTCCTCCTAAACTGTTCCACTAGAAAGAGAAAAGCAAAGTATTTTATCTTTAAGGACTAAAATGAAGGAGTTAGTCACCCTTAAGCTGCTCCTTAAAATGTCTAGATCTAAAGTAGACAAATCAAATGTAAATACATTAGTCTATTTGAGGGGGAATTTGTGAAAAGTGTGTCATTGGAGGCTTTTGTAGAAGAGGGTCTCCTATCAAACTTTTCCATTGAATAAAGAAAAGCCAAACAGAAGTGTTACAGTGAGAGTGGAGTGTTGTGTGAATTAAAAATGGTGGGAATGTGTGTATTAAATGAAAATGACCTAAAAGGAGCAATGCTGGAAAATTGTATGGACATGAAAATAATTATTATTGTGCATTCTTAGTAACAAGATCAAAGTAATTATAAAGATACAAGTAAATTAGTTGCGTGTTCATTTATTACTAGAGTCTCATGTCTTAAAAAATTAAAATAAAAAAACCTTAGTAAAAAACAAACAACATAAAAATTGTCTTTTCTACTTGTTTAGAATAAAACTTTTACAGCAGCCAAGTGGAGATATCAATGCACAATTTCATTAATTTTATACTAAATAGGAACCAATTTTATTATTAAAAAATTCATACCAGGCTTAAGATCATAATGTATCACAGGTGGTTTAATCTCATTGAGATAACGAAGGGCGCTGACCGTCTGACTAATGATCGACCGCGCTTCCTTTTCTGGAATGCTCTTGTTTTGTTTCAAGTAAAAGTCAAGATCATTTCCTTTCTGATATTCTAAAACTGTACAAAATCTGGAGAAAAAAAAATGAAGTCAATAGATTCTTGAATTTACATCCACAAAGTTATTATTAACCTACTTCTAATAAACAAAATTGTAGTGTTGAAAACAACTTACGAATTGTTATCTATTTCGAACACATCAAAAAGTTTGACAATTCGAGGGTGGTCCAATGTTTTGTGAATGTTGTATTCTCTTAAAGCGTGTCTAAAACAACAAATTGAAAAAATTTTAAGTAACAAATAAATTTAGGAACAAAATAAACAATAATAAATTTTCCAATTACTGCTCACTTGATATAGTTTGCTTTTTTATCTTCTTTCCATTCTCGATTCAATTGATGAATTTTACATGCTACGTATCGCTGCTCTTTTAAGTCAAAACCCTAAAAAAATGAAACAGTATGCTAATTCAAAATTATAAAACACATGAAGTTTTCATAATTTTTCAGTCAAAATTTCATTAAAGATTAAACCAGAATAAAAGTGGGACCAACCTTATGGACTTCACTAAATCCCCCTTTACCTAACAAGCACAACAAAAGGTAGCGATCATTTAGTGTTGGATGATCTTTAAATCTAAATTAAAAAAAAAAAAATTGTATGTAAAAAATCTTATGCATTTAAAATTAATGAACAGACATAGAACACAAAATTCACATTTCCAAAATTTAGATAAAAATACTCAATAAAATATTCCAGATGAACCATCTGAATGTAACTTGGTCTAATCCTTTTCTAATTGAGCAAAAATGATTTACTATCATCAAAGTATTTCAAGCTTGTAGCCTGTAAGCTTTTAAGAAGTACTCAGATAAGACACAATCTTTATATTTCTTCTGTATTCATAGTTCAGTGACTTACATGATGCAAACACTTTCATATTTGGAACACCCCACCTTTCACTGTCAATATACTTAAATTTAGTTATTTTGTACAAAACCACAGCATAAGAATAGCGTTCATTCAATTTTAGATGTATCTAGAGCAGACAGCTTGCTTTTCAGTCATTGTTTCACTGCTATAGTTTGTAAGAGATTCAAGGACTTAGTCCTTCCTATACATCTAGAATTATTAGTAGAATGTTCTTGGGAAATTTTAAAAAATATTTTTTTTCCCCTTAAAATCAACATTTCGTTGTCAAACAAACAGAATTGAATTACAAACACATCAAAAAATGGAATGTGCTCACATTTTTAGTATGAAAGAATTTTATATATTCTAAAGATATCAATGATTATCAAGAACCAGATGTTCTACAAAATCAATAAGAGACAGAAGAGAGTGAATAGTAATTAGTAAAGGGATAAGTTAATCAAGTCAGGATTGTAATATTTTATGTATCTGATGTTTGAGCTAGTTTATAATAAATGAGTCGACCTGAGGCGTAGCATTTTATTTTCTGAGCCTTGCTCTCTGTCACGCGAATATTATGTGGGGTAACTCTAGTCCGACTGCAGAAAATAAGAGTGATCTTTCCATGACTTTTTCACCATGGTGTCCTGCATGGTTGGGCCACGAAGAGAATTATATATGGAGATTATGAAAAAGTTCATAAGAATCAATAAAAACATTTGGGAATAAATAGCTATCTTCCCAGACATACACTTATTAATTTTATACAACTGAGTGGTATATAGTCAAAGTGGTAAATCAATCAACATTCCAACTTTCTTTCAAGATATACCTAGAGTTGTCCTCGTTATGAATTCTTTTTAGTTCTCGTATATGTAAGTTTCTTTCCCTCTCCAACTTTTCCATTTCTAATTGAAGATCAGCATCTTCTTTTTTTAAAGCAGCTGCCCGAAGTTTTAAAATTTCATCTTGCTCATAAAACTCAGCCAACGTCAAACTAAAAAAAAAAAAAATATGTTTTAAATTACATTGCTAAAAATAATATCATGTTTATATGGAAATATTTCAAAATTCTATGTATAATTGATCGTACAAACAACTACATTACAAATTATAAAAGAGTTCACATTTCCTTTTATATTAAAATGCTATAGGCAGGACTAGGATTATCTATTTGTATTTCAGGTTGTGATTTTGTTTTATGACTGAAATTCTTAAAAAACTTGTAAACAATTTTAGATAGAAATTTGTTTACTATGTTTGCAATCAATAAAAAGACATGATAAATCTTACTACTTTTCTCCAGGCTTGAGAAAATTGTCATGCTTTGCATTTTTGCCAATAGCTGTAGGTGGCTTTCTTTTCATCAACAATCTTCTTTGTTTATCTATATCATCTTTATCTGCTGTTATTCTTTCTTGTTGTCTGTAAAAATAAAATGATTATGTTAACACAATTTTTACAGCATTGAGAATAGCATTCTTTGAACAAAAACAAAAAAAGGACTTATTTCATGGATCACATTTGCACCTTTGTGTATTTGACTACAGGTAGATTTATGTGTACCAATATGAGATGTGGCATGTCAATCAAAGAAAATATTTTTGTTAAATGTAATTTTAAATAGCATGATTCAGAATTAAATTAAACCCTATTCAATAATCTATATTTTTACTACCTTATCTTCTCTTGGCCCAAAAAGTAAAAAAATTCATTTTCCCAAATATATTCTTTGCATTAAGCTAATCTATTTATAAAATGAAGACTCAACATTTAGCTGTAAATCTAAAAGTAACTGATAGAAAAAAATTCTGTACAGAATTACAATTACATGAATTGTAACGGCAAATACCAGTATGGAAAGAATATAAAGACCGTTTATAATTTGACTGCTACTCTGGGCTAGGCATGTATTCCATATGTGGGATGACCAAAGGAATTTTTTTTTTAGATGAAAGGTGGTCGGCACAACAAAAGTGCCCCTTGGAAATGCTTTGAAGAGCAGCATAGGCCATAACTTGCATTAACTGACACTGAATTTGGTATACCTGGCAGCGGGCAGCTTCTGAACAAGAAGGCTAGAGGTACAAAGGCTATAGGATACACATTTGAGACCAAAAGAAAATAAGAAAATCCACTGCCGATGACAGAGGTAGACGGCAAAAGGAGAACATAACTCAACCACCACGAAAAAAAAGTTATGTCTACAAAATATGTTGGTCACAGCTGGGACTGCGAAACCACATGACTGTACTTATCATTAATCTTTGAACATGAAGAAAACCTTTATTATTATTCTTTGTGGATTTTTTTAGGCTCTGAACTTGTAGTAGCTTATGTATCTGATTTTACCAGGATATAGTTGTATAAGTAAAAGTATGCACTTTTTTTAATTAACTTAAGGAATACGACCTAATATATTCACAAACATTACTTTTTATTTAGATTATGGTGTCCAAGAACAAAACAGCTGATCTAATACATTTTGTGAGTTTGCAAATATATTCTAGGAAACATTGAATGGTAGTCATGTTTCAGTTTAATCCTGTATACAATCTTAAAGAAATATTTCTTTAAAGAATATCTTTGCCAACCAAAGGCAAGGTTATACATGACACAAATACTTACTTCATAAGATCTTGAAATGCCCAACCATCAACCCAATTTTCTACAAACTGAGCTCCTTGTCGCTGTGTAACAAATTGCCCAAGCCGTAGTCTGTTTTCCATACATTTTTGACGTGTGGTTTTCTTTTCCAACGTACTCTACAACAAAAACAAAGGTAACGCTGTACAAACTTTGGTGAAGCTGGTTTTAAGGCAAAGTAAAATATCATATGGGTGATACAAGAGTTGTTTTTTTTAGTTATGTATTGAAAATCTTTTACTGTACTTAGACATTTTAATAATTGAATTGTGAGTAGTTAATTTTAATGTTATACAGATATTAAAGAAAGGAACCAATGCCATATATTTTTATTTTATTGTTGTTGTTTTATTACCCAAAGTTAAAGATCAAAATGTTGTACTTAAGTATTTTCACAAAATTAAAGGTAATAAAAATAATTTGCATACAACAAACAACTTTTTAAAGACATTATCACATAAAGCAATTTATTTATGAGCAAATTGTAAAACAAATACAATTTTAAACTAGGAAAACAAAATAATCCAAACCTTTTCAATTAGCAAAGATTTGTTCACTTCTAAGCATTTCTGCAAATTTTCTTTATGCTTTTCTAGCAATTTATTTTGTGCTGTACACTGACGCTTTAATTCATCATTTTGCTGCAGAAAATAGAATCAGAAGAAAAAAAAAAAAAAGGTAAGAAAACACAATGATCATAATTAGAAAGAACACAATGTCATAGTTATAACTATTATAAAACAGCACGACAGATAAAACAGATTCATGAAAGAGAGGAGACCAATTATGAGAAAAGATGAAAAAAAAAAACTCCAAAGAACAAGTCATTACTATGGCATGGATTTTCAGTGTGTGAGGAGATGTAATGCTCATGAGATCTTTTGAACAAACTGTTACTTTTTAAGACATTAAATGTTATGACATCCAAAGAAAGTTTGTCTTCATCCTGCATGTCTTTGCACATAAATGAAAAAGGGTAATTTATTATGTTTACACGCTAAAACTATATTTTTAAAAAATATACATGTATCTTTATTTCAAAGACCTATCCAAATACAATCCTAAGAAAAATGAACAGATTTGTGAATGTTAAAGATTATTGAACAAATGCATGCTTTTATGAACATTTTTTACATTTTACAATTGATCAATTTTGACCACTCAACAACTAGAAGAAATCAAGAGATCTATGTCATTCCAATATGCACATTAGTCAATTTTGGCTTTTAAACATTAACAATGATGGTCTCTTATGATAGTAAATAATGAATGTTGATCACAATAATTTAATAAATTAGATGAGCATATTGGAATACTATGTTAGTTCTTCAAACAACCACTTTAAAACATTTCAACTTCAATTTTGTTTGTTCAATATACCACATGAAGAAAAGCTAATTGTTCCCTATCAGTCTGAAAATTAATGCATCGAAAATGTTGACAAGTTATTTTCTACCAATATCATGTTGGTAAAAGGGGGAAAAAGGCAAACAATAAAATGTGTAAGAAAAAAAAATGAATTTAGTTGACTAAAATAAGACTAGCGTTTAATTCAAAATAAATAAATAACCTACTCGTATCAACTCATCTATTCTAGTATCCTTCTGTTCCAAGTCTGACATTGACTGACTCTCCATTGCTTGAAGGTGAGCCATAGAAAAGTCAGTCTGAAAATTAAAAAAAAAAGAATTATATTCATTGTTACTTTAATTTCCATTACAGATAAATCCTTTCCGAACTATAGTGTTATGTACAATGTTACTTAGAAGATACATTGAAGGGACCCAAGATAAAAACTAAAAGAGAGTCATGAATTATCTGCGTGAGAAATAAAATAAATCTTTTCAGAATAAAGTAATGGTTGAGTTTGAGTTATACAAAACCAGATTAAATTAGAAAGTTAAGTTTCTATTAGTCTGTATTTTTTCTTCAAAGATTTTTCTCAGTAAAAAATTAGTCAGAAATTTCCATCACTGAATTTTAAACCGTTTTAACTCATTTGAGTACACTTATATTAAATAGTCCAGCAACTTCAGATTAAGCCACCATTATATTTAAGATTTAATAATAATAATAATCTTTATTTTTCCTACAGATTTAAGCTTATTACAAAGACAATTTTTATCATTGTCAATAGATGCAGCATTTAATATATTTTTTGTTTTTTTTTTGAATATTTTACACTTTTTTTTTTCATTTAGGCTCTATTAGAAAGATGCCTTAATAAATAGATAAATAAGTGTAATTTAAAAACAAACAAACTCACAACTAATAAAAGTCTGAGGGGAATGCAAAAATAACACAAGTGTTCACAAAAATGTAAATAGCAAGAAGCAAACATATACACTAGAAAAAAAGCCTCTCTCAGCCTCTGCCTGGATCTCCTCTCTACAAGTTTTCTTCCATCCTTTACAAATCTGGTTAAAAGAACTATCCAGAAGAGGAAAGAAGTATGGACTTTTAGTTCCATCAGTTTCTATAGGTTTCTGGTAAATGAAGGAAATAAGGAGATTCAAAATGTTCATGATAAAGATGAAAAAAAAAACACTTTAGGGAGATGGAAGAGAACAGTTAGAGACTTAGGACCAGGCCAGACAATGGATGTTAAAAGTTGAATAAACACAGCAAAAGGTAGCAGCTAGTCAGCATAGAGCTGCAGACTGAGTACATTTAGAAATGTCAGCATATAGCTGCAGACTGAGCACAATTAGAAATGTCAGCATATAGCTGAAAACTGAGTACAATTAGAAATGTCAGCATATAGCTGCAGACTGAGTACAATTAGAAATGTCAGCATATAGCTGCAGACTGAGCATAATTAGAAATGTCAGCATATAGCTGAAAACTGAGTACAATTAGAAATGTCAGCACTGCAGACTGAGTACAATTAGAAATGTCAGCATATAGCTGCAGGCTGAGTACAATTAGAAATGTCAGCATATAGCTGCAGACTGAGTACAATTGGAAATGTATTAATATTGCAAGGCAAATGAATCCATTTATCAGCTGCATTAAAGTTTTGAAAATTAAGTACTCATAGATGAGAGTATTGAGTTATTTTATTTCGCTTTATTCCTTTGCCATTATGAAAAGTACTGGAGCAAAGTTTTGCTTCTTAGTAATACACTCCTATCAGAATGATCTATTGTTGTGTCCCAAAATAAGTGAAAACTATTAAAAATATATAGCAACTAGCAGGTGAGAGAGCATTATACTAATATGCCATCAGTGACTAAAACTCACTTGTACACTTTTTGCAGAAGCATTGGAACAAATATTTTGTACAAGAGGTCGACATGATGTGTTCATAATGTCAGCTATTGAATTGGAAGAGTTGTTGGGTGAATGCGGAATAATATTCTGAAAATAAAATATTTTTTATATCTAATTAATATCATTCTTAATAGTATTTAAAAAAAAGAATGTATTTCAAGGCTAACACAATTAAAAGTAAACATTATATTTAGAACCTTATCTCCTAGTGCTACAAATTAAGACGTGACTTACGCCAAATGCTTGAGGAGATGGTGACTTAGCTCCTGCAGCATTAATAGGTTGCCCAGTACGACTTGGTGACTGATTCTGCTGGAAATGTGATATTAAATGTAAATTTTTTATATTTTTTTTTAAAACTTCAAAATACAGTATCTTCCTAGTGATTGTGAAAATAAATTGTAGATCTTTAAAGAAAATGTTCAGCTTTATGTATAAAAAGTTACCTTAAAATATTCATTTATCTTTTTTCCATTTGTTTCAGCTCTTTTAGTAGCTGTGGAGGGAAAAAAACTAATAAAACATTTTCCATTTAAACAAGATAGACATTTTGTTTTTAATTTCTTTTAATTATGTAGAACTGATTGTGTTTTAACTACAATGAAAATTCTTTGCTAACCTGAAGGGTTCTCAACACCTGATTTCCGTTTTCTTTTTCTGTCATTTTGTTTACCTTTATCAGGAGTTTGCATCAATCCCTAAAAGAGAATTCACCATTGAGCAGATATTCCTTAAAGTATTAAATATTAGAAATGAGAACATTTATTAAAGTCAAGAGATTTAAACTTAATGTCCACCATGGCTGGACAACAATACTGAAGAAAAAGATAAGTGTTACCTCTCCATCTTCTTTATCAATGGAACCACCACTGCTTAAATTACTGCTGTCTTGTTGATGTTCTTGTGGAGGCTGTGGCATTACCAGAGGCTGAAACTTTTAAAAATGGGAAATGCTTTTCTGAATATTGAGAATAAGCAAATACAATCAAGAGCATAAGCTTAACAAATTATTTGTTAAGCTTGAAAACATTTTCCTAACAAACAAAAAAAAAGAATTACTATAATAAATTCTATTCAAGGACAAGAATAAGTAACATTTTAACCATCTTCTAGTCATCATCAACTATCTCAGGCTAAATTTGGGTTCCCAGTTTAACTTGCCTGTAACTAATTTGTGTGAAGTTCAAAAATAAGCTAACAAAATATTTCAAATATCAGCTTAGGAAAAAAATTCTGAATACATAAACTTATGCAAGAATTTTTTTTTTTTACATTATAAATGTCATACAAGGATATCATAATGAGATCTCATATTTAAACTGAGATCTAAGCTTTTTTTTTTTTTTTAAATATCTTTCAAAATTTACTTTTTAACCCCCCCCCCCCCCCCAACACACACAAAACAAAATTGATATGGAATTTTAAATATTTTTTTTTGTGAGTGAGAATCTGTTGGGAAAGTAAATAGTGACAAGAGTTTGTGAAAATGACAGATTATCAAGGATGGTGTTAAAAAAGCAAAATACAGAAAATAAACCATACCATAGTATAGTGTAACAGAGATTAAACTACTCAAAGTAGTTGATGAAGGCATAAAGCTGTCCAAAATTAAAATTTACTGCATTAAAAAGGCAATTTCTTTTTAAAGAAATGGAAAATGTCCTGATCTCTTCAGTAATGCACTGTGCATTTAGCAACTTCATCCCAAAGACAACGTTGGAACGGTAAGTCCTTTACCAATGCACCTTACAGAAACCCAAATGGTCTCAAAGACAAGTTTTTCAAGAAAATTTCTATTTTCATAGGTTTTTTGAAAATATATTTCAAGTTAATAGTATAAATTGCATCATAAATAATCGTTTGATTTCTTGATTAGTCTGATAAAATTTGATAACAAAACACTATTTTTTTGCTTTGGATGTTCCTTTAGAATTGAAGATTATTACATTCTAGTCTAAGCCTCTCGCAGGATGACAGGGGGAAAGGTTTGAACTTAGGACCAACAAGATGACAGACCAGAGTAAATATCACACGACAAAGCAGTCATCCATATTTTTGTAAAATAGAGACCTATTTTTTTTTTTATTTCAAAACCAAATTTATGTACATCTCAAGGTTATTATTATTTTTTTAAATCAACAAAAATTATACTATGATACCAGCATTTCTCAACCTGTGGTATGGGATGATTTTAACAAAGGGGCACAAAGGCAGTTATTATTTAAAAAAGGTTCTGGTATCAGTATTAATAATGAAAAGAGCTTGCATATAAAATTAAATTTCAATGTTTAACTATCTATGCCTAATGAAGCAATGAAGTGTTTCAAAATTGTAGTGTAATAACTGTTTCTAGTTTACAAATGAACTTACCCTGCCTCCTAAGAATCTGGCTTCTAATAATTCTTGTTTGCGGGGATCTACATGGATGTTTTCCATAACCCCTGAAAAGTAATTTAAAAAATGAAGTTTTATAGTATTACAGAAGTTTTTTGTTACATAAACTTTTAATTATTTTAATTAATTACTCTAGTATTATTTATAACTACATTAATTTGTCAAGCAAACATGACTCATAGTTAACTCATGAGTTTTTAGGCTATAGCCCAGTGATGCACTCACAAGATAAATCATCTTGTATGCATCCATTGTCTTAAGAGAGAAAAACTTGACAAAAATATAATTTGAGCACTAAAACCAATTTTCTGATAAATCATAGCAAGGAATGTAAGAGCATATTAGAATAAGAAATTAAACACCTCCCACATTTTTATGTGCAACACAAGAAACATAACAACATATCAGTAATATATTATATATTAAGCTATATATATACAGTTTTCACCTCATAAATGCAGCTTTTGAAAACAGAAATGTTCACATGAGAACAAAATTAATAAATAAGTAAAAAGGAGAGAAATTCCTCTTTCTTTTGCTGTGGCCCATGGTTAATTAGGGTGTCATGTGGCCAGCACAATGGCGATTCCCCTTTACTTTTTTCCAACTTATGTCAGGTACACATTAGAGCTGGCTGGACTCAGAGGCGTCCTATAGATCTTGAAATTAAAAATCCCAGTAGAAAAAAACTAATAATTTCCATTTATGAATTAGTCAATTTATTTTTAAATAATTCCATTATATTTTGGCATGTACTAACATTTCCAATTTTATCAAAGATTATTGAAAAAAAATAAATCTTTATGACATGTCAGAGCTGAAATTGTGAAAATGAGGACATCCAAATATGGTTCAGTGCTTGCAAAGCCTGCAAACACCACAGTGTTGTCATTATCATCGATTGGAAAACTTGACAAAGATATACACTATATCACCTAATGTTATAAGCCAGGTGAGTGCTAAAACCAAAGAAACTGCACTATTCAAAATGGAAGCATATAGATTTGTCATAGAACAAACCACTGCACTTGTACTCAAAGCATAAAAGCAACGCTAATGATGTGCCCACTACTATAAACTTCACACAATGCATATAAATTAAATTATTATTATTTTAAATGCGTTATAGCGCAATCGAAAGAATTAAAACTGCTCTTAATTTTCATATTTTAATAATTCTCAGCATTCTGGGTACTTAAAACTGTGCAAAGTTAGGAGGCTTACTAATTATCAGGATTATTTTCAATTAAATCTGTATCCAGACAATCAAAAGACTTCAATGTTTACATTCTATACTTAAAAAGATTTTTTTAGCTATATTTTTACTCCAAATATCTGTTTTAGTAATAGATAATAAGCCCATAAAGGTTTGCCATACATAATATACACATCAGTAAAGAGTGTGGAACAATACCTTGCTGACTAACAATACGCCTTAGTCTACCGGACCACTTATATATACGGAAGTGAAACATGGTCAACTTACTCATGGCAGGAAAAAAAGCTATATATCTTCCACCTCCGATGCCTAAGGCGGATCTTTAAAATAAGGTGGCAAGATAAAATAACCAATGAGAAAGTGCTACGAAGAGCAGGGTGCCAGGACATCCGCTGTGTTATCAGTAACAGACGCCTTTAGCTGGCTTGGCCACGTTCATAGAATGCAGAAGGTTGAATTCCACAAGAAATTCTGTAAGGCGATCTAACAGAAGGCAGTAGAGCCTCTGTTCGCCCACTTTATTCAGATGTATGCGAATGTGACATGCAGCTCTTCAAAATCGACACTAGCAGCTAAGAAAAAGTGGCACTGGATAGATCCACATGGAAAGCGAGCATGAAGGAAGGATCCCAGATTGCAGATGCCATTCAAAACAGTAGTAGAAAGAAAGGTGAAAATGCAATGTCGCCTGGTGATTACATTATATGCCCAACCTGTGACCACAGCTGTGCATCAAGGATTTGCCTCTTTAGTCACACAAGAAGTTCCAAAGGGAAAAGATCGTCTCTGGAGACATAAAATGCCACAGAATTGAAAACACAGCATTTTTTTTTGTTTTTTGTGTAGCATTTTTTTTTTATTATTGCAAAGGCCTTCAATATATTTCACCTACAGAAGTCAAAACGTTACTGCCTTAGTGATAAAAGAAAACCTTCCAATATCAGCATCTAGATACTAAGATTTTAAAAATATTTTTTGTTGTTTCATTTTTTTTACCATATATATCATTATCATCATCAAACTCCATTTGAGTGAGGGCTTGAGAGGCTCAAATCCTCTCTTGCAAAAGCCCTGGACAGAAACCTGCTGTAGTGCATACATGTCACCATACAGGTCAAGAATTTTTGGTTTCCCAGACCGGTCGAGAAGGAGATCAGCAAGTCTGGGGCAGTCAAACAGAATATGAGGCACGGTTTTAGCTTCTTACCTGCAGCAGGGGCACCGTGAATCAAAATTTGGCCATAGCTGTGAAAAATATGAGCCAACAGGACAGTGGCCTGTCCTGCACTGTGCTATAATACCTTGCTCAGGTCTGGACAGCCTCCACCACAGAGAAGTGCGGTCAGGGCCTCATGCGCTACCAGACTCCACTGGCTTTTTGGGACTTGTCCCAGCACTGAAACCACTTTTCCATTTCTGTTTTTTTAATTATAGCCAGAGCATGATGAAAGCTTACAGCCTGTTCTGTGGGTGGAATTTGCCCTCCCTGGTGAGCCAAGGAGTCTGCAATAGTGTTGCCAGTCACACCATGACTCAGTAACCACTGCATTATTACAGGGGTGCCATAGCGTTGCTTTATGTTGTGTGAAGCCATGATGACAGAAGTCAAAAAGTTACTGCCTTAGTGATAAAAGAAAACCTTCCAATATTAGCATCTAGATACTAAAATTTTAAAAATATTTTTGTTACCATTTTTTTTTACCATATTTAGACTATATATTAACTATATACTTTATGTATAGTTCTAGATATATAACAGAACCCAATATTTTGTTTTCTTAGACATTCAAAGCTGCTTAGCTACTTTTAATATATATCTAGTTCTAGATTATTTCTAGAGAGATGTAGAATTTATTATTATTTTATCATTAAAAAATTAAAATGACTTGGACCTTCAAAATGTACCTCAGGGACAGATCATTTTGATCCATTATACATTATTAACATTATAATCTACGTCTAATGGTTCTAATGAATTCCAATGTTTAGCTATCTCCTATTCAGGCTCAGGCCGTTAACTATGCCACTGCATCCTTTCTTGTCTTCTAGTTCTAGTCTCTCTACTCTATATATATATAAAATATTTTCTAGATTCCTGTCAGTGACCCTGGGCCTAGTCTAGATCTAATCAAGATGAGTAGATCTAGACTCTAGATTCTATATCATCTCTACTAGAGTCTATACCTTATCTAGAGACTAGATTAGATATCAAGATCTAGAATCAGATGAAGATGTCTAGTAGTAGTACAGTCTAGATCTAGTAATAAGTAGGAACCACCCCTGTCCCTGTATTAGTGTATTGAAATAGATTAGATTAGATCTTTAAATTTAATAATTTTTGTTTTTATAACTTAAATGCTTGAGCCTTGATTAGCCATTAGCCTTGATGAATAAGTTTTATTAACAAATAGATCTAGATCATCTAGATGTTGCAAAGATAGATAGAAACACTGTGTTAGTGTTGGCATTGGAACAACAAGTCATAACCAAGTCCAACACTAGACTCGATATCTAACAGTAACAACTTAACAAGACTCAAAGACAGTCAAGACACCTTCTTCAAGTTTTTGATCTTAGCCTTAGCCAAATCATGCCAAATGAATGGTCAGGGTACATCAACAATGGTAGTTTAAAAAACATACTTTTATTGTGTCTTTTAATATATCTTAGTCATTGTGGAAAGAACGGAATGCAAATGGTCTACAATCCGTAATACATTTTGATTTGAACTTTACCTTCCCTACTCGAGTGGCGCACTTGTGAATGGTTACTGCTGTGAGAACCTGCTGCTGTCCAAGATGGCGGTCCTCCACTGCCACAAGACATTACAGTTTTATCAACTCTTCAGGGGGCAAATGCCCCTACTGGACATACAGAAATGTCTAACATTCATTAGTTAATGTGCTCCATTGCCTTAAAAAACTGCTGCAGCAGTGAATAATTAGTATCAATCCAATAAAGAGACCAGGGTGTCCTTGTAGAATGTAGTATCAACTTTTGTTGATGCTCACACTATGACGTCACTGATTGTCACCACGAGCTTTAATCGAGATGTCGCTCACACAGGTAAATTTTAATATACATTTCCGTACATTTAAAAAGATAAAATACTAACAAATAAAATGAATAAAAAATAAGTGAATGATATTAGCCACTAAAACATAAAATTAAGGAACATAGCAATCGGCCTAGATCGGTCGTTTCCGGTTGGGGATACCCCTATAAGCCTTAGGACGGAAGGGATTCCCGCTTGAAGTACCGGAAATAAGGGGATCCCAACAAAATTATGCATATTTTGCATGAACTGATAAAAAAAGAAAATCTATATAATTTTATGGGTTTTATGATATTTTATATACATCTAAATATAGTTTAGAGATCTAAACCTTATTTTCTTTAGTTTAGATAATATAATTTGCTTATAATGTTAACTTTATTTAAAAGAAAAAATCACTTGGCCAAGTATCGAAACGACAAAATTGAAGATTTGTGAATATTAACTATATATAAAAAGCAATCATATTTTGAATTAACATCATTTATGATTCTGATATTTTTTTTATAAAATTTAAATCGTCTTGGTCTAGATTCAAGTTAATAGTTTAAATCGACAAAAAGTTTTTTTTTTTTAAAGTTACGTGTAAAAGTTTTGCTTCTGGGCATTTAGACACTAATAATACATCCAGAGCTACATGTACATCTAGTAGTATAAATAAAACAATATATTGTTTAGTTTTGAGCCAAATAAACTATTTTTTTGTCTATGCTTTAGATTCGACCCAATCAACTTTTTACATTTAATTACAAACTTGTTAGAAAACTTTATGCTTTATTTGTCTTTTTTATTAAAAAAAAGAAAAACTTAACATTATAATTATATCTAGATCGAGATAAGAAACCAAAGCTCTATTAAAATTAAAAGAGGCATGGTTGGGCTGCATGGCATTGTAGAGTACCAAATAATTGATAAACCATAACATATCTAGTCTGTTACATGTATTTAATTTACATCTAGGGCTCTTAATTCGTACAATTAAAATATTTTGCTCACACCTCATTTAATTTTTTTTTTCGAGCACAAGAACGTTGCCGACTCTGTGAAAGGCAGGTGCTGTAACTGCGCTTCTCTTTTTTTTTTTCCTCTTGTTGATCACTCGGCTTTCTTCTCCAGCGGACGGAGGCGGCCAGGAATGTATGTCCTTGACACGTTTTACAGTTACAATGGTTAACATGGGCCATGGGTCTTCTCGCAAGCATGAGGGGGACAAAAATCAGTCCCGTTACTCTTTAGTTCTAGCATTCCAATTAATTAGGTATCACTAATATCTCGCCCACCTTCATTTCGCTAAATGTTCATAATTGTAAGTGTGTCTGGTATTTTTAAATTAGCTAGTTGCTAAAATTGCTTCTCTTTAGAGGTACTCTTTTTTCCCCAAATATTGTACTTTTTTTTTTTTTTGTGTTTATAATTTGGTTTATTTTTACTGCAATATTTAAATAAACTTATTTGGAAACACAAAAGCCTTTAAATATAGCAGCCAATATATATATATATATATATATATATATATATATATATATATATATATATATATATATATATATATATATATATAAGGTCAGATTTATTTTTAATTCATCGACATCTTTGTCAGTTGTCACCATGCATATCTAGGTAGCCAGCTAGACGCTAATGCTCAAGCCTTAGTAGTCATACACTGATACAGACATGCCTTGAATAGCCTTCCATCGATTTATATTTTGTGACATTCAATCCTTTTTTTTTTCTATAGGCTAACATATTTTACGCAAATGCTACCCCCCCCCCCCTTTTACACACGCACGCCGCCAACCCTTCAGTTAAATTGGGTCTCACTCCACACAGTGCTTACTACTCTGCGTCTTCTCGCCTCCCACACCCCTGACATATATAGCTACTGTCTCTAGGAATCAATTCTTGTTCTGGTCGCTACCGCAACGTCACACTATACTGGCTTTCAGCGGAGATGACTGCTGATTGAAAAATAAAAAAAATTAATCGGCCCCCGAAGTGGTCCACCCAGGCAGGTAAAAAGGCAGGTTTCAATATTTTCAGAAAGAACGTCAGAATTAAATTCTATCAAAGACAAATGACAGAGTAGAATGGAGAAAGAACGTTGACAGATCTTGTGTGATGCTGGGCAGAGATCCAGCAGACCAAAGGATAGGTGAAAGTGAATGTGAAGTTAAATGCAAACCTGGCCTAACTGATTGTCTTATAATGAATATCTAATTGATCTAATTGTTTTGTAAAGGGTCAATCTCTTATTCAAATCATAAAAAAAGAAGAAAAAAACATTTCCGTAAAAATAAATTAAAAAATTCCTTTAGTTTTATTGCCATAGAGTGAAATTGCAGTTCACGCGAAAATATGAAAACCTACTTATTAATTGTTGTTTTAAATTATGTCTAACTTATATGCATACTATATAGATTTTTTTCTCTTAAAAAAAGTAAACATTATTTTTGGGTAAATGTAGTAGCTAGTAGGACAGAACTCACATAACGTAGCAATACAAATGTAAAAACAAAAATGATTTTTTAAACAAAAAAAATAACCTAAAACCATTTGTATAGGAGCTTCCCGTGTTTGTTACTATTAATAGTGAATAGTTGTAAAAGTGGTGTATTTTTATGAAAAAAAAAACTGCTTGCATAAGTGATTTAAAAATTAGATTTTTCGCTTTTAGAAAAGAAACAAGCAGACGTTGAATCAGAACTTTGAATGGACTAAAATATTTTCACTATCTTTTCTAGTTTACGAGATCTAAACGGGACGGACGGACGGATCGACATTTCACACAAAACCAATAGCGACTTTTCCCCTTTCGGGAGCCGCTAACTAGAAAAAACATTTTAGAAAAATACTTTTTTAAAAAGTCATAATAAGTGTAATTGTATCAATTAGTTTGCATCAGTTAAGTAATTGAATGTGTAATAGAGTAATAGATAGGCCTATAGGAATTCTAGTCCAACAACAATAAATCGGTGCGATTAGGCTCACAGCATTAGGCTACACTAAGACATTTCTTCGCAAACAAGAAAAGGCGTAATTAAACATTTGCGCACCATCTTATACATTGATCCATTATGAAACTATGGAAGAAAAATAATGAAATTAAATATCTTTATGTATGATTAGTTATTGTGTTTTAAAGGCTTTATAAATTGTTTACACTTTTGTTGCATACACCGGTAAATAGCTTTTACTTTGTTATTATTTTGCTGGTGAATTATTGCAATGTGTTTAAGCTTCGAAGTTTACTGCCCCATACCAAAACATAGGAAATGGTCATAATACAACTTATCTATGCCTTACTTGCACAACCAGGGCCGGCCCTAACATTTGCGGGGCCCTATGTGAAATGGATTGCGCGCGGACCAGTAAGGGTAGGGATAAGGATAATAAGTGAAAATAAAGATTTTGTATTAGAAAATAAATTCGTATTTGCATTACTATTTTATTAAATGAAAGCTGATGATGCCGTTTTTTTTATATCACGCGTAGGACTGGCTTTTACCATATTGATTGACACCCCAAAATGACAATGTTGTCTTTTTAAGGACATTTTTTATGAGTTTCAGATTTCCAGGAGCTCCTTGAAAACAAGGAGACCACGTGAACCTTATTATAAATTATAATGGTTAAATTTAATAATTTACACCTAGAATTAGCGCGGGGCTTTTGAACCTTCGGGGTACACTGCGGCACTATAGACCTAAGCTGGCCCTGATGATATCCAGCTCGCGGTCAACGAATTTTCATCACGCTGCTGCTTTTTTAGGTTAACCTATAAACCTCATGTTCTAGAAGTGACCCAATAAAACCTACTCAGCCCAAAGATCACCGCGCATAGACATCCCTTAAAGTGGAAGTTAACTTCACATTATCTGGGAAGCATAGTAGGCCTATCAAATGACGCATTGCTTTAAAGAGAGGTTGATATGTGATCAGGGAAAGTCGTGCTTTTGCACACCTCCGATGCCTCACAATAACGCTTCTTTAGAACAATAACGCGATGTTTTTAAGTCTCTTAGAAAAAAAAATGCTCGATTTTACTTTGTTACTAGGTTCACGTTTTACACTATAACGTAGAGATTTTGCATCACTTGATGATTCTTACTAAAGCCATAATAATAAGGCTTGTCTTCGAGTTCGAAGATTAGTGAGGAATGCAGTATTTCCCGTGGCTGCGCAGCTCCAGCTGTGATCTACATATTTTGCCACATCCAGGGCAAGCATAACCATTGTCCGCAGGTGGTCGATTTAGATTTTCTTTTCGCCGTCTGCGTTTGTCCTCGGCAGCAGATTTTCTTTTGGTCTCAAATGTGTATCCCGCGTCCTTCGTGAGTAACCTCCAGCTGTCTCGTTCGGAGGCCGCATACAACCAGCTGCTCTCTTCTATGTCAGCCAAGGAAAGTTGACGCCTAAGCTGGTCTTTGAAGCGTTTCCGTGGGGCGCCTCTGTTACGTCGACTACCTTTTAGCTCACCAAAAAAAAAAAAAAACTGCCTTTGGCATACGTTCGTCTCCCACACGGGATACGTGCCCTACCCAGTGCAACTGTCGGACCATAAGAAATTCCTCTATACTGTCCATACCGGCGTTGGCAAGGACATCGCTGTTTGTAGTGCGACCTTGCCACCGTATGTCCATGATGGAGCGCAAGCATCTTTGGTGAAAGCACTCAAGAAGTCTTAGTTGTTTTCTGTAAAGTATCCATGTCTCAGAGCCATAATGAATATATTAATTGCAATATTACATGTCAGAAAGTAACCATTTTAGAAGTTACACTGCAAAGACTTTCTTCCAAGCCTATAAGACCTAATAGCCCAATAGTTTTACGCGAAAGAAGCAATGTAAAACGTTAAGACGTGAGCTGTGGTTTTCTATTGTAATCGCCATGTACAATTACATTGAGAACTGACAGAACGAAAAAGCAACTCTTCGACTTGATAGTCTTTACCCGATCGTTTACTTTCGTAATTAAAACAATATTCCCAAAATGACTTAGGGTATATACCCTTCCTTAACAAATTATTCATCCGAGCGAGGCTCGGTCACATGATATTATTCTATAATCCTATCACTTATTTGGACCAGTTGGGAAAATTGGAAGGGGGGGGGGCGTAGAAAAAAAAGGCAGTGGAGTAGCTAGAGTGGGGGAAGGAGGGGAAATTGGAAAATCCCTCCGGGTCCACACTTGAAGGGAGCCCCTTTGCCAAATGAGTGTTTCTTACATTAAAAATTAAATATTATGCAAAATGCAGGGACCCCGAAAGAGATAAAGCCCCCCCCCCCCGGGCCTCAAACGATGGAAACTTCCTAGCTACGCCCCTGAAGAAAGGGATGTCTGTGTGAATTTTTACTGTATTCGCTTTTAAAAAGCATTTACAACAATAATAATAAATAAATAGATAAATAAATAAATTTAAAAAAAAAACAAGGGGTGGTCCACCCAGGCAGGCTTCAATATTTTCAGAAAGAACATCCAAATGAAATTATATCAAAGACAAATGAGAGATAAGAATGGAGAAAGAAGGTTAACAGATCTTGTTTAGTGCCCCAACGGTCCCGCAGATCAAAGGATAGGCGAAAGTGAATGTAAAGTTAGATGTCAACCTGGCCTAACTAGTTCCCCTTTCAGACCTTGTGGTCTATAGGGCAGATGATGTAAAGTTCATCTGTTTTTGTGGCCTACGGTTAACGAGGGTATCGTGTAACCAGCACAACGACCAATCGCCTTTACTTTTCCAGAACAAATTTCAGGTACCCATTAGAGCTGAGTGGACTCAGAAGCGCTCAAAGATTCCAAAGTTAAAAATCCCAGTCTTCACCAGGATTCGAACCCGGGACCCCCGGCAAGCGCTTTACCGCTCAGCCACCGCGCACCCCTGGCCTAACAGATGTCTTTTAATTGATCTAATTGTATTGAAAAGGCTCAATCTCATATTCGAATCCTCAAAAAAAATAAAAAAAATAAAAATTTCCGCAATAAAAAAAGTTTAGGAAAATAAAGTTTACAAGATTAGGCCTACTATTCGTTTTAAATTAGGTCTAACTTATAATGCATACTAATTAGCTTTTCTCTTTAAAAAACTGCTTGCATAACTGATTTTAAAAATTAGATTTTTCGCTTTCAGAAAAAAAAAAGCAGCCGTTGCATCAAAACTTTGAATGGTCTAAAATATTGTGATGTCGGATTTTCAATATCTTTTCTAGTTTACGAGATCTAAACGGGACGGACGGACAGACATTTCGCACAAAACTAATAGCGGCTAAACGACATGAATTCGAACTCATGGCTCAAGCCGACATCCTAACCACTCTGCTAATGAGGCGCCTATGAAAATAGAAGACTGTATAGTTATCAATTGTTTGTATTAAGTTGTTTTTAGGTTGATGGACAGGCCAAACGCGCAGCAGCCTCAGCAAATTCATGGACGTCAAACTGACGTTCCTGTTCGATGTGTGCAAGAAGGGCGCAAGCGTCCGCATAGAGCAGCTCGGTTGCAATGATCTGTTTAATTTTTGTAAGGGAGAGCAGCCGCCATATGTTCAATATGCTGCCATCGGTGCGGAGGTCATGCTTCAGAAGTCCACAATGGGAATTAATCAAGTTCCACAAAGCTGCGCTAAGTCGGACACTTATGCCGCATGCCAAAGGCGATCTTCTTTGGCGAGCCTAGAGGAGAACGGCGTAACAGAGATGCCCCCAGTAAGCGCTGTAAAGTTAAACTCAGGCGCCATTTCGCCTCACTAGAATAGAGGAAAGTAGCTGGCATCAGATGGCCTCTGGCTGCGGCACAAACATTTGAGAGTCAAAGAAAAGTCATTGTTTAAGACCGGCGCAGAAGACGGAAAGAAAACTTAAATAGACCGCAAGCGGACAACAGCTTTGTCTGCATAAAATGCGGGAAAATATGCAGGTCGCAACATCCTACTTTGTTTTACTGAGCCTAATTTCACCTGCCTTTTAAATAGGACAGCCATTCTCTGTTGTCTTGGAAAAGGTTTGGGCTAATAATAATAATAATAATGAAAAAAAAAAAAACGCCAGGCCCCATGAAACGTCATGACCACTTCCAGCGGTCAGGATTGAAACAGTGACCCTTTGCCTTTCCTAGCTTGGGTTTGAGTCACACCAAAAACTTCACTCCGAGTTACTTCATATTATGTAACCACCACATTCCACAAGAGAGCTTCAGTTGACTTGTAAACAGAAGGCAACCCACATCTGGGCGGCTTGTTCGCACTGGGCTTATAAACTCGAATGAATCCTCACTTTATTTGTTGCCAGAGCCCCGGTGTAATTCAAGGGGTGGGGCATATTTTTTTGCTCCCGTTGTTTGTTTATCGAACTTTTATACAACAATTTACCAGAATCCTCCGTCAATACAAAATGACGAGACGTGCTCGTGTCAAAAGTGTTGCCGATACTGTTGTATTGTTCGACTAACGACTTCATACCACAGGATACGGAGATTTATTAATGTTATTATTATTACATTGTTAATATTCATATGTATTCAATGAACTGATAGTTATGAAGGTTTAGTTAAATCCTAGGTGTCACTTACAAATGATGGAAGAGATTAGAAAGAGGATTAATGCAGCAATTGGACCCCACGATGACTGCTACCCACTATCAAAAAAACGTAAACTCAAACTCTTCGGGGAACACTACCAGGAAGAAGATAAAAGAGGAAGACAGAGAAAGCGATGGGAAGACACAATGGACAGGCCTGTCAGTGGATGAAATTCTATCAAAGGCAAAGGACAGAGAGGAATGGAGAAAGACGGTTGACAGATCTTGTGTGGTGCTCCAACGGTCAAACAGGCTAAGGGAAAAGTGAAGGTGGAGTTAATGTGAACCTGGCCTATTGAATGATCATCTAATTGATAGAATTGTTTTATAAAGGCTAAATTTCGTATTCAAAGCCTCAACAAATCAAAGTTGTGTTCTAGATGGTGTGTCTCATACCGCAGTCTACGTGTAGGGCCTATAATACAAGACATTACTTATTAATTGTTGTTTTAAATTACATTCCACTTAATATGCATACTAAATAGATTTTTTTCTTTTTAAAGAAAAAGTAAACAATTTTTTTACTTACCGGTATCTAATTGAATTGTTTTTTTTTTCAAATAAGAAACCGAAACCCGTTTGCATAAATAGTCATCTCCCCTACTATATGGTCTCCTGAAATGTTTTTTTTTGTTTTTTAACTATTAATAGTGAATAGTTGTAAAAATGCTGTATTTTTAAGAAAAAAAAACAACTGCTTGTATAGTTGATTTTTTAAATTACATTTTTCGCTTTTAGAAAAGAAAACAGTAGCCGTTGCATCAGAACTTTGAAAGGTCTAAAATATCTTGATGTCGGATTTTCAATATCTTTTCTAGTTTATGAGATCTAAACAGGACGGACGGACAAACTAATAGCGGCTATTCCCCTTTCGGATGCCGCTTAAGGTTGGTGCTGTGCTCTAAAAGTTTGTTTGTTTTTTGTCTTCTTTCTTCTGCATTTTCATTATTGTGTTGGAAGGTTCAGATGAGTTGTCCAACTTCTGAGATAAACTGCGCAGTAGTTTTCATATCAAACAGCTCTTCATATTTTTCTTCTATAAAGCTTTTTTCGGGCCAGTGTTTGTTCGGGCCTCTCAATGGAGAACGCAGCTTTGAAGGACATGTTAGGCATTCTCTGGTGACAGTCCACAAGGGCAAATTTCATTAGTCCAAATGTTCATTTTCCGGGGCATGTTAGCTCATTTTAACTGTGTCTGGTAATGAGGCGAACATTAATACGTTGGTCGTGTCGGCATTGCTTATAATAGGCGTCGTCTTGTCATTTGAATGAGAGTATGTCCATTTTTTTTCTACTCACTATTTGTGTCTTCTGGACTTATTCGATTGGTTATTCTTTGTTCACAAAATCTAACGAGATTTGAAGACGATATGTGTTAGATACCAAGAAAGGGTTCTTCTTCTAGCCAGCTTTTTGCTGCTGAGCTGTAAGTTCTTTTGCAGGCTGTGCCAAAAAAATTTAAAGTGCTGTTCTCTTTAGCACTGCCATACAGAGTGTTTGTTGATTATGTTAGGCTGTAGTGGTAGTAGGGTCTGCCTAAGGTGGATTAGGAAGGGGCATTCAAAGAGAATAAGGTTTACGGTTTCATAAGGGTGGGCGCAGTGTCCACAAAGGGGGAGTTGTGTGGAATTTATTTTGTTAAGACAGTAATTTAACAGGTGTGTGTCCCGTTCTCCAGTATTGAAGCAAGTTGTTAAGACCGAAAACTTCCTTAAAATATAAAATGCGGGGATTATTTAAAAAAAAAAGCCTGAGGAAAACCCCAGCTTACACTAAATACCAAGAAAGGGATAAATGATATGAAGGTAATTTAGGTCCTTCCCGATAGGGGGCATACCTGTCGGTCCAAATAGTTATACCATGGAACTATACTAATATTTCCATGGTTACACCTACTGCTCTAACCATGGAACAAGAAAAGCATAGAAGACACACAAATGAAACAAAATAATTGTTGGGTTTAAGAAGTAGAATTTTTAATATTCAGTTTACTTTAAAGAGGTTAATACATTCAAACACACTGTGTTGCTTCTATCTGGGCTACATGTACCCTAGAGCCTAAAGTCAACCGCAAACAGTTTACTTATATACATAAATATATACATCTAATCATACAGAGTAAAGGGATAGAAAATTATACAAATTTGAAGCTATGTTACATATAAGTATGGTAAAAACAGACAAGATCGAATCAAGACTAATCAATTTAACTGCAGTTTCCATACAACAGTTAAGCGTATGAAAAGGTCAGACAGAAGTGTACACATATAATGTATTTATAAAGGACTGCTTATTATGGCTACAAGTTCCATATGAGATAGGGTTACTGTACATGATCAAATCCAATGCCTAAGATGGTGATATTTGCACAAAGCAGTAGTTCTCAAGTATTTTGACACTCGGGTGTACTAGTCACACAGCACAAAGGGGCACACTTCAAATAAACAAAAAATTAAATACACAATTTCACCCAATTTTATTTGTATAGACATTTATGTAGGACCTGAGGGTTTATGGGCACTGTTAGCACACTATATGGCAGAAACTCGTGTGTCCATGAATGTTAATTGAAAGCAATTAAAGTATAATATCCTCATTCATTAAGTTCTTTAATCCGAGCGTAGATGATGCAGACTTTGTGGTAGCTTTGGTTCCTGAGCTGAAAGTCCTGAATAGGAGTCTCTGCGCTATTTACACCGATGCCTTTTAAACTTGTTCTTTAGATGTCAAGAGTTGTCCGCTATTTATGTTTATTTATAAAGTCCTCTTAAAAGATATGTGCCCTGGAAAAGGTCAATCTCTACTAGATTTTATATTCTAACATAATAGGTTCATCTTTTTTCAAGGCCGATTGTTTAGGTGGTATAGATGGTCTTGTGTGATAGGGAAAAAAAAATAAGAAGAGTGACCTCGGAAACCTGAAATCCCCAAAGTAAAACTACTACTATACTCAAGATTAATACCTAAACAAATCTTTTCTTGATTTGGAGTTTTACATTCGTATTTGACATGGACTATGAAAATTTAAATAAACTTTATATATATATATATATATATATATATTCTGCATCCAGACAATCAATCAATTATCCAGACAGAGCTGGTTGCAATTAATCTGGATAATCAACGTTCTACTGTTTACTGTATATAAGAAGGAATCCATACTGTATACATTAATATGTGCTTTTGAGAACACACTATAACTTTTTATCTCACTCTAAATGTTAATGTTATAAAATTACAACATTGATAAATTCAAAGAATTGCTTTTATTGCTTTGATTAAAAGAATATTTAAATAGTTATCATTAAATAATCTATTATGGATGTAAACTCATTTGTTTTTATTTTGGTGGACATTTTGTATCTCTGTCTATTAAAATGTAATAAAATAAAATTTAGAAAAATATACCCAGTACATTAAAAGAAAAAACAATATAAAACAAAAAAAGGCAACAAAACTTCAACAGAATTCACTAGATAAACATTCTTTTTTTTTTTTACAAAATGATAATTTACATACAGGCTTAATGCAATCATGTAAAATTTATAATGAACAACTTAATATTGTAGCTGCAATTCCTCATTCTAGAAATTAACATGAAAATGAAAAAATTGAATACATGACAGCCTTTTTGCAATTTAGCACAAAGACTTGCCAAACACAGCCAATGATTTGTATAAAACAACATTTATTTTAATTACAATTAATTGTAATTTCCCCACAAACATTGTTTTAATGTAGAAAATAAATTTTGCCATATGTTTGCTATATTCACGTATAGGTTATTTTAAAGATTACAATAAGATTAGATTTAGCTGCTTTTTTCAACTTATACTGGTACCGAATTATACACTATTAGGGTTTTAGAAAACTATTTTAAAATGGAATTAAAACAACAGTATCCATGAAGCAAAATACAATTCAAATAACTACACACAAAATTTCACCATATATATTGATAAGAATGAAATATGTGTTAATTTGAAGTTTTCTAAGAGCATTTGTTTTATTGCACATACAGAATGTCCATGTTTTGAAGAAGTCTTAGGTGGTAACAAAAATTAAGAGTATTCTCTTATTATGTGGTTGTTTTTTGTCACATAAATCTTACAGTGGAAGTGAAACAAAGAAATAATGTCACTAAGTATCACAATTATGTAATAAATAGTTTTAATTTTTGTTTTTCTAAATATTTTTAATACAAATGTCGATAAAAATAGAAAGTCACAAAAACACATTTCCAAACAATAAATGTACAAGTAATGTTAATCAGTCCCTTTTTTTACATATAAGTTTGTTCTTATGTTCAACAGAATTTTAAACAAAAATTTCCTTATTAAAAAAATAAAACTATATTCTGTGTTACATCTGGCTAGAAAATCAAACTTGTAACTGAAAGCTTAACAAAATGAAAACCAAATCATGGTCTCAGACTCTACAAACTGCAGCCTTATAATGGCTACACTCATGTCTGTTGTGACTCAAAAAGCTGAAAATTGCTCAAAATCACTACTTAACATCATTTTTGCCTCAAGTTTTCCTTTTTTTTGTGCTACAGTCAACTGTAGGAATTGTTCTTAAAACCAAAATTCTTAAGATTCAAAATCAATATTTGAAACTCATGGAAATAATGTCAACAGGAAATCAAGCTCCAATATAAACAAGAAACACAAAAAGAAACATCCACACAAGACTCTTTGTCAATGTCAACATTTATTTAAGTTGCTACTGTACATGTGAAAACAAGGGGTTGTTGAGGGCAACAGAAACTTTTTACTTACAGTGCACATTCTGATTAAAAGTTACAGCTTGGAAATTGAAAACACATACGTTCTAAATGAGATACAAAATGTCTATACAACTACCAACAAGAGGAAATTAGATGAGAAACGTCAGCTCATTTTAATACAATGTAATTCAATAAAAGTCTCATACAAAACAATATGGAGGTATTGTGGAAGGTATTGTGGAAGCAACTGCTGTGACTCAAATTTAGTAAGTCATTCAATTTCCTTTTTTTGTTGCTAGCTTGATATTCAATACTAAAATTACTTTATGTGGCTAATCTTGCTTATAGAAGATTAAATAACTATAAGAAGTTTTATAATTAAATGCAAGTAACGAAGTAAATAACATTTGGAAATTTATATCTTCAATGTTTTAAATATAGCATCAAAAAAGGAATAATTAGTGACTAATGCCAAATTTTTGTCATAAGCTAACATTTAAAATCTCATAGAAGGTTTGATAATATCTAGTTTGTCTCTTATTGATATTTAGTAAGCTCTGAGAAACATTTAAGATTTATAGCAGGGACAGTGTTGGTTTTAAACAGCAAGCTTACTGAAAGAATAACTGCACCCTTTTCTCCACATCTAGGTCAACGATCCGACGCAGAAAGCCTGAAAGACACTTCAATGTGCTATGTACATGTGCTATAAATAACACAGGGTCATAGATGTACAATTTATCACCAACTGTCTACAGTTGATCTCTGTGCCAGATCCAACGTTTGCATGAATGGTCAAAACTGTGAGAGAGCCACTGGTTTTCTAATAGGTTGTATCTGGCCATGCTGAGGTATAACGGTTTCCCGCGTCTGTAAAAACAAAAACAGAAAAATATATAGACTACAGGAAAATAAAGAAAGTTGAATGCAAATTTGAGAAAAGTTCTCATGAAGTTCAAAACCATTTCCCCTTTCAGACCTTGCAATCTATACATCATTTTTTTTCTCTCTAAATTAGTCTTTCAAATAAACTCATCTAAGTTTAGATTCTCTAAGCCATTAACATATCAATGTAACATACCAATATAATTGAGACAAATACTTTGTTAAAAAAAGGAAATGTAATTCAAACTACTTTCTGTGACTTTAAGTAAAACAGATTTAAATTTTTTACTTCAGATCACGATCTTCCTCTCCATGTTCATCTAAATAAACGGATCCCCACAATGTTGCCCTCTGACCTCTTACAACTACAACAAGACTTGAATTGACCAGCAAGAACATGCTGGTGCCTGCTCCACAAGCTATAGAATGCTGAATGAGAGAGAAAAAACAAAAACTTAAACCAACATCAAACATTCCATTATCCAAGGCAATTTGAATAGATTTCACTTACTTCTATAGCCAATATCAAAACAAAAGTTGAGTCATATAAAGAAATGTCCATTTGACTTAAAATTTTTAAAAAAATTTACAGGAAGAAATCATCATGCTTGACTAGTCTAATACCATGAGCCAGTTTATATACATTTTATCAGTAGCAGCTTAAAAAAAATAAAGTAAATTACATACATGCCATATGGTCAGCACAAAAAATGTCTAACTGCATGGAAACCACAATAGTCAAATATCCATTGAAAAAGGGCAGACTTAGAAATTATGAACACAAATCCCAATCTAAATCAGACTACAGTTAGATACTTTTTAGCAAATAAGTGTAAATCTGACTACAGTTAGATACTTTTTAGTTTGGCAACTAAGTGTAAATCAGACTACAGTTAGATACTTTTTAGCAAATAAGTGTAAATCTGACTACAGTTAGATACTTTTTAGTTTGGCAACTAAGTGTAAATCAGACTACAGTTAGATACTTTTTAGTTTGGCAACTAAGTGTAAATCAGACTACAGTTAGATACTTTTAGTTTGACAACTAAGTGTAAATCAGACTACAGTTTGATACTTTTTAGTTTGACAACTAAGTGTAAATCAGACTACAGTTAGATACTTTTTAGTTTGGCAGCTAAGTGTAAATCAGACTACAGTTAGATACTTTTTAGTTTGGCAGCTAAGTGTAAATCAGACTACAGTTTGATACTTTTTAGTTTGGCAACTAAGTGTAAATCAGACTACAGTTAGATACTTTTTAGTTTGGCAGCTAAGTGTAAATCAGACTACAGTTAGATACTTTTTAGTTTGGCAGCTAAGTGTCTTACCCCCTTCCCCCAAACATTTTTGATTGATAATATTTCAAACTAGTTTTAGAAACAATCATTGGGCACCAGAAAAGAAACAGAAACAAATGTCTTTATAAATAGCACCTTACCCCAACACTTTCATGGACATTGTTCTGAGCACAGCATTGTTCCCTGAAGCACAGAAACTGGCCACACACTAGACATAGAGCAGGATCTTTGGGGACACGACTGCACTCATTACATTTGGCTGACCTAAACACTTGGAAGATTTGGTAGTAACAGTTGGGCAGCTTGATGAGGCTAGGCTTTTGCCAAGATGGATTCATTGTTAAAAGACTCTGCATTAGAAATTACAAATAAGTGTGAATGCAAGCTTTCTCTTTCATGAAGTGAGATTCTATGAATATGGGGTGACATTAATAAGAATAATCAAAAATAAAATTATTTGTAAAAATTTCTGTAAATATTAGTAACACATTGTTGCATTTCAATGTTAACCCTTGAGAACCTCAGTTATTCCCCCCCCCCCCTTTCAAAATCCCAATTCCCCCCCTGAGCCCAGAGGACTGTCAGTCTCAGCCAAGGTGCTGGCAGGGCATAGGTTTTTTTCATGCACAGATTGATAAATCTGGCTGGCAGGCTCAAAGGGTTAATGTAGATGTCTGCAAATAACTTGTCCAATTTATGTATTTTCTATTTACAAACTTTTTAAATAAGATTATAAGGCATTAATACTGTGTTGACTAAAAACACTTTGAAATCATTTATAAAAGTAGTCCTAGTACTATTAAGTTACATAGAACAGATTGTGTTTTGAATACTGGTATGGGCTGAAATTTGAGGATAAAATAGTAATGCCAAGTACACAAATTGAGATATCAGTTAACTAGATAAGTGAGTCAATCATAACTGAGTTTTGTTGTTAGTGGCAACTTAATAGACATGTATGTTTGTTTAAAAAAAACTGATGAAATAATCAGCAAAATTCTAACTTTTCATGACAATGAACACTCCTTTTTTCTAACATTCCATACAAGACATCACATATATAATAAATCTCCATCTTTTAATAACGAATATTCCTAATGGGGCATTCCATCTCAAATGGTAGGGTTAACAACTATCCGTAAATCAAAACAGATATAGCCAACACACCTAAATCAAAACAGATATAGCCTACACACCTTTGCATCCTGTGATGCATTGTTGGCAAACTCAGCAATATGTAAACACCATGCTCGAATGAGAACATGAGGTTCCTCTACCACCCAATGGACATTAGCTGTGCTTAGACTTGCAACTTCTGTTACAGGAGGAGTTGGTAGTCCTAAATTCAAGAAACGTGACAAAAGCTGGAACTCATCTTGACCTGACTGTGAACCAGATGTATTATGGGAAATACATTTTTGTTTATCATACATTTATTAGTATTGTTAAAAAATGATTGAAAAGAAATCAGTTTTCAACTCCTTCCTGAACCACTAAAACAAATATCAAAAGGGGGGCAGAACACAAATCACTGGTCCTTATGGAGATTATAGATTCTTTATGTTGAACATAATTATATTAAAAACCTGTATTTTTTTAAGCATAGTAGCCAAGATGGTTTAATCAACATCATCACATTCATTGGCCATTTGTATCAAAGTACACAAGGTTTCTCACAATCTCTGAATCATAACAAGAGATAGTTTGATTCACTCATTCATTTCTTGAGAATGTTTACATTCCCTAGTATTTTGAAGAATAATTTAGGTTTACAAATCAAACCTCTCAATACTGCAAAGAGACAAAAACTGAGCTGGTTTTGTCATACTGTAAGACATGACTCATTGTCAAAAGTCATCCTTCAAAGTACAGTGAAGGGAGCATGAAGAAAGGGTCATCCACAGAAAAGCTGGCTGGACAATGTAAAAGAATGGACTGACCTCTCTCTTGATATCCTGCTAAAAACAGCTGCTGACCAGGAAAAGTGGAGGGATTTGATTAAATACTTTTTTTTTTCTTTTTCCCAGCACTTTACAATAGTACCATATTTATTCCCTAAAGAAAAACTGAAATCATCCCTAGAATGAAAGAGGCCAGGCTTTTAAAGGAATAAAATGATCAACATAAGGTACAATTAGCCCATTGCATAAATTGAGATTATGAAAAATACATTTACTGCAATATCCTAAACAATTCTTTAAATAGTTATAAATAATAAAAGCTATCTATTTTCTAGGAAAAATTCCTTAAATACCGGTATTTATAAATAATAAAAGCTATCTATTTTACCTCTGGGCTTGGTAATTCAATACTAAACAGGTGCAATTTCATTAGAGCAGATATTCGTAAGAAAGGAAGACAGTATTCCTGTATAACCTGCTCAACACTTTGTGGTGACCAAACACTTTGACAGATCTTGGGATAAAAATAAAAGCAATTTAAAAGCAGCACATATCTAAATACAAAGTACAACAAAAGCTGCTAACTAAGCAGACTGTAGCTAAAAGAAAAGGACCTACAGCTGGCAGTGTGTGAGAGCTGTCTATCTCTTCATAGAGAGAACTTCTTGAGAGTCCACTTATGACAAGACTCAGTAGTCCTTCCAAGGTATTGCTCTGATTCTATAGGAAATGAAGAACAAAAAATGATGAAAGCTTTTAACCTAAAAAAATCCTTCAATATTTATTCAAACTTTCTTTTTGTACAGTTTTATTTTCTTCTATCTATGTCGATTAATTATCTAACACTAAGCTTCCTTTACTAATTGAAATAGCATTTTTTTAAAAAATAGTTAACACACAAAAATTATTATGTGTGGTTTTAAAAATAATCAGTTCTGTAAATTACAAAGTACCGGTAACTTAAATAATTTTGCAAATAAAACTTACAGTTCCTACTTGTGGTTATGATACACTTAAACAGAAACTTAATTAAAAAACAAAATTCTGTACCTGTCTTCCCTTCTTACGCCATGCATCTCGTTCATCAGAAGAAAACTTACAGCTTAAGTAAGCCAATGCTTGAACATAAACCAAATTATATAACATCTGTATAATAAAGTCCAAGTGCTCTATGGAGAGAGAAAATCTGTCTCATTTTATGATACTATATAGCATTTAATAAAATTGAAAATTAACACACAAAAAAACAAAAAAAAACAAATACTCCAGGATTTCTAAAAGAATTTAACTTGCTTACATTTCAGTTAAGAATACATCTACCAAAGTTTTATTTTTATAGTAATTATTTTTATTGTTATCAGTCATAAGCCAATGGCAATACCAAGATCTATATTTTTAAAGAGAAATTAATTTCATAGTGGTTACCATTAGTTTACTTTTCATCTTGGACATTTTTTTTTTTTACCATTTTCTATTTCAAAGTTAACATTCTGTCAATGATTATTATGAACAATAAATTTAAAAATTGGTAAAATAATATACAATGAATATTATATTCTGATAATTAACATCAGTAAAGCTGAATTTAAAAGAATGAAACTAAGAACTAAGCAATTGTTAAGAAAAAAAAATTTAATGGTGACTATTCTTTTTATCAGTCTTACATTATTGAAAAGAAAATTCAAATACAAAACTGTAAGTGTAAATACAATTTTAAAATACTATTTAGAATTTTGTTTTTTAAACAGTTTTTCTAAGCTAAACAAGCCTGCTTGATGCAGTCTGATCCATTGTGGATGTTTGGTGTAGGGATTTTTTTGCATCTATGTTTCTCATTGTGCGTTGTGAACTGATCTGTACTGGTATGTAAAACTGTCGTGAAGTCTTGTGTGTGTGTACTGTGCTACTATGAACTGATCTGTACTGGTATGTGAAACTGGCTTGGCGTCTTGAGTGTGGTCTTGTATGTGTGTACTGTGCTACTATGAACTGATCTGTACTGGTATGTGAAACTGGCTTGCTGTCTTGTGTGTGTGTACTGTGCTACTCTGAACTGTTTTGTCAACTATGTTTTGTCAGCCTATGAAAGAGATATGCTTTTGTAGAGTTTTATCTACAAGGGGTAGATGTATCCATGCTGCTTTAAAGTGCTGAATGCTAATTACTATTATCCTACAAGTTACATGAATAGGGCCTACCATGTATTTTAAGGTAGGTCAAGTGATGAAGTATTATTACCTGCTTCTATTGTAAAAGACATAGTGAGAACAAACTGGATGAAAAGACTCAATGGATCTTTGATCAACATTGGAACTTGTTTCTCATATACAGACACACTGCTGAGAATAAAAAAAATAACTCTTCAATTAGTCTTGATGAAATTGCTGAGGAATAATCATGCATGAAAAAAAATGTCTTGTGATCATTTAAGGCATACAAATGAGCAAAAGGACAATACAGAACTATATCTGACTGCAGTCTTACCATGATGCTTCATCCCAGAAATTCCTACCAGTGAGATGAGCCCATAGGTCAGGGTAGAGTGGCGTAGAAATGAGAACCTTACTATGCAGACTGAGGACATGGACTAATGGCACTATGTGGAAATATAAATAAGATTTAGAATCTAGTGACTAGGTCTAATTTAATTTTATATACCATATGGAATGCGTAGTAAAATACAAATGAAAAATGTTTCAAAATCAGCTCATAAAAACTTAATAATTAATTTGGTCAGGACAAATACATTTCAACAAAAGATGCATCAATTAAAAATCTGTATAAAAACTATAGATGCCATACATTTTTTCCACCAAATTTTTTTTTTTTTTTTAAACACATAAAATGTTCAATACTGGTCAGTTTTTTGTTTGTTTTGTTTTGCAAATCTTAAAAAGTGTAGGTAGATAAAATAACACTTGTATGCACCATTTCTGTACGATCTTATTTTAATAGTAGTTTTTCTTTAGAATAAATTTTATTCTGAAGAAAAAAAAAATAAAGATGATCCTACTTCCCATTTGAAAATTGTTAGTGTTTTTTTATTTCAATAAACTGTACATATTTTGACAAATGAAGATTGTAAACAGTTATTAAAAATCTTAACTTAAAAGAAAAATTTTTCAATTTTTAACTGCAGGAAAAAAAAGGCTAAACCTAGTTAATGTACTTCTTGGAAGTTGATAATGTTCATACAATCATAGGATAAAGAATGTGGGATGTGTGACTGAGATGCTAAATCCACTTGGCTACCTATCTTATCTTATCTTATATAATACAGACGTTACTTCAAAAAAGAAGATGATTACGTCCTACGCGTCATGCATTTAGTCATGCATATTAACCAATGACTTAAATTCTGCCAAGTCACTGGTTTTCCTGGCTAGCTCAGGCAACCCATTCCATGCTCTAATAGCACTAGGGAAGAAGGAGTATTTGTACAAATTTGTCCTAGCATATGGGACGAGGAATGTGCCTTTATCTTTGTGTCTTTCAGAGTATTTTATTAAATTTTGTTTTTGTATTTGAAGATTATGGTTCAGTGTTTTATGTATTATTGCTACTTTACTTTTGAGCCTTCTGTCCTGAAGGCTTTCTAAATTTAGTGATTTTACTAAAGGTGTTACTCTAGTCAAATGTGAATATTCGTTTGTTATGAATCGCACTGCTCTATTTTGTGTCTGTTCTAGTTTCTTAATGTTTTCTTGAGTTGAGGGGTCCCAAACAGAGGATGCATATTCTATTATTGGCCTAACCAAGGTTAAATAACATTTTAGTTTTATGTTCTTATTTGATTTATAGAAATTTCTTTTAATAAATCCTAATGCTTTGTTTGATTTTTTTGTAGTTTCATCAATATGTGGATTCCATGACAGTTTTTCATTTATTATAACACCTAGGTATTTTGCGTTTTTTGTCTGTGTTACTGGTTTGCCATGAATAAGATAAGTGGAATTAATTTGTTTTAGTTTTTTTGTTACTCTTAACAACTGACATTTTTCTGGGTGGAAAGACATGCTCCATTTGATTCCCATTTCTGTAATTCATCTAATTCTCTTTGTAAAATATCTGTGTCTTGTGTTGTTTTTATTGTTCTATATATTATGCAATCGTCTGCAAATAATCTGACTTTTGTTCCTGAAGTAATGCAATTTGGTAAATCATTTATGTAAATTAAAAATAGTAGTGGACCCAAGACTGTTCCATGAGGTACACCTGAGTTTACTGTTATCGGTGTTGATTTAGAGCCATTTATTATTACAGTTTGTTCTCTCCCTATCAGAAAGTCTTTAATCCACTGATGCAGTGGACCATTAATGCCGAAATATTTTAATTTTTTAAGCAAACTATGGTGGTGAACTTTGTCAAAAGCCTTAGAAAAATCTAGTAAGATAGCATCTATTTGTTCGCTATTATCTAAACCTTTTGAAAAATCATCAATTAGTCCTATTAGTTGTGTTTCACATGATCTATATTTCCTAAAGCCATGTTGGTATGGTGTGAGGACATTATGTTTGTCTAAGTGGTTTATGATGTTGCTACATATTATGTGTTCTAGGATTTTACATGTGATGCTGGTAAGTGATACTGGTCTGTAGTTTCCTGGGTCAGATTTTTCTCCTTTTTTAAATAGGGGGGTGACATTAGCTTCTTTCCAGTCCTTTGGTACTCTGCCCTGGTTAAGTGAAGCCTGAAAGAGTATTTTGAACACTGGGGCTAGCTCATTACTTAGTTCTTTGAGTAATCTAGCTGGAATACCATCAGGTCCAGAAGCTTTATTTGGTTTGGTGTTGGCTAATAGTTTTTGAATTCCATTTTCTTGTACTACTATATCTTCTATGTTGTCTACTTGTCTATCAAAGGGGCTCAAGTTCGAATCCAGTCTTAGTAGATTTGTGTTTGCAGAGGCAGCATGGAAACCTTTTCTAAGATGCCTCCTTCCCTGCACAGGTCCACTCTTGCACTGAACACGCTTATAGCATGAATGATGTACTATACAAAATCAATTTAATAATACTTGTACATGTACTAAAAATAAGATTATAAAATACACAAGTCTACTCACAGAAGCAATTCTGATTTTTAGTTTTAGTTGGCGGCTGTACATCATTTAGCTTTCCTCCCATCTGTAGTAATTCCACTTCTAAATTTATCCTTAAAAATACATGAACAACTTATAGTAATTAAATTTCAAGAGTTTGTAGACAGCCATAGAAAAAACTTTTTTTAATTGACTGTTAAAAAAAAAAAGTCACATTTCATACAGATGACCAATTTCACACATAATTTATTATGTTAGTCTTCAGTTAAAATCAAGTTGATTTACCAACCTGGCAACAGAGCATATAAATAATAACACACTCTCAGGGTTACGAGTGGCTGAGAAGGCCCGATAGTTGGGATAAGTGATATTTGTCAGGTCTTCCATTACAGTGCCCATAGCTCGATTCATGGCATGATCCTAGAAGATCAGAGTAAAAATGAAGATGAGATAAAGGTCATTGTACTCTTGATAAAACATGCGATGTAGAACAGGAGATGGTGGAATAGGTGGTAAAGCTCTTAGAAGCTTCAAGATTTTGGGTCCTTGTAGTTTCCTGGCTATGGTAAAAGTAGCTAAGTATCTTTGTACTTGATATATCCTCATTGACTACAGAGACATCAGAACTTTATTTTGGTAGAGCAATATTATACTCGAAATATATTTACTAATAACATTTCTGTCCTTACGAATAAAAGTTATATGAAGTGAAGAAAGAAAATCTACAGTTTATCCTAATAAAAACATTGAAACAATTTCATTTTAAAAAATCCAAAAGTTAATTATGACTGAAGCAACAACAACGACATGACTTAAAATATGTAAATAATATGCTAACTAATATGCCAGTTGAACTTACTCGAGTGATTCTTCTTTTTATCATCATCTCTGCAATGTCTGCAACCATTTCCTTCTCATCTTTAGGAAGGGGTTTAACTAACATAGTCATACTCTCATCGGGTACCATGGGTATGACAGAGTTAGATAGTTGGCGACAGAGAGGACACCAGTACTCCCTCTTGTTCACAGCCAAGACCTCAGCATGGTTTTGGTTCTTTAACAAAAAAAAAGGAAAACATATTTCCAAAGCTACTTGATTTATTTTACACTGTATTGGCTTACTCTTCTAAAGTTGGCATACTAGACTTTGAAACTTTTTTAAAACACCAACTTATAATGTGAATTAGGTAATCTTTCTAATTAAATGGTAAATTAAAGTCATTATATTAACTATTTTCATCTGTATATTGTAGAACATGGAGACAATTATATTTTGTCTTAAAACCACTATACTTATTTCTTTAAGTTTCATAACTTTAGTTTGTATCTATAGTCATTATATAATACAGAAAAACTAAATAAACCATGGCACTTGGTGTAAACTTAATAAACTGTGAATTTCTAAAAAAAATATTATTTCATTCATGAGGATTGGAAAAACATTTTATTTTTAGAAAGGTTCATTGACCTACTCAATAAAGTGATGATGTAAACTTAACCATGTCAATTTTATGGAAGTTTTAAATACAATTTGTTGAATGTTGCAGTCTCACAATAAAGAGAAGAGATGGCCAAAATATAAATTTAAAGAATTTATTACAAATCCCACAACTCACTCTAAGAGAATCCAAGTAAGATTTATGACAGTCCAGGTGAAGGTAGTGTCCACAGGTTTGGGCCACCACTCCACCTTCCCATCCAATGTTGACTGACACCTCACAAGATTTCTAGTCATAGAAAACAAAGAAATATTCTTACAAAACAAGACAAAGTTCATTAAATGAAATAAAAAGACAATATTTACAACATTACAAAATTTGTTGTTTTTTAAAAGTATTTCCATCAAAACATTTTCTGGATAGTAATGAAAATTCAAATTATTTATTTAAAGAGAACATTAAGAAAAAACAACACAAGGTTCTAATTAGATTCAAACTGAACTAGATGAGAGAAATGTTTACATAATGCTGCAATCACCTCAATCCAACCAACAACTTCTCCTCCTCTCACAAATTACATAAAGAAAATAAATTTAATAAATCAAATGAATGTCTTTTTTTTTTAAACCTAAAAAAATCTGTTAAAACTTAACTTTCTATAAAAAAACAAATAGTAGTCTAACCCCTTCAAAATTTTTTTGCAAGATCTCAAGTTTCTTTTTATTGACTTTGCCACAAGAAGTTTTTCTGTGCCACTGGACTTGGGAGTCTGACATACTTAAAACATGTTCTTGATTAGACTGTTGACGGTGGCCAAGTACTGGAGATTTAGAGGTTAGTAAACACTTTAAATTCAAACTAATTTTCAAGAAATATCATTTTAAAAAGATAGTCACTATTACCTAAAGAAACTAAATTTCAATATTTTTTTTTTTGATTGCTGAAAATAATGTGCTAATAAAAATAATGCTTTTATTGCAATAATGTAAAAGAAAAAAAAAACTGTAACTGAAAATTAATGGACGAAAAAAAAGGTATCAATTCTTAAACAATTTCAAAATAATACATTCTAAGTAGATACACAAAGGTAAAATAGTTTTTTACCACTAGAAGCTTGTAAGAAAACAACCAGCCCAATAGGTTTTTCTCCAGTAGATGGCGTAGACTGATTGCATATAACACAGTCATAGAGTTTGCTGGGAAGGCTTTCCTCTTGCTCTGAACTAGCAGAAGCTAAACTAGGCTCTTGTTTCTCTAATTAAATAGACATGATGAGTAACATTTGAGTGCAATGTCTAGAATGCTGATACAAGGTACTGAATTTCTTCTTGAAAAAATATAGAAAGTTAAGTTAAAAGAAATGATAAATCAATAGAGACCTGTCTCTTCTTCCATTGCTTGCTCCATAAAAGCTTTCTGTTTAGAAGCAAATTCTGCCATCAGTTTTTGCTGTCTATTCCAAGCTTTACGACGTCTGCAAAGTATTTTTGAAACATTTATTATTATACGTGAGCAAAGACCAATTAATTATTGGCACTATGCAAAAGGTATCTTGAAAAAATTTTAAGATTGTCAAACTTTGACCTACTTGCTGTCTTTCTCTGTTTCTGAAGGACCAGCTTTCACTTTTGTCATATTTAGAGCACGGCAAGTCTCATCAATGACACGAGATGCAGCAGTGCTTGCCGTATAGAGGCGATCAAGAAAACGGGCAATGTATAGCTGGGCATCTCCTCCTTCCAAAATCGTGTTAACATTAGAAGGTGACTGCGTCTTGGGTTTGTAACTGTAAGTTATAAATGATTGTAATACAGTAGAAACATTGTTTCTTAAACATGAGTTAAAAGTAGTGGTATAAAATAAACAGTAATAGTAACCCTAGACATTTAATGGTCAGATAAAGCAATATCAGAAGTGGAAAGTAAAAAAAAAAATTAATTAAATTACTTTTTCTTTTTGGAATTAACATCAATATATCTAGCAAATATTTCAAATATTATAAGGACACTAAATACCCACAGTTCTGGTAAAGTAAAGCTGGCCTAATTCAGTGCTTAAAAGCGCAATAGATTTCAGTTCTGGTCTTTTTCCCCAAGTTAAACATTTTACCTAGACCTTAAAAAACCTGAGTCTGATCAGCAGCTGAGTACTCCAGCATTCAGCTATCTCTTCCTCTTATTTGACAAAAAGAATTAATATAATAATACAAATAATAATGTGGGATGTGTGGCTGAATAGCATAAACTTCTCTGCTATTTAGCAAGGGGGCTAGAGTTTGAATCCAGACTGAAAATCTAAACCCCACAGAAACCTTCCATAAGATACAAACCTCCCTCAAGGGTCCACAAAAGAGATTGGATCAGTGTGCGCTGAGAATGATACAGCATGCATGATATAGCATGCGCTATACAAGTAGCATGCGCTATACAAGAGTAATTTTTTAAAAAATATGTTGACTGTCCAAAAATTTTACATTCACTATAAAAAAAAATTTTTAACATGTTTAGTAAGGTGAGAGGACTGGAATGTGATGAACAAGCATAACAATGATTTTTAGAATAATATATAGAATAATATACAAACAGAATAATTAAAATAAGTATAGTTATATCTTAGGATACCAATATTCAAACTAGAATCTAGCTTCACCTTTCCTTATATAGTTTTTCTCAGTTCAATATTTACTTGATTTACCTGATGAGGTTTTACGAGTTATTTTTAGCCAGATGAGAAGAAAAGTAGAAGATATAAGTGAATAAAGTCATATTTGTTTATATTCTTCATTGTAAACAAAGTTCAAGGCTAGGCTAAACCTCCTGTGATTAATAGTGCTAGTTGATTGGTTGCTTAAAACTTCATGATGATTTTCATTTCACACACTATTCCAATACAGTCTCAGCAATACATGGCTAGGTCACATCTTCATTAACAATAAGAAGATACAACTAAAGCATTATCTTACTATGTCACCAGTCTTTAGCTGCACTTCCATATTAAAGGGATTTTTCAACTTCAGCCTTACCAGAATATGTCACCAGTCTTTAGGTGCAGCTTCATTAATAGAGATTATACAACTAAAGCATTACCTGGCTACACCACCAGTCTTTGTGTGCAGCTTAATTAGAACTGAGATGAGACTTTCCTTCACTGTTATTTTCTTGGAAACAAACTGAGCTGTGGCTACCCCTCTACTCTCAAATCTTTTTGTGGCAGGCTTGGTTGACGCTGGTGGTGGGTGGGGCAAAAAAGAGTCTAGAGCAGGTAGAGATACCATGGCCAGGGAAGGCATTTGACCTAGTTGAGCTGAAGTAATCGGGCCAGTAGATGCTGAAAACAGATGAATGAAAATTAGGCCAACATGAACAATAGAAGTTGAAACCAATCAGTTACCCAGTATATTAATGAGTCAACCTACATGACACAACAGATGGTTGAAGTTGAAACATCTCTTCTAGTGTTGATGTGTCCATGTCATCAGCAGTTATGCCGCTAGCTCGGATCTCTTCCTCTGTCACTGGGATTGGCACAATTACTTCACTAATAATGTCGCAAGCATTTGCCTTGATGTCTGATGTTCCATACCACTTGTCTAACTGACCATCTTGAACTTGTAATGATAAACCAGGGATCTGAAGTTCAGGAGAGATTACTTATAGTTTGGCTTTTTATTTATTAAAAATCAGATTTGACAGGACTATGTTTTAAAAGATATTAAAAAGGATTCCTATAGAACTGATGTCTTAAGCTCCAATGATATTCAAGTCAATTGTAAATACAGATAATCTTAACTTATATAATATAGATGTTACTTAAAAAAGACGATGATTATGTCCTATGCGTCATGCATTTAGTCATGCATATTAACCAGTGAACTAAATTCTGCCAAGTCACTGGTTTTCCTGGCTAGCTCAGGCAACCCATTTCATGCTCTAATAGCAGAGTATTTGTACAAATTTGTCCTAGCATATTGAATGAGGAATGTGCCTTTATCTTTGTGTCTTTCTGAGTATTTTATTAAATTTTGTTTTTGTATTTAAAGATTATGGTTCAGTGTTTTATGTATAATTGCTACTTTACTTTTGAGTCTTCAATCCTGAAGGCTTTCTAAATTTAGTGATTTTACTAAGGTGTTACTCTAGTCAAATATGAATATTCATTTGTTATGAATCTCATTGCTCTATTTTGTGTCTGTTTCAGACCATTCAAAGTTGATAGAAAGAAGAAAGTTGCCATGACTTACCCTGTTAGGAAAAGTTTTGGGAGCAAAATGTAAACACAATTCTAGAAGATGTACAGCATGAAACAAAATAGCCTCTGGGAGATTTTTGTCTCGTGTTAAAGCCTGTTTGAAACAATTGAGACATGCTTTAATCAAATATATTTCTTACATTATGTGCTTCAAGTCAGAAATTAAGACATATATATCTGTTTGCTTTTCGCTGTATCTATTATTTTTGTCCATGTAACAAACTGAGCAATGTCTCATCTGGTTCTTTAAGATATTTGATAGAAACAGATATGATCATTTTGGATAAGAATTATCAAGTTTATTATCCAGGAAGTTGTACATAACTTTGATTTCAACAAGGAACAAAAAAAAAGTTATTCTTAAAAAGACAATACCTCCTTTATGAAGCTAGTTTATTTAAAAAAAACAAAAACAATGGGAATAATTAATGAATGATAGATTTAAAAAAAAAAAAAAAAAAAAGGAACTCTGACCCTATTTTCCCTCTCCACTAAGAAAAATTCTGGTGAAGTGAATGTATTAAATCAACTCAGAGTACCATATTTAAAATGTCTGTTCAAGATAAAGATTGTCTAGACCAAATTTCATTTTAGAAGATAATATTTTTAAAAAATTATAAGTCAACCTAGTTTTCCCAGTGTAACCTTTTCCCAAATATACATTAACTGTCAAATTTTAGGAAAAATAGTTAAAGCAAGTTGCAAGCTAAGAAGAGGAATTGTAAAAATGACTTATTCAATGGTATTAATAAGGACTTTACCTCACCAATCCAATAGCAATTCTCATTATACATTTACCCCCCCCCCCCCTCCCTTTTTCTTCCATATGTGAGAACACTTGGTAACGGCAAATACAAAACTTAAACTATTTACAAAAGAAATGATTAAGTCGATAAAATAAACCATAAAGCCAAAGAATTATAAATATTTAGCTACGATTCAAAAATATTATTTTATTTCAGCATATTATGCAAAAACATCAAGCTAAAAATTGAAAGAGTGCAAAGGTCAAATATCACTTTACCTTGTGCAATACTGTAAACAAAAATGCATGCATACTCTTGCAGTTGAGTAGTCTGTAAATACCAGCGTAGCTGTGGTGCATGTTGTCTTCAATTTTAAATGGAGGCCAAGGAGTTGTCTTTCTCTTATAACCTTTATGGGTTCTCAAACTGGAGAAAAGGATTTTTTCCATCATAACAGCATTGGCTCAAATTTAGATTATAACATATGTATTAAAATGGTGTGAAGTTACTTGTAGAAAAGTTAGCAATATTAATATTTAATAAAATGAAACATACTACTCTGTGTAACGATCCATTGCTGACTGCATATCTCGACGATATATTGCTCTTTGTGAAACGTGGACTGGATCAAAGTCTTTCTCCCAGACCTCAGCTGTATACAAAATAAAGGTTGTTTCAAAGCAATAAGTAATTCAAGTTATTAAAAAGACATTTTACAATTTGATTAATATCAAAAGTTTGAATAAAGGAGTTAAAAAAAAGAAAAGTTACCTTTAGGAACATATGTTCCCTGTTGTAGGCCTCCACCAGCCTCAAAATTAGGTGCTTTATATTCTGCCAACTAAAATAGACAATTATATCTTTATAAAAGTCAAGCACAAACATTACTATGTTTGAACTTTTAAGATTGCAGATTTATTTAAACCCAAATATTGCAGTATATACAAATGCCAATTAATCTAATAGCCCCTCTATTTGCTTAAACAAGTGTTGAAAATAAAATATTAACTTTGATCATTTTGAAAGGTGTAATTATATTTTAAGAAGTTGTTTAATAAAAACAAGTAAACATTTTTTTGAAAATGATGCCATTTAATTATAATATTATATAATGATATAATAATATTATAAAATATATAATTATAAATCCATTATTTACAAGTACTGTCTCTATGGCTCCCTTTCTTTACTACTGTATTAGGATAAAGAGATAAAAGCTTGAACACAGTCAAGTTCTAACCTTCTGTAGTGTTGGCTCAAACAATTCTTTAGCCAGACCACTGACACCAGTCCTTTCTGGCATCAAATCCATCAACGTGCTGTGCTGCCTGTCATTCATACACAACAGTGAAGCCATTTCTTTTCTGATGAGATCCTCTTCACTTATGCCTTCAAAACATTATTTCACAAAAAACAACAGATACTTTACTAGGATCTAAGTTTTCTAAATAAATATAAAAAAAAACAAAGATACCTTAAAACCCAATAAGAGTAGTAATATTTGCAAAGATGATGTAAAGATTTTAAAATATAAAAACATTGGTAATTACTTTAATAAAAAAATAAATTCATTATTGTATTTTTTCTCATTGAAAGTCTTACATTTGAATTTTGTTCAACATTAAGTTGTACTTTGTTAGTACATAGAAAGTAAAGTATGCCTTTCAGACCTTGAAATCCATGGGGCAGAGGATGTAAAGGTCATCTGCATCTATGATCAATGGTTAACAAGTGTCATGTGGCCAACACAATGATCAACTGCGTTATTTTCCCCAACTAATGTCAGGCACCCGCAAGAGTTGCAATGACTCAGGGGTGCCTTAAAGGTCACAAATTTTAAAGTCCATCTTCACCGAGATTCCAGCCTGGGACCCCTTGGTGCGGAAGTCTAGTCTTTTACCACTCAGCCACTACGCCCTCTTTGTTAGTATTGTAATAACTGAAGGGAGGCAAATCAACGAGACATAGATGTTTATTTACATGGAGACATCACAAACACATAGGACATCTGCCTTGAGCACAGCATCTTCATCTCGGTTCTAGACTTGGGCGGAAATCGTTCTCTTTCTCTAATGTCAACATCCTTCCTAGTCTAGTCACTATCTTGGATGGCAGTGTGCATGGCGGGGTTATAACAGTATATAGAATATAGTTAAAATAAATAGTTATGTATTTACTCACCTAGATAAGTGTGTATTCCCATTAAAGCTGAAAAGAGGCTTAGAGCACCCTCTACCATAGATAACTCTTGCTCAGGTTCCATCAGTATACCAATATGTGTTGGCTCAGGAGAATAAGACATCCAATTTAGAATGTGAAACCTATTTTTTTTTTATAATAAAAAGATAATTAAAAATATAAAAAAATAAAATAAAAGGTAAAACATTAATCTTAACTTTTCCTTTTTACAAAAATTGTTTGCCAGATTATTTAATATACTATTGACTCAAATCTACAGACAAAAGTTCATTGTCACTAATATACCTGTCTAATACTGTAGTAATAAAGCAATCAGGGTCAAGTTTTGTAGCACACAGCTGAAACATTTAAAAAAAGATACTTTTTATGGCATGGTATTTAAAAAGAACTAAACATATTAAACATTAACATTTTAATAGTGATTAATTATTTTGTATATCATCTGTTATAAAAAAAATCAAACCTGCAGAAGATATAAGTCAGCGTCTGCCATGGAGTAGCAGAAATGACACTGAATGTAAGTCATAGCCTGACCTTTGATTTGAATTCCGTTTCTAACCCACATCCCAGCATATATCTGTGCCATGCAAACCTTTAAAATATTCAAATGTATATGCAATTTAAAAACTTTATAATTGTTGACATCATCTGACTCAAGTAAGGCTACACCTTTTATTGATAATAAAACTCAAAATTATACCATGTGTATACAATTTTTATATGGGCATTTAACATTAAAAACTATGAAATAGTTAAAGTCAAATCCAGTGATTAAACTAAATATATAAAATGTTAAAAATTCTGTAAGATTATATTCCATATACCTGAATTTGTAATGGATGCATCATGATTTTCTTTAGAGTTACCTCATCTGGCAAGATGGAGTCAAGGTCAACATCATGATACTTTACAGCTGTCATTATGAAAGTTGCCAGGTATCTATGCAGTGGTATGTGGAAGGTCAGTTGGTATGGGTTGGGCTAAAATAAAGAGTAAAATATTTCTATTTTAATTTTATAACATTGTTATATGTTGGAAACCAAAAAAATACAGTTAAGCAAAATTTTAAAATGAAACTACTTACACATTACTACTAAACAACTAAAATATGTGCAAGTTCAAATATTTCTTTGTGATGCAATCAGAGAGTTAATACAAAGAGAAAATACTCCCTGTCTTACTTTCATAGCTTCCTTAAAGTTGATGGCTTCAAACCAGTCTTGCAATGCAACAGTTGCAGATTTGATCATGTCTAAAACATAGTGTCTGGTATCCTAAATATTATAAAAAGTATTTTACTAGAATGAACACTGAAAAAGATAAGATGGGCAATATATCTAATATATAATATTTGAAATGTGTAATTTTGCTTTATGGTCTTGCACAGTGAGGTCATCTTGAGAGGAAGACATATCTTACTCATTCAATCTCAAAACAACAGCTTCTACTGGATATGGTTTTGTCTTTAACCTAGGTGATCAAGGAAGAGAGCAGTCTTTTAAATAGCTACAAGGACCATCTGTGGCATACATTTAGTACTCTTTTCTTCATTTGCACCTTTATTATACTCTACTTTTTCAATGGTATGTTATATTTTCATTAGCTCTTCAAACCTAGCAATGACTTTTAAAAAATACAAGTTGGACAGAAGTTTTTCCCTGAACTCATTACTTATTTTTTTATGGACAAAGAAAAATTAAATATATCTATATTTAACCTTTAAGTTGTGTTTAAAAAAAACAACCTACTGGAGTTTGACAGTGCATCAGCAGTGACCACATAGGTGAAGCAGATATCTCGAGCTCGGCAGAGAAAGCAGCATAGTAAGTGTCAGGCTCATATTCCACATGTTGACTCAGTTCTCTAGTGTTCAGGTTCATACCTGTTTGACAATTTGGACAATAAGTAAATTCCACTACACTGCAGTCTTTATCTTTCTACAATCATTATGTATATAGTTTTGTCTTATGAAATGTTTAAATCTTAACTATATACAAATTTTAGAAATTAAGTACAAAAAAAAAAAGCAAACTGAAACATTAATTAATAAATATATTTCTTTAATTACAAAATGTCAGTTTAAAAAAGAACACAATGCATCAAACTCAAAAGAACATTTTGTAATTCCTTGTGATTTAAAGGTTAAAACATGAAGTTACCCTGCATGTCATTCAAAAGGTCAAGCCAGAGATTAACCAGTTCAGAATCTCCTAAAAATACATGTGCAATCTTTCTGTGGGAGAGGACATTGATCAAATCACTAACCACTGGCCAATAACAGTGATCCTTCATTATTTCATGTTCACAATTGACAACACAATGAAACCTTGACTTCAGATCAGGATCTAAACAAGACGATCAGGGACTAATTAATACATACATACGACTAAGAAAAATGCATTAAAAAAAATAACTTTTACATAACATATGTACTGATATGTTATATATACAAATAGAAAAAAGAACTTTAGAAATGCATGAGGTGCCCTGACTGAGCTCCCCTATGGTGCAGACTATCCCAAGCCCAGTGCAGAAAGAGTCCATACCCATTTGGTTCTAATTTTGCACAGCTAAGAGCAAATTTTGACCTGTGCTGAGTATCACAGGTGAAAGTGTGTGCATCATGTGGTTTACACATCAATGTTGCCAGAAAAATGTTAACAAGAAGTACTAGTAGTTTTGAATATCTACACAGGAGAATAAATTTAAAGGAAGATAATTCATTTGAAGTTGGATAATATTCTTGAACTTTTGGTTTGAAAAAATGTATATAGTGGGGTCCGAAAATCTGTTCACTCAATCTTCATGTTAAGTCTGCTTTTGTGAATCTATTTTATAATTTGAATTGTAAAGTGTATTATTGTGTATTATTTCCATTTCCACACATTTCTATTGTAACAGTGTGAATGTACACAATTTCTTACAGTATTTAGGTTGTCAAAAAAGAATGTAGTATGTATGTAGTAAGTTGTTATGACCTGGATATTTGTCTGAATTTTAAACCAGATGTTGACATTTAGGAATATAGAAATGAAATAAGGACTAAGTATGCAAGTAAATGTTAATATGTATATAAAAAAAAAGGACAATACTGATTAAAGCATCGCATTGCTGTATGACCCTGTTCAAACAAGAAACGGATATAGAAACTCTAGCCACAGCCATCACCATAAAAGTAAAATAAATAGATTAATTAAACTCCAAAACTTAATTTTGTTTTTACCTTCCAAGGAACTGACTATTTTTATGCTCTGAATCATGCTGGCAAGACTTAGAATGATTATTAGAAGGAGATTGTGGTTTTCTGTTAAATGTACTGCCAAATTTTCATTGCTGAATAACTGAACACTGATGTGAACTATCCTGTTGGCTACAGTTGACCTGTCTTGGGCATCACTTAGAACAACAGATATACGGGAATAATGCTTCACAAAGGCTTTGGCAAATGCTTCCTGTTATTGATTAAAATGATTGTAACATTTTAATTTACGCTAAAAGAACATAAATTACAAACTACTGCTCAGGACATGCACCACAATGTCTAATTATTATTTTTTGCTTTTGTTTTTATAAGTTGTGTATTTGTGACCTTTGCCTAAGTATGTTGACATAATAATCATTTCTGACCCAAAAGGAGTTCTTCGTACCAGCCTTTGTCAATATAAGCATGTTGACTTCATCTGTCTCACTTAATTCGTAGTATTTAAATGATATTCAACAAAAAACAAACAAAAAACTATTTAAGTCAGTATTTTTATTAATGCATATTAAATAATAATGAATTAATGTAGTTATGTAAAATACATGCAAACCTACCTTATACAAATCATCAGGCAATAGGCCAAGTAAGAAAGTTACCAGCCTCTGAGGAAATTCATATCTCATGACCCAGAACACAAGCTCTTCAATGATGGTACTATAATCCAATTTCTGGGACATGCCAGGTTTATCTGCAAAATAATTTCAAACCCTTTCATTTTTAACAGCTATATTACTAAAACACAATGACTAATTTTAAGCAAAAACAAAAGTTAAATTTAGTTGCAATGAGCAGTAAAAATAAAATATTTGTAGTAAAAAAACAAAAAATAGTGAAAAGAAATAACTATAAAAATATAGTTCATGAAAATAGATTTTACCTTTATACTTGTCAAAGTGAAGTGGATAACGTAGACCATTGCCATTAAGAATTTCTTTAAAAGCAGTGTAGTTATCCACTTTACCTTCTGAAACTTGATCTGAACGTACTGTAAATTGAAAGGCTCCAATATTATATTACAATATTATAATTGTTACTTAAAGTGTGATGGTATGAGACAAAACATGACCAAAAAAAAAAAAAAAGAAATTAATATCACTTGACTTATTTCTGTGAGCCCTCCAGGTTTGCTTGGGCCTGCCCACTTATCTATTTCCTTGTGGATTCCAATCTAGTGCTTGCCTTGAAATATGCCAGTTGGTTTTCACAGGGTGTGTCCTATCCAGCTCCACTTTTGATATTTATTATCTTTGGCTATTGGTTTTTGCTAGGTTCTCTCAAAATATTGACAGTATATATCTTTTCAAGTCATCTAATTCACAATATCTGGCATAGGCTACTATTGATGAAGGTCTCAAGTTTTTTAATATTTGTTTTCATGACTTCATGTCTTGAAAATGTAAACTTTTGTTTAACAAATCTAGAATTCAAAACTATCTTGAAACCGAACAAAATGAAATAACTTTTCATTCAAAGTTTTTTTTTCATCTTCTTTACAAAAAAGTGTTCTCTTCTCAAGCTATAAATAATATCACCTATTAGATACAAAGTTAATTGTATGCCAGCTTAAAAGCAAACAAGATAGAAAAGAATAAATAAGGCAGAGAAAGGTTTCAATATAAGTTACTAACCTGTAGATTTTGCATAATGCGAAGGATTTATGAGTGCTTGAGCCATAACTCTTCTCATTGCTGCTCCCATGTCACTAAGTGACTGCATAAAGTTCAGAAAATGTTCCAAGTCATTGATATTCAAATGATAAGAATTCCTACTAGTCCTCACTAGAATAAACAATAAAAAAGTTAATTTGTATTTTCCAACAATTAAACTTACAGGTGTTTATTTTTTTCCTTAACAAAAACCAAGAAATCTAACCATGATAAATTAAATGAACCTTTCTGCAAATAAACCCAAATCTGCCATTAAAATAGCTAGTGTAAAATATAATAGTGTCATTTTTAGTTAAAAAGCTACCAATATCATACTTCTTTAAAATTAATAGTACACCCTACAGAAGTCTAGAGACTTTTTATATTGCCAGGATTTACCTTGAGATAAAAACTGTTCACGTAAATGGTATAAGAGTCTTATGAACAACCTTGGCACCATTTCTTTAGCAACTGCCATTAGCTCTGCTGGAGCCTCAGGGTCAGACTTATTTTCTCTGTGCTCACCATGACGTGGGCAAAATCTGAAAAGCATTTTGGATACCAACATAAAAAAAATATTATAAAAACATTTTATCTTATCTTATCTTATATGATACAGATGTTACTTCAAAAAAAGAGTTATGGTTATGTACACAAATCAAGTTAAAACATCACAGTTTCTTTTTTTAACATTAACTATATTTACTAATAATATACATATTTCTAAATAGAAATAGTTCATAGCAAGCTCATAGGCTTATGTCTGTAAAATTTAATTATTTAATAATAATATTGTCATTCATGTACTCAGAAGTTAAGAATCAGATCATAAAGAAAAACGTAAAGTGTGTGATAAAATGCTTTACACTTGACTGAACAGAGCAGACTTTTGTTTAACAGGCTAGAAAAGTAGATGCATGCCATGTCTTCCACAACATTGTACAAATTTTTGCTCTAATCATATATATTGTTTTTTGTAATGTACAATTGTAAAGGGAGGTGAGGTGGATGAGCGGTAAAGTGCTTGGCTTCCAAACCAGGGGTTGCAGGTTCGAATCTTGGTGAAGACTGGGATTTTAAAATTTCAGGTTCTTTGGGCGCCTCTGAGTACACCCAGCTCTGATGGGTACCTGACATTTGTTGGGGAAAAGTAAAGGTGATTGGTCATTGTGCTGGCTACACGACACCCTCATAAACCGTAGGCCACAGAAACAGATGACCTTTATATCATCTGCCCTATAGACCACAAGGTCTGAAAGGGGAACTTTTTACAATTGCAAAACAAATTTCTTCACTGATAATAAAGATTATTATTATTATTATCATGTAATATATCATGTTCTCTATTTACCCCATAACACTCAAATCATGAAAAAGGATATTAACTCTTTCTTTCCTAACAGACGATACCAACGTTGATTCCACCAGAATGTGGTAAATAATTACTGAGAGAAAGAGTTAAAAGAAAACAAAATGTGACAAATTCAAACATTACCCTTCAGGTCTCATTACACTAGAATCTCCACAATCACAAGCACCCCCCGCTTGGCTACGAAACATGTTGAAGTCGTGACCCTCGTGGTTGCCAGCTTGGAAGCAGTCAGAGCAGATGGACATACAGGGTGAAATCCCACACGTGCGACAGCGGTACGCAACAAAATTTGCAGTCCACACAAGGCCACACATAACAGAGCTGTCATATTCTCTAACTGAAATAGAAAATTTATAAGTTGTTCAAAATTGCCTGTAAATTTATCAATATTAACAGACCAAAGGTAAACACATACAAGAAAAACAGGAAGGAAAAATTCTAAGAACATTCTATTGGAAATAAGGTCTGGCAATTACTTTCCTTAAAAAGGTTAAGAAAACAAGTAAAGTTGTAAAATTCCATTTAAAAACCTTATGGTTAAGAGGGTACTAAAAGTTGTGCAATCTGTTTTATGAGAATAAATGATTTACCATATAGCTGTGAAAACACCCCATGACAAACTATTTTAAATTTTATAAAAAAAATGTCAAGTACACTAAAACAAAAACAGCAGACTATAGAATATTTTTACTAGTAAAAATACTGACATACCAGAACTCTATTTGAAATCTACAGGCAGCTATTAAACCTATTAAAAAATTAAGTACCTCAAGTTTATTTTGATACTGCTGTTTTGATATTGATTAAAATATACATTTTATTTATTTGTGTGTTACTCAAGCTGTGATTAAAAATTAAAATAAACTTCATAAAATCTTATAAATGATCATTAGTAGAAAACAAACCCAATTAGGGCAACTGTTTGAGAAAAAACATTCATAAAAAAGCTAAAAAGACTTAAGAAATAAAAAAAAAACACCTTCTGAGTTAGCATCTTGTGATTTTACCATCACAAGAGAGATACAAGACATTTATTACAAAGACAAACAGACACAAAAACTCTTTGTTCACCTAGCAATCAAATCATTAAATACAATTCAACTATCTGATATAAACATTTCACATGTAACTTTTAGTCAATCTGGTGTGAATGTATATTTTGTTTTCTATAGTTATAATGTTTTATTTGGTGTAATAGGGTTAGGGAGGATTAATAATTAATCTCAAGATTATTTTTACCATTTTATTATTATTATCCCTTGACCAAAATGGGAATAGCTCAGTACTTCTGAACAACCGAATTGGAGAAAGTTTTAGAACATCCAAAGGAGTGTGGGAAGGATACATTCTCTCCCAGCTCTTTTCAACTTATTTTTTGGAGCTTATTATAAAATCTAAAAGGATTTATTCCTAGCTAGACTATAAATTTCCAATCTCAGGTTTGCAGATGATATATATCCCACTGAAGAAAATGCAGACCATGTACAAGATCTTACTTTAAAACTGGATGCTGCTGCTAGAGCAGTTGGCAACAGAAATTAGTACTGAAAAAAGCAAAATATATTAGTTTGTGGTAGAGATAGTACAAGATGTTGCATATAGCTGAATGTCCAAACATTAGAAGAAATTGACTCATTTAAATACTTAGGATAAACGTAACAAGAGAAGAAGGATTAATAAGGAGATAAAAACCCATTTAAGTTTGGAATCCGCTGTTATGAGTAAACTGCAGAAAATCTTGAAGCGTAACATCTGCTTCCAAGTAAATTTAAAACTGTATTCTTCGCTAGTGGTCTGTACTCCTTGGTTGTGAAAATTGTACACTCAATGCTGAGGCTGAAAGAAGAATTCAAGCCTTTAAGAATAAGGGCTACAGGAAAATGCTGGGTATCAGATACCAGGAAAATAAGACCAAGATGAGTTTGTACTTTTATAAGTCAACACTCTGGCTGGCAAAAAGGAGGAACTCAATACTGTGAAGAGACGAAAGCTGAGCTAGTTCGGTCATATTGTATGCCATTACACAGTATCAAAAGTCATCCTTCAAAGGTACAGTGGTGGGGGCATGAAGAAAAGGTCGTCCAAAGAAAAGGTGGCTGGACAATGTAAAAGAATGGACCAACCTTTCTCTTGAAATTTTAACAGCTATTGACCAGGAAAAGTGGAGAAATTTGGTTATGCGAGCTGTCACATCACCCTTACAACAAAAGTCAAGGGAAGATGTTTTGTGTTATCTTTATGTAGTCTCCCAGTGTTTTCACATTTCTCAACTTTTTTCTTATTTTTTTGTGTCACTCTTCTATTAGTCTTATGATGTTGATATTTAATAGAGTCATATGTAGAACCTCTATGTTTGTGATTTAAATCATTAGTGATAAAATACAATACTATCTAAAAAGGATCTGAAAAATAAGCAGTGAATTGCAGTGAGACAGATCTTTAATAAATCATGATACATGCATAAAAATAAGCCATTATTAATATATCATCTATGATAATGTAATGATGTAATGAAACAAATACCTCTAGTGACTCTAGTGGCTATATGCCTATAGTGCTATAGTTAGACATGACTAAAGACTAAAGAGGTCTAGCAAAACACAGCTTCTATTATAATTAGATCTAGTACCTTTTTTGGCAAAATCTTCAAATGTTAACCCTCCTGCTATGATCCATTTGCAAAAATCTATACTTTCAAAGTCATCAATTGGTTTGTTAGGATCAAGGATAGTATCTAAGTGATCATTAAGTGGTTTGGTATTGTTGGACTTTGAGCTTTCTTCTTTAAGATACACAGCTACAGCACGCTTTTCTCGTTTCATAAGTGTCATAATCGAGTTAGAAACAGTTGTATTGGTACTTGATGCACTGCCACTTGAATGGAGACTGATTTGTGACTGCGATTTTTTTGATGAATCATTGACATTACTTTGATTATTAGGATTCCCAGAAGAAGCCATTACTACTGGATTGTATGGCCCGTTGAATAAGTGATAACTTTAAAAAATAAAACTAAAGATAAATCTACATTTTCTGTTCAGAATTAGATTCTAGAGTCTGGATATCGACTAGTTTACTACACTGCTTTAAGTGTTGCTGTTGAACCTCCTAAAGGATTCCATAGTTTTTCAGCTGTCAACAATAATAGATCTAGAAATGGTTTCTCTTTCTGTCGAAAGTTACCGAAAATTTTTTGTATGGACTTTGAAAAGAAAAAGATACAATTAAAAAACAACAACAATTTTCTAAATTTATATCTAGAATTTCTGAATATATTTTAAACTAAAAAATCATCAATTAATAATAGTAAAGCTATAGATCTATATAGTTAAGTGTTTTCATATTGAAATATAGTCTATATATTTTTAAAAAGTAAACTTTTATGTACCGTATTATTTCGACAAATAGATGAACTTTAAAGAAAAAGAAACCTATATATACATCAATGTTTGGATTATTTGATAGCACCGGAAATTCTTTTAAAAAGAAGATAAATAAGTCCTTAGAGGCGCCTATTTAGACACAATTATGTTATTTAATCATGGTTGTGTAACAATTAACAATACTTTTAAAATCTATCTATATAGATATCTAGAATACTATTGAAATACTACTAGACCTTCTAGAGTCTAAATGTAGATAGGTAATAGGTAAAACGATGGATCCTGAAAATAACATGAAAGAAATTGTGTCACATATGCAAAAAAGCCTTGAGTGTTCCATTTGGTAAGTCACTGCATTGGTACTGTCACTACTGTGACTAACACTACTAACAGTAACACTAAGTCTAAGTCGACTGTCAGTAAGTGTTGAATGAATTGTCTCAAATCAATTGAACTTTTGTTACTAGGTCTACTCAGACTACTGTAATCTACGTGATCTAGAAATTGAATCTACATGAGATGATGATCTAGAATCTAGGTATCTTGTCTTGTGACCTTGTCCATTCACCCATTCATGTGCGCCCTAGGCGCCCTAGTCAATACAGCATTTCAGATGTCAATGTGATTTTTTTTCCTGTAGGCAGTGAAGAAACATTTTCCTCTCATATTAGCCATACTCATTGTTTCAGCTGAAGATTCAAGATTTGTGAAGATGCACTGCCACTAGTCAAGATCTACTCATTTAGTCTAGTATAGACTGTATAGTAGTATATAATTATAATTAATAATATTCTATAGCCTATATAGATAGCTCTACCAACAGACTAGTCTATGCTTTAGAGCAGCGGTTCTCAACCTTTAAGCTTGGCGCCCCCTTTTTACAATTCCTACTATGCCGCGACCCCCCCCCCCCCCCACACACACACACAGCAATAGAAGAATAGATAAAAACAATCCATATTGTCGATGGTCTTAGGCGACCCCTGGCATATCATCAATCGACCCCCAAAGGGGTTGCGATCCACAGGTTGAGAACCCCTGCTTTAGAGTATAGATAGAGCATTTTGATACTTAAGCCACTTAAGGACAACTCCACTTTTACCAGTCTAACATGTACACCACTCCCTCACCATTGGAAATTGGTGTAACAGTAAGAGTGACTTAAACTGCAGACCAGTAAAGTAGTATAGGCCTACTGATTTTAAGGATGTAGATCTAGTGAAGATAGTTCACATATGAGTGTTTCTCCAGTACTGGTGCCAAAAAGTGTCACATTATGCTAAAAATTAAAGTTGAAGTTTTTGGTTTCATTTCAACTGTATTCACTTCTTCAACCAGTTCACTTTAAGAATTTATCAATAGAAAATGAATTGCAAGATGTAGATTTTGACAGCAGTGTCTATTCAAGGGGTACCCCCTTTTGCGTCACAGGTGCATCACCGGGACACCACTTGATAATTTAACAACGACCAATTGATAAATTCATTGTATTTTAGCATAATATAACTGTCTTTATTGATATTAGTCTTTAGATACTGAAATTTATGCTTTTGCATAGAAAAAGTGGATTTGAGCTCAATTCAAAATTTGGGACACCGTAGCACCTGTGACACTACAAGTTAAAGTTTTTTTAAAAGATATTCTGTGAGAATATAGAAATTATTTTATTTTTGCACTAAAGTGATCCATTAGACTTGTTATTAAGTTCACTATTCTAGTCATATAGTACCCATTTGTAAAAATGCTGCTTTAATTTCACAAAATGTCGCGGGTGCTTCATGGGACACCATTTTTTAAAATAATGTTTATAAGTTTATATTTTTGTCTTATCTGTGCACAAGTGAATGATCATTATTATTTTTAATTATTGACAAATATATATTTTATATCTTTTGTTAGTTTTAACACACAGAAAAAGGTTTGAAAAAAAAAAGAAAGAAAAGAAAACACATAAAACTGTACACAAATTTTATTTGACAAATTCAGAAATCAAAACATTCCACTCTCAAACTATTGCCTTGGTATCAACATCACTTCAGTAACAATCCTGTCTGCATACACTAACTGTATGTCCTATATTTCTTTAATTTCTGTGCCTTTTTAAAAAATTATTTCTGCGCTGATCATCCAGGACTTCTATCACAACTCCTGTTAGAAAAAATTACCAGCAATGTTGAAAAGTTAATACTTCAATCTAAAACATACTTTGAACTTGTTTATTGAAATTAAAAGGTACACAGTGCAAAAAATTATACCTGGATAGAATATTTCCCCATACTTGACAATCACACAGCTATTTACAATGTACTTTTGATGAGTGAAGAAAATTGTTTGGGCCTGAAAAAACAACAACATGGGGCTGAAATACTTAATTTCTAAAATGAGTCTAAAATTATTTAGCAAGGTATATTATTAAAAAACAACTTATACAATACAGGTAACATAAGATTCAATGAAAATGTTTAAAATGTTTATATGTAAAAGCTCTTTACCTTTGAATTTGAGCATATGGGACTGACATCCAAAGAGTCTTCAAGATTTGACTGAGATTGCACTACTGAAGAAAAAGAAACAATTTCATTTAGAAATCAATTACGTAATTTTAAAATGAATAATGTTTTTTTCTCAGATAATTGTAAAGTGCTATTTAAAAATAAATAAATACAAGTACTTACCATTTTGTTTCTGAAGTTTGAACACCTTCCAAGAGCCACATATTTCATCATGCAGGCACTGACTGCCATATGAATTTCTGTATGGATAGCAGAAACAGCTTCTATTTCTGTAAGCAATAGTGTTAGGTGTAATACCTCTCACTAGGTCATTAAAAGATCCTTCTTTATTTACTGGTCGCCACTTTGATACCTTTTGCAGTGTACCATCACTCTGAACATACTCATCCGTCATCTTTGACCACATACTATACTCCACTCTGCTAATTCATCTGTGCAATTTTTTAAAGGCTCAATACTTGTTAATTAAATCCACACCACAGTTGCTACATGATCTTTCAATGCACTGCAGCTTATGAAAACAATTGGCATTAGTTCTTGGGCATAGAGTTAAGTCAAGTGATGAAGCTGGATTTATTAATGTCAGCTCTCTGTGTCCTTTTTTGATCAGAAATTTATTAATGCCCTCTATATAAAGAAAAATCTTCAAACACAACTCACATAAGCAAGACTGCATCTTATGTAAAGTAGCTTTTGCATGAAACGTTTTCCTGTTTGAGCACTAACAGATGATTGAGAGGGATCAGTTCCCTCTACTGTAAAAAATGAATATTGTTTCCAAGGCATTTTGTGCAATGCAATCACGTCATTTTTTTTCTTGCAATTTGTTCTGATTTGCACTTGGACATAAAACTTCTTGACCAAATGTTAGAAATGAGTAGCACAACCTCTGAGTTTGTTGTACTTACTAAGGATACTGCAGAGTACTTGTCTATGAGCACTAGACATCTGACTTTTTTTTTTGCTGGTGGAGTGTAGTTAGGTTTTGATACTTTCTTTAATGTTGTTTAGAAGGATGAGCTTTCTTCTCTCAGGTAGGCGCAGAAAGCGTATGTCATGGACAGCTTTTACTTTTTCTTGGGGAGCATATTTGTGTGAGACCATCAAAAACTGCAGCATATTTCTTGGGTGACCTAGGCAATTTCATCAAAGCCCTTGAAACAGCCATTCTTTTTGCCACTGGAGTCTGGAATCCAGTACCTAGTGATTCACCAACCTCTGCTGAGATGACATTAAGTGGACTATTAGCTTGCTGTTTTCTTTCTTTGCGTTTTCTGTTTATCCAAGCTTTTTCATGTGGGCTTAACTAGGCCCTGTATGCAGCTTTTCTCAACCTTTCCTTTTCTCTCTGCTCTAAAACAGCAACACGTGTTAGAGACTCAGGCTTTGATGCTTGTAAATTTAGAGTCTTTCTTGGCTTGTAGACGCCTTGAAACTCTAACAGATACTCCATTACTGAAATCTGTAATTTATAAAAAATGTATAAGTATCTAAATAAATAGATCTATTATATATAATATAGGCCTACTAATAAATTTCATAAACATATAATATATTATATATTGGTGCATTATTTAAATCTAGTCTAGTAATGCCCATAATTGCTTGATAGGGATAGACTCAATCAATAGTATAGGACTAGTACTGTTAATTATATTAACTTAAGTTATAATCATTCAGTGGTAGACTGAAAGAACTGAATATAATATAATTGAATATACTGTATAAACAATACAATGGAAATTAAGTGCAGGTTAAACCAAACTTTGTTTTAGATACTATCTACATTTTAATATAGAATAGGTCTATAATATAGATCTAGTCTCTAGATATTTTTCTAGATACTGGTCAATTTAAAGAAAAATATATTATTAAATCTAAAATTAGATTCTAAATCTAGTCATAAATGATCTAGTCTAGAGTCACTAGTCTAGATTCATAAAAGATCTAATGATTTCTAATCTAATAATCTAGTTTAGATCTAAATCTAGATAGTGAATTAGATCTAGACTGACTAGACTGTCACTAGACTATTCTACTCTACTCTAGGTCTAGATCAAGACTCAAGAGTAAATCTAGCTATAATATAATGAATTACATAATTAGATCTAGATCTAGAGTAAATCTAGATAATGAATTACATAATTAGATCTAGATCTAGAGTTAATCTAGAGTAAATCTAGATTTAGGTCTAGATTTCTAGATCTAGAGTTAAGCTCTTTAAAGTTTTAAAGACAAGTGTCCGAGATGCGCCTCAAACGAAAGATCTAATAGTTCTAAATCTTATTTACAGTAATAAGTAAATTTTAATTATTTAATATTTCTTAAACAGTACCGCTTTATTTCTTTTAGATGTAGCTAATATTATCTGACACTGTAAAATCTTTAACAAACTATCACTAAAATCTATTTGGACTTAACAGACGCAAACTAGGACACCATTTGTAAACAAACGGAGTAGTGTCCACTGAAACGCCCCAAACGATGTAAAGTAAAATTACAAAAAATATAAAATAAAAGATGTCAAAAAATGTTCATTTAAAATGATTAATTATGAAAATAGTTTATTACATATATTAAAATCATTTAATCTTAATTAAAACTTCCATGAATACAGAAAACGTAACAAATCCTGAACTCGCATTAGACGCTACATGTGACGCCATAATTTAAGCATGGAAAACACCAGCACGGGGTCCCAAGGAGCGCCTCAACGCCTAATCCAATTTACTTCTCAAAATAAAAACAAATTAATTATTTTAAATCGCTACACACGTCTACTATTACATCAACATAATTGTTTTAGAAATATAAACTTTTTGTTTAGTAACAGGCTTTAAAATTGATTAACTTTACGATTTAAGACTAAATTGTGTTCAAGACGCTTCACGTGACGTCATGATTGAATGGTTAAATTTAGTAACCTCGTAATAAAAAAAGCACTTCGATTTGGATATTGCAATCAAACTTATTTGTAATAAGCTTAAATTTCAGTAGAATAATGAAATATCTACGTACCTGATGGGTTGTTGATTCACAAAAGATCACAAAAAACAGATTAAATGAGGTTTTTGTGCAAGATTGCCGGCGATTGATCGTGTCGACGCTTGAGGCGCATCAATGGTTTATTGTGGGACACGCTATTGTTTACGTACTCCTGTTAATTACTACGCCAGTATTTCCAGCGGAAACGGCACTTCTTTTGTTCTACACAATACCTGTGATGCTCAAAAGAACTCTCATTCATAAAAAGTAGTGTTGTGGGAAAAATAATCCCATTCTTAACACACGCAGCACAGGCGCTTCATCTGGGACACCTCGACCTATTTTAAGCTCGTTATGCATGTTTAGAAAGCTTTTAACAAAAAAAATACTTTAAAAGAAATCTTTAATGCTTGTTGTAACAGAAATGCAATGTTGAGCATATTATTTATTTCTTGTTTACAATTCATAGAGGATTGTAATTCCGTATAAAGTGGGACACATCGCGATGCGCCTCAAACGCCTTTTTGTGGCCGTGTTTAATCAATATTTTAATAACCTTGAGAAAAACTAAATAATGACATTGAAATATGAGGATCTTGTTAACATATTCCAACAAAGATGGAAGTTTTATGCCCCTTGGTTTTAGTACGATATTAATTCAATCATACCATGGTGTTCCGTGTTACATCAAAAGCTGCCATTTTGGGTAGTAATTTCACACATTTTTTACAATTTCAATATTTCCCTAGCACCTTATGAGCTCAAAATATCAAAATTTATAGATTAACCATTTCTTAATGCAATGTAATGCAAATTGTCACATTTGAATAACAATCTTATGAAATACGGACTTTTTAGTGAACCAACACCTAGTTGTAACCAGTACTGGAGAAACACTCATATATATATGTATACTTATAAATATAGCTGTGAAAAGTCTGTAAATTTTACTGACTTGGATCTTGATCTACCTAGTGTCTATATCTACACTAACTAAATCTAGTAAAGACTACTAAAGATAGCCCATATAACCGTGAACTATTTTGTCTAAAATGCATTGTTACTAGCAATTATTTTATGATATTGATAAATATCACTTTTTTTTTACAGTCTGGATCTTTTGAACAATCCAGTCTCAACAAAATGTGATCACCAATTTTGCAGGTAACACCGAATTGTATGTTATGAATAGAAACATTATTTTAAAAAGTTTGTTCTGAGTTTCTTTTAATACAATTAAGGCTCAGGAGATTAAGCACAAGAGTTGAACAGTGAAAAACAGTGAACTGAAATGGAAAATGTTAAAACTGTTTACGTCTGTGTGAAAAAAACAACTTTGTAACAAATTCAGATTTTGCAGATATTGATCTAGTATTTGCAAACAGAAGGAAAATTTCAATTCAAAAAAATTTTATAAACTCCGCAGAAATAGTGTATCAAATATAACAATTTTAAAGACCTAGATAATAAATGAAAAGTTATTATGGACTTCCGAAAGTAAAACATTGGGTTTCGGAAAAGAATTTTTATAATGATTATAGACCAATATTATTGGTTCGACCAATATTAGAATACACATCCTCTGTTTGTGAAAACAGAAACTAGAACATTTGCAAAATAGAACTCTTTGGCTTATAGCAAATGAATACTCACATTTGACTAGAATAACACTATTAGTAAAGTCAATCTAAAGACACTCCAGTGCAGAAAATTAATAGGTAAAATATCAGCAGTATATAAAACAATGATTGATAATTAATGATATGTTTCTCTAGTTACAATACATCACTGAAGAGAGCAAGACATTATCAATAACTACATGTTTATGTATATCTCATATTATTTTTTATTGGTAGAGCTTTTTTTTTCTTCACATTTATTATTGTCAACTGATTTTTCTTCTAGTTTCTGTATCTACAAATTTCTGCAAAACAAGCGTTACGTCCCATGCCCTCTATGCAAAAAGCCCATAACTAAAAGGTAATTACATCTAATATATAAAAATGAAGATGACCTTAAAAGTTTAAGAAATATATTTTTTCCTAGATTGTATTGTTAACAAAATAATTCTAATTGTTTTCTTGATTCTGTAGAGGTCTTCAGGAAAGAACAGATCTAACTGGAGTCATTGCTCATGTAAAGAAACTCATCACTGCATTTGAAGCAGATACAGGAGAAAAAAGTAGGTTCAACTTTACATTCAACATTTCAAAGTCTGTTGTATAGTTTGATATAAAGTAGAAAAAAGGGAAGAATCCTTTTCAGACATTGCGATCTATAGGGCAGATGATGTAATGGTCATCTGTTTCTTTGGCTGATGGTTAAACGGATGTCATGTGGCCAGCATAACAATCATCCCCCTTTACTTTCCCTAACTATATGTCAGGTACCCAATAGAGTTTGTCGAATTCAGGGGCATCCTAAAAATTCAAAATGCCAGTGTTTGCTAAGATTGAAACCCAAGACCCCTTGGTTCAGAAATCAAGCACTTTAAAAATCCAGCAGCCATGCCCCTTTATAGTGTTAAATAAATGTTTAAAATTCTATTTACTTTCAATTTCAAAATGAACATGTTCTTGTTGCTTTTTAATAAAAAATCTTCAGCTTAATGAATCAGACCTGTATGTCTATACTCTAGACTTCCCCATATGTTTATTGGTGTGTATGTATGCATTGGTCTTCATTGTAAGACATCAATTAACACACAGTTAAAGGGAACTATAATTTATCTGGGCCAAAATGCTAGTTAAGGTCGTCTCTTAAAATCGCCTGAGTAAATAAAAACAAAGGGGGGGGGGATACATGTGTTTATTCATATTTCTAATTTCCAAAAAAAATACTGTTGTAAATCTAGGCAAGCAACTCAATGAAAGGGAATCAGGATGAAGATGATTATTAAAATCAATGGGAAAACATTGAGATGATTAGACATAGTAGTCTGCCTCTGCAACTCAGTTCTATTTCTTCTCAGCTTCGGGGGAAAACAGATATCCCAAGTTTTTACAACAGCACGTCTTGATACTGTTCTGAATAGTGCACACCATGTGTATTTGGATGTGCATAATAAAGTTACAACTATACTGTAAAGAATTGGTGTATATTTTTTGTTCCCATCTTGGATGAATTTAACTGCCTATAGTCAATTGAAGTGGTTTTTGTTTTTATTTTTTATTTTTTTTCCGAATGTCAGTAATCTGTGTTTTTAAATATTAGCAATTAATAGATTATAGGTGAATCTAGTTATTATCGTAAATTATTCATGTTTCTGACATTGCCTTTGAAAGTTTTGTTTATCTAAACATTTTTCATTGACTGGTTTTTATTTCTTCAGTTCTTTTTATTTAGACCTGTTTGATCTTTCTAACTATATTGTATTCCTATCATATGGCTGCCTGGTCGTGCGGTTTGCGCGCTGGACTATCGTTCAGACTTATCGATGGTCCAGGGTTCAAACCCTGCCCGCTCCCGTCCCCCGTCGTCCTGCGGGAGGTTTGGACTAGGAAGTAATTATCTTCAACTCTGAAGGAACATCTGAAATAAGTAAAACATTTTACAAACATATGGATCCATTATAAGATTGCATTAGAGCAAAAAGCTGTGGAGACAGCCTAAAACATGTTATATTGTTGTTTTTTTTTCTTTATAATTTGTTATAATCACCATAATTATTTTGAATTCCTTTTTTTTATATAAAGTCCAACCTGGTGTGTCACCAACTCCTTTAAAAGATTTAAAAGCAAGTACAAAAGATAACAATGATCAAGTAAGTCTTCAACTCCACTTTACTTTAAATTTTCTGGATTGTAAGTTATAATTAGTAAAATATCTTTTTAGCTCTGGTTAGTTCTAGATAAATCAAGACTTTCCCAAATTGTTCATTTCTGGATCAATTACAGATTTTACCATCATGATTAAAAATCATTGTTTTGTAGTTAATCTGAAAAATTATTAAAACTTTTTTTTTTTGAGATCCTACATAGAAATAATAAAAGGAATTTTGATCAAAGCATAAAGAAGAGTGTGGTACTATACATGGTGAAAGAGTCCTGCTAAAATGTTTGTCACACTTGATGCAGACAAACATTTGCGTGCTGGGAAGATGTGTTCTCCTTAAGTTTTCCTATTACTTATTGCATATATGTCTATTTTCTTTGGTTCTCTACTGCGGAATGTGCTGTGTAGTGGCTTAGCCATCAGACTGGAAGGGGGGGGGGGAGGCTTTAGTTTGAATCCTGATAGAGACACAGATTTTCAATACGAGATTCATCAGGCAGCAATAAAACATTCTCCCAGATGCTACTTCTCTCATGCTTCAAAGGGATAAAACCAGATAGCAAAGAGCAGGCTAAGGAAAATAATAATAATGTGCCATGGTTTTTATAAGACCTCTCCTGATGGCCTTTTAGCATTTCTTTTGGATGTCTTTGTTTTGCTGGTATATCTTTGACTTCATTATATCGTTAATTGTTTACTGATCAAAGCTTGTAATCTTAATGACCATGCACAAAATATTGTACAACAATTAAACCAAGCATGTGTTTTACACTAGTTACAAAACATTGGCATGAACTGCTTTTGATGTTTGATTTATATATTCAATACTTTAAACTTAAAACATACATTTGTTTATCAAAACAATATTTATTTTTGACACAGCTAAAATAGTCTTTGTAAAATATAACGCTAATATTTTGTTTGTGATTGGCAGAACAAGGAAAGTGCATCTGCAGATTTATCCAATGAAAATAATTGCTCAAAGGTCATTACAAATGTTGAGTGTGTGCAGCATAAAAGAATCAGTCGTTCTAGAGCCAAATGCAGAGTAACCAAGAGACCAGTCTCCCCCCAAGTCCTATTGGTTGATGTTGTGCTGGCTTCTGATGAGAGATTAGGGAATTCTGAACCAAAGAATATAACATCAAATGTACAGCATGGACAAGAAGAACAAAGTGTTGGCAATTTATTGCAATATCTTGAAAATGGAGCATGTGGAGAAAAAGTGATGTCAACACGTGCTGCCGCCAAAAAACATAATTCAAGAAACTCGCCAACTGTGGATGAAAGTGTAATTGAGAAAAATGCAAGTGTTAATGACAAAAAAATTAAACATAAACAGAAAGAAAGTGATATACTTTTTATTGAGAAGTCTAATTTCTTATCAAAAGATAACAATGGTTTCCAAGAAACACTTCAAGGTGAAAAATCTGCATTAAAAAATGGTACATTTGACAGCACCAATAAAATAAGCACTAGAAGTTCAACAAGAAATGCTCCCCCAAAAAATGGTAATGTTTCATTGGCGACAAAGAAAGAAGAAAGTGAAGCTGGGGAGGTGCTTTGTAGCTCATCATCTTCTGCTGCAAGTCAGTCCTCGACTCAGCTGTTGATGAAGCCTATACCTGTGGTTTCTAGAACTTACTCAAAAGGGATGCAAAATTTGTTCCAGTCTGAAGGAAGTGTCCGAAATTGGGTGGAAACATTGCCGAAAATTGACTCCAAAGACTTGAATGTTGAAAAAGAAATCAAACTTCTTACCACCAAAGATAAAATCAATTTGAAGAAGAGTGGTAATATTAAACTATTTAACAACAATATTAATAGTCTTTCTAAAACTTGTGATGATAACAATTTTGTGATGGAGAACAAAATGGAAGGAACAAATGTTTTAGAGCCTCAGGTAACCCCTAGACCAAGAAGAAGCATATTCAAATGTCACTCGAATGACAAAGTTTTGAATAAAAATATTGAAAGTAAGGATCCTTTTGAGTTCACAAGTAGCCAGACACTAGATAAAGATAGTTGTCAAACTACTAGGAAAAGAAAAATTAATAAGTGTGATGCAAAAACTAAAAAGGTTGAAAAACTAGTTCCTCTTCATTTGATTTCAGCACCAATCTCTAAATCGCTGTGTGATCAAGCAACATGCCAAGTTGGATCTCAAGAAACCAAAACAGTTCATGAGCAAAAATCATCCATTCAAAAAGAGGCAGAAGTGACACTGACTTTAAAAACAGGAGACATTGCAACTGATATATCTGGCATAAGGAATGCACAGACCATATGTCATAGCTCTGCAGATGCTGTTCAAAATCAACACATACACAATGAGCCTATACGTGAAGATGAATGCACTGATTTAAACGTGATACTTGCAACCAATAAACATAATATCAGTGAACCAGCACTGGATGACAAACATACTAATTCTAACATAATGCCTTTATCTAACAGCACTGGTGAACAAAGTGTGCAAGTAAACATTGCAACTATCAGAAAAATCAGAACTGCTAAGAAGAGAGTGCAGCTGCAAAAAAAGAGAAAAGTCATTGAGAAAGAAGATAATGTTTTATCTCAGAAGTCTGGCAGTGAAATGGAGAAACTTATAAATAAAATCAGCCAGGCTGAAGACCATGAGCTTTTGTTTAGTACCCAAGATGTCCACAAGAAAATGGAAGAAAGTAATTGCACTTACCAGTCTGAAATAAATGACTTGAAGAATGCAGAGAGCAAATCTTTGATTTGTGATGGTGATTTTTCAGAATCATACAACACTGACACTATTAGTGATAGTTTAACAGTTCCAGTCTTTGTAGGTCAACAAAAATATGGCAAAATTCCCACAGTTTGTGATTCTGACAATGTATCAAACTTAGAAAAGATATGTGAAACACAATGTTCTGTTAACTCAATCAATCAATCAACAGCAACCAGAGAAATTCAAAATAAGGTACATGTAGAACATGGTACTCTTAATAAAAAAATTAAAAAATCTAGTTTTTCACAAATAAATCATTTACCTGCTTCAGAAAACTCTCAAATAATTAGTTTGTCAAAAAATGCTATATCAACCAAAAATTTACCAGAGAAACCAAAGACAACAGTAGCCAAGAATTTATTACAGAATTCTAAGACATCATCATCTGAAAGTTTACAAGAAAATGTAATGGTATCATCAGTTAAAGCTTTAGATGAAAATTTATTGGAAAATTTAAAGAACCCACTAGATGAAACTTTGTCAAAGGTAACACAGACTCCAGAACCAAAAACTTTGTCAGTGAGTTTAAGTAAACCACAAACGGGCAACATTTCTACAAAAAATTCAGATACGCTCCAAATCAAAACTATGCTACCGAACCTTCCAGTAAACAGAGATGTAACTGATTCCCCCAAAACTCCACAAAATAAATTATTGTCACAGAACTTATGGACATCACCAGGAAAACAAAAGTTGTTTGACTCCGATACTCCTCAGTCGAAGCATATTAACAGAAGATCTCTGAGCTTGAAGTTCCCCATTCCTAATGTGAAAGAAATGATCCAGGTTTCTCCAGGACCCAAAGGATTTGTTCCTGTACACCACAGTTTAACTGCCTCTGTGATTAGCAGCTCTGATGACCTTGGTGTACTAGATGACGATCATGAGTCAACAATTTCAAGTCATAAAATAAATGTTTCAGTAGTGGATAATGTTATTTCCAAGAGCAATGTTGATGCCCAAGACAATGCAATGAATGTAGAGGACCTAAACCATGACAGTGTGAATTCTGCAAGTAAGAAAAAAAAATCTAACTTTCTTTTGCCAGAGTATTCCCCAACTGCAAATGATGTGGTTGAAAGCATCCCTGTTGTTCTTGTCACAGACACACTGATGGACATTAGCCCCACAAAAGTTGCTGGTCAGACTCAATTGACCACTGTTATACATGACACTTTAGACAATGATCACATAACAAATTTAAATGATGGCCAAGTAACAGCTAATACTGAGCAATGGTCACTTATGGCAGATAAAGAAACTGCAGCCACTCATATACTCCAGTCAGTAGACTCTGATGTTGTTGGTCAAAATCATTTGGGTGTTAACTTTATTCCTGGGGAAACAGAATGTATTGCCATTACTGATAAACCTTATCAGTCTACTGTAAATGAAATTTATAGAGATTCCTTATCATCAACACTTTGTCAAGAAAAGGAATTTAGTGCTTCAATTTCAAGAACAGAAGCATATTCACAGAATAAAGAAACTGTTGATGTTGCAAAAGCTATGGACCATTCCCCTAATGTCTACGATGACGTTTCAAGAGGGGATAAATTGTTATCTGAAACCCCTCAAGAAACTCCTTCAACAATAAGCCAGTCAATTTTACATGTGAACCTGAATCCAATAAGAGGGACAATTGATAATACTGTTCCATTTCTTGAAAGTGAAAGCAACAGTGCTGGTAAACAATTATTTTCTAACCAAAGAAATGATTTTAATGATTGCATTAGTGAAACTGAGCCTTTCACTCAAGTTTCGCTAAGTAAATGTCAGAAACACTTGTCACCTGATGTAATTAACCATGACAGGAAGCACACATTTTATTCTGAAAAACATTCTCAATACAAGTCTGTGAACAGAACTGCTCAACTGTCTAAGACACCCTTAGATTTATCAGTGAACAGTGCACCTGGTAGATTTGACTTGACTGACAATAAAGATGAGAACAACATGCTACTGGTGCGGAGGTCAAAGCGAAGATGCTTATCACTGGACAATACACCTCTGAAACCTATTGTTTTTGTTGACAAGCAAAAAGTAGATGAAGCTGAAGAGCTTATTGGTGAAACTGAAGCTGTGGAAGCTCTGGTGAACTGCACTGAAGGAGAGAAGCCTGTTGGTTCATCTCCAGAAACAGCAGTAAGCATGGGTTCATTGTTAGAAGATATCGAAGTTGATCTTCCAATAGCACACCATGAACCTCAATCTGAAAACGTAGAAAGCTCTGTAAAGCCAGCAGAAACTTGTTTACTTTCTGTTAAGCCCAATAGTTTTAACATTGCAACGTCATCAAAACTTCAAAAAGATTCTAGTTTATCAATGGAGCAGTGCTCAGTCATATCATCCACTGAGAACTATCAAAAAGATTTTGATGTTTGTTCAGTAAGCAGTGATAGCAAACAAAAAAACACAAAAACAAGACGAGGGTTAGCGTCAAAGAATATACTTTCCAAACTGAGAAACTTGCCCAAACATAAAAGCTGTCCCAGTCCATCAAAAAAAGAAATCCTTGCTACAGAAATATCCACAAACGAAAAGGTCGGGGTAAAAAGTAGAACAGACAGAGACCTTGTCGTAAGTGACAGTGACACTGAGCAGCCAGAGCAATGTGAAGAAGAGAATAAGAATAAATTTATTAATAGAAATAGAGATGTGACATTGGTGACATTAAGCTCCCCTGAACTTATCAGCTCTGGCAGCAATGGCAAACATTTGGTTTGTTCCAGGAACAGGAAGTTGTCATCAAGTGCAGAGAACTCTGAAAATGTGTTGAAAAAACAGCTGGCAAGAGAACTCTTTGGGGATGACATAATAAATAGTGGGGAAATAACAATAGGCCAGGCAGCAAGTCATGGTGAGACATTTTCAGAAAAGAAAGTCACACTTGTGGTTGATTCCAGTGATGAGGTTGAGATATCATTTGACTTAGGAATTAATTATGATACTAAACAAAATCATTCAGCTCAGGAACAGGGCATGCTGGTTAAAAATGCTTCATTTAACTCATCTGGCAGTGTCCAGTGCTTAAATGAGTTGCAAAAAGTTGATGCGGGTTGTGAACATAAAAACAGTCTGTCTTGTTCTCCTTTGACTAGCTCTCCATTACATGGAGATGCTAATAATAGCCAGGATAATTTAAAGAAGGTAAGCCTACAGTCCTTTCATGAGCTAAATATTACTCTAATTTTTTAGATTTTTACCTTATTTTACTGTACAACCAATGCAATCTACTAACTTTCTTTTTTTAAATAATTAAGATTTGGTAAAAGAAATGTAACAATAGTAAGCAATTTTCTTTCAGTCTGCGATTTTGGTTGACAGTGAAGATGATGATGACTGTGTCAGAGTCATAAAAAAATCCAAGAAACCAATGATTGCTAGTGATAGTGATTCATCCGATCATGAAGGTAAACTGTATGTTTTATCAGAGTCACAACTTAACTGCATTGTTAAGACAATGTTAATGTGTGTTTATGATTAAGGTGTTTTAAAATTTATCTTTTGAATATAGATAAACTTTTAAAAACATGTTTTAATTGTATTCTATATTTGACTAACTTTGATCACATGCAGCTAATGGCATGACTTCCAGTTTTTTGTCAACTCAAAGTGAAACACTAACAACACAGGTAAAAGAAAACCTTTTCCCTCCTTTTTTTTTAAGAAAGAAATTTTTTCCCTTCCATTTGATATAATAGCAAAAAAAAAACACAAAAAAAAACCCCGGCAAATCAGATAACATCATGAAAAGTTCTTTCTTTCTATAACAGCAACGAATAGCTTTGGAAGGAGACTTGGAAAAGCTTCATCAGGAGATTGCCAAGTATGAAGCAGAGCTCAATAAACAGTCTTCAGCATGTTTGTCACAAGAAAAAAATAGAAATAAAGAACAAAATTCAAGTAAAAATTTGATTCCTATGATTATTGGACACTATCATATCTCTGTTTATGTTTTGTGTTTAAAATGTCACCTTTTTTTTTTTCAATCAAATAATTATTGTAATTTAAAGAATCATTTGAAAACATTAGAATTTTCTTACACATTTTCTTTTATTTGGTTTTGCCCAGATGACAGTAAAGAAATGTTCTCGGCTACAGTGATTGATGACAGTCCAGTTGCTTCTGAGGCTGAAGATAAAGGGAAGAAACCTGTTCCTTGTGATGTGGTAGATAGTGAGATGGGTGAAGAAGACAGCAATGATCTCTTCCTCAGCCCTGAGCTGTCACCAACACACAAGAAAGACTTCCCACTTACTTCTGGTGTGAAAAAAACATGTCTGTCACAAGTCAAAGACCATTTTCTGAAACAGTTTCAGTCTCCAGGGGGGAGTGTTCGCACAAAGAAATGTCTGGACTTTGTGAAGTCTGACATGGTCAAAGAATCAGACCTATCCAACAAGTCTAAAAGCTCAAAGAGTACTTTAATGAAGTATCAGCCAGAGACAAGAAAAAGTGACTCTGCCAATAAAAACCTGCCCACTAGTCCAGTGCTAGCAACTCAGAAAAAAAATCTTTCTGCTGAAACTAAGAAGAAGGAAATAAAACCCCCCACTAAAATACAGAAAAGGACATTTTATTTGATGGCTTCTGGGCTTAATCGGGAGGATCATGTAAGTTTGATGAGACTGCTCGTTTTTCACATTCTAAAATATATTATAACTATGCTAATGATTATTTTGTAAAAAAGTGTTGACCAAAGTATAAAGTGGAAACGTAGATTTGTATTCAGAAATTGAAGATATTCCTTAGTCTCACCTGCAATTACACCAATAGGGAGTTTGCTACATTTTGGCACTGTTAAAGTACTGATGCCAGGTCAGAAAACACAAATTGTATTGTAATAAATGAAAAAATAATAATTTAGTCTATCACTTTTTAATTTCTTTGTTTTTCTTTCCTTTTTAGCTTCTGCTTGTAAAATTTTGTGAGATGTTTGGAGCAGTGCTGCATCCCAAGTACACTCAAGAAGTTAGTCATGTCATAATGAAGCCAGGTAACAGTCAGTGTTGTGTCTGTTGAGTTTATTTCTAAATATGATATCATATTAATGAAATGAATGAGAAATATTATGTGTCTCTCTATATAGCTGCTGGTTTTGAATTGGTGTGTGACAGGACTTTGAAATACTTCCAAGCTGTAGCCCACAAATGTTGGGTTCTGTCTTTGGCCTGGATAGTCAAGTCACTAGAAGCCAAAGAGCTGTTGTCTGAGGTAAGATACTTTCAGGATGTGAGGGATAGAGGAAATATAGTTTGCTTGATGTTTGCTTATTCTCTGAGCTATTTTTCAAGCAATTTTATTAGCCTCTAATTGTGTAATAATGTAAATTTAAGTTTATTTTCTTGTTTTGTTTGTGAAAAATATATAACAGCTGCTGATTACATACTTGCAAAACTATATATATGAACTACAAGTAAAAAATGTGTACACATTATTTCTCCCACGCCCTATCTTGGATCAAGCTGAAATTTTTTAGTTATTTCCTTTTCCTGACAACACAAGAATCAATAAAAAAAAAAAATAACCAATTAGTTAATTAACTATTGGTAATTAATTATTTTGTTTGGTATCTCAAACATGGGAAAGAATTTGTACTTGATTGAAGTGGTGGTACAAGCTGAATTAGTTCTCTTTATAGGTCGTTGTCTGAGTCTTAGGAACACAACATGAAAAAAATAGGATGAGACAATAGAAACAACAGATAACTATACAATCTTCCATGTCCATAAGCTCTCCTCTAGCAGAGTGGTTATTGTGTTGTCTTGAGAAGCTTGAGCCATGATTTCAAATTCAGGCTGTTCCCCATTTTAAAAAATTATTTTTATAAATGCTTTTTTATTGTTAGTGTAGATCTATTACAAATTTAATTACATGACTAATTGATACAACTTTTTTTTTTTAAGTATTTTTTTTAAATTTTCTTGTTTTATTTATTCCTTTTTCTGCTGTCTGGGAAGGCTGTGTCCCTGAGGTAGGGTCATCGCTCACTATGCTATCCATCTTGAACTGTTCTCAATCAATCAGTTCACTCTATAATGTTATCTGCCCACTATCTTTTTTTTTTTTTTGTTCTCCATACCACCTGTTATTGTACTTTGTAGAATTTACTTTGTATAGCAGTCTGATCTTATCATTTTACCATCCCAAAAAGCCATTTTTAGCTAATGAATATGGTGATGCAGTGTACTAGATGAAGTCAAGGGGACTGGAAAGAGCTGGGAAGCCATTAATAAACTAGCAAGAGACCAAGGCATGTTTTTACTGAGGCCCTATGTTCCATGAGGAATGCAAAGGAAAGATGATAATGCTTACTAATGCTTCAAACCTGTATATCTTAACTAATCACACATGTAGGATTTTTTGTTGAAGTTATGACCCTTCCACAGACACAAATCTTCCAGAGAGAGAAATTAAGAGGAAAAAATATCAATTTAAAAACTTGTTCATAAGCTTTTGCAGCACAGTCATGCAACCTTGCCATACCCTGATCCCAAACTGTATTGCCACCTGTTGTTTCCTCTAACACATCATGTTCGTGGAGTATATTTATTCTCATAAAACTAAATGGCATTTGTTTTTGTTTTTTTCAGGTAGAGTTTGAAATAGAAGGAGATACATCTTGTGGAGAGAAACTCAATGGAGCCAAGCGTGCAAGGATGTCCAAGAACTTGCTGTTTAACAATTTTTGTTTTGCCTGCATTGGGAATAGTGATGAAATGTCTAAAGGTTTATGATCTTAAATCATTTTTTTTAAGTAGATACCCATGGGAAAATAGGGATTTTGGGCTGTTTCTCCTAAATGTGCTGGTGTAATACACCCCATCACCTTCATTATGCTTGAATGTTTTTCTGAATATATACTCTTTTATTTTCAAATTAAGTGTAGTTCAACTCAAGTTCAAATTAAGTATGCTAATGTTTTACACATTCATTTAAAGCATTTTAATGCTAGTTGCAAAATAGCTGTTTCAGTAGTATTGCCACTTGAGACAAATGGAAACCAAATAGCTATCAAAGATTTTGATTTTTCTCAAGCAATCTGCCTATGGTAATAATCATCAAGTATTGGTTTATTCTAGGTTTCATGTGAATGCAATTTAGGTGTGAGTTTCTGTTACAATAGTGAAGAGTTTCTGTTAGCATAGTGAGGGAATGATAACCAGAATAACGATTTTTTTTTTTTAACATAATTTTTTAATGTTTGGGTACTTCAAATTAAACATTTTGTCTAGCGAAACATCAAACTTTTCTGCCTCGATAGAGAACATTGGACAGATGAGTTAACTTGAGCCTATTTTGTTTTAATTGTCTTTTTTGTTTGTTTTGTAGTCGATGAAAGCCTTATGGCTCAAAATGTCCTTTGTTTTCTTGGTCAAACAGGGTTACCTATATGCATGTTTATTGTAGTTTTTTTTATTACTTACTACTACTGATGACATTATTGAAACAGGTGACTTGTGTGATATACTGCAAGCTTGTGGAGCCCTAATTGTAGATGACCCAATAGCACTTGCTGCACAGCCAACAAAATACAAATTGATCATCAGATGCTCTGATGGTGACAATGTTCCTACTCCAGTGGAACTGGACATGTTCAATGGTAAATTAGTTTGATTCTTATGTCAATTTGGAGAAATGGTTGTGATTCTAGATAGTAAAATAGATAGGCTAATTTTTTAGATAAACTAAAATATGCTAAAAAAAAAAAAATATGCTTAGCTTTAAACTGAATTTTGAAAATTAAAAATGGTAGGGTGAGAACATGACCTGTTCCTGTGTACCAGCATGTTGAGAAATTCCTGATATTATAAATTTGTAGAAACAAAGAGCTGTAGTGCCAAAGTAGATGCCTAGTTTTATTGTCTTACAGTTTTCTATAACCAAATAAAAAATGTGTTTTTGTTTTTTCAAATATCTCTAGCCTATATTTTCTTTCTGGTAAAGTGCATGTTCTACTTGCAGGATTATATAAGCATATGAGACTTGTTACAGTCATGAGAGAATGGGTTTTGGACAGTCTGGGATCTTACAAGATCATTCCATTGGCTGATTATGTTCTCAATACTGCAGACCAAGTACAAGTGCCATTTTAATAATCCCAACATTTTTGTAAAACTTCACTAGTTGTTTTATGGATATCTTGATATTATTGCTGTACATTTGCAACTGGTAATGATTATTATAACTTAACAATACTACCATAGTGAGGTAGAAATGATTTTTGTTTTCACTGAATTTTATTAATTTACTTTTTCATTATACAAATTAAACTTGTGATACTAATGTTAAATTAAACATTTTCATCAAAGTGTTCTTTTTGTTTAATTTTTGTGCAACTAGTACTTGTTAGACCTATTGCTACTGATTTTTTTTTTGGTCCTAACTTCCTAGCCTGAAATACTGGCACAATGGGTTCTGCATCTTGAGGAGCCTCAGTCTTGGGAGTCATCAACTCTGCCTATCTCATGTTGACCCACTATAAGCAACTCCCTAACTTCTTTTGTCAAGCTCCCCTTAAGTTTTTAGGAAGCCAATTACTGGCCTTTCACAGTTGTGGTATACAATTAAAATTAACCTCTTGTAGTGATGAAATGCCAAATTTTGATGGCCGGATAGTCTGGTCATATGTACATGATATGAAATAAACTCCCATACATTTTTGCTAATAATTACCATGTAAAATTAAGAAATCTATTTGCATGAACTGGAGAAATTTTTTTTTGCCCCTCAAACTAGATTTACTAACTAAAATTATTTGCCATGGTTTACTTTTCTTATTAAAAAAAAAAGTTGCCCGAGTGTACTCTTATTCAATATACTGCAGTTCAGCAAAATAAAAGATAAAATAAGAATAAAACAAAATTTGGAAAAAATTATGAAAATTTTAATGAAGCCCCAGAAAATTGTTCTTTTTTTTTTTGGTTTAAGCCATGGCTATGAACTAGGTGTAAGAGATACACATAAATATTATTAAGCAAGTACACAATTTCAGTTGGTGTAAGACCTTTGTTGTTTGTTTTTTTTAAGTTTCTTTTAAGATCTCTCATTAGAACATCAATTAAATGAAGGACAATCAATTATATTTATAAATAAATGACATCATCCATGAGCGAAACAAAACTTTTAATTGAAAGGTCAGGAAGATACATCAAATTTCTATTGTCTGAAATTATGCTTTAGGGCAAGACTGGATTAAGACCAGCTTATGTGTAACATTTATTCCAACAGACCAGATGGAGAGAAGCAGAGAAGCATCTTTAATTGTATAAATAAAAAAAATTGAAAAAAAAATAAATACACAGCACGAATTTTGTAAAAATAGAAATAAATACACAGTATTCATGGGCCTTTTTATTGTGAGGTTCTTATGTTCACAGAAATTTTTTTATCAAGGCATACTGAACTATAGCTACCATCAGTTAGCAAGATAAGATAATGTTATACCTGGATTCGCTCAAAAAAAAAAAAAATAAACAAAGTTCTCAAATGTACAAAATAGTAATATAATTATAGAAATTGTATAGTTCAATTTATTGTTTTAAAAAAAATCCAAGTGAACATTGCATTGGGTGTATATTTTTTTTCTAGCCACTGCGAAAATAAGCTGTTTTAAGTATGAGTAGTGATGAGGTGGTGAAACTAGTCAGGGTTTGATGTATTCTACCAGGTTTGCCTAACATAGATCAGCTAGGAGGTTGGTTTAACAGTTGGCAATGTGCAAGGTGGTAACTTAGTGTGACTGGCTGTCCCCTACTACTTGGTGTTACTTTCTGAGAGGGGGCTCGGACGTGTGTTGACAGACTGGCATGTTGAAGTTGTTACAAGTCATAGATCCATGTGGAGCAAATTGCCTGGTAAAATCACCAACATTCTGACCCAGGGGTTCTCATTGCAAGATTCCAGCATCGTTAAGATCACCCAAGAAGAGGTGAAATTACTAAAATGTTGTTCATTTTGACAATGAATATATATATAATTGCTAAAAATATTCAACCCCCATGAGTTTTTAAAAAAATGGTGGCGTGGCTAAAACATGGTGTTGGAAATCTTTAAACAGGACAGGGAGCAATTTATATATCAGATAAGAGTACAAGTTGGACAGCTCTTATCTTTCTGAGTGCTTAGAATTAAATCAATGACAAAGCCCGGTCATTCGTCTCCCTGTGCCAGGTGATTACTGAGAAAAGATTTCTTAGAAATATCAGCAGCATGTTTTAGCCAAATAGAAATTTTTTGTTTTTTAGAGCAGTAACGTTCTTTGTACAAATATGAAAGGTGCAAGCAAGAAACAATTTATACAATGTCTGTTTGGTCTTCCTGATAGAATTCGGTTAACCACATATTTCCTCATCATACACACACACAAATTTCTTCAAGTATTTGGTAAAAAATTACTAGATTACTTGGCTTACAATTCCAAAAAAATGGGCAGAAAAAAAGAGTTGTTAACAAGCTATCGAGAAAGTGGACAACGTTGCCTAAATGCCTTTTGAAACTCTGGCAACAGACCGAGCCTATCACAATACATTTAATAAACTGCGACAATGAGTGAAATGATGAGGAAGCTCTTTTATCAACGTTGTCAATAAGGCGATAGGAGGCTCAGTAGCCAGCCAGCTCGGCAAACGTGGAATCCAGCTCATCCGAAATTGACTTGTACCTCTCTTTCTCTGCCAGCAGCTCATCTGAAAAATGTGAACAAAGTGTTGTAAAAACAAAGCACTTTTTAACCTGCTATACTTAAATCTAAATTAAGTTATAACAACTTAATTTCATGTAAATCTCATTTTTAGAAAAGATTTGATTAAAACAAGAACAAAAAAAGGTTAGTAAAGTCCACCTGTTATGAACACTAAAGATTTTCCAGATCATTGATGCACTGATCCATTTCCATTCGCAACGCAGCATTCTGCTCACGTGACTGTTCTAATTCATCTGCAAACACAGCAAACCATGCCACAACACATGCGTTAGTACATGTCAAAAAAATGCAACACGTCATATTACGGTAGTCTTTTGCTATTTTCATTTATAAAATTAAAACCTTAAGGATTTAGACTATCAGTACTTTAATTAAAAGATGAACAATGTCTACTATGTAAAATAAAAAAAAGAGTAAGAAAAAAATATATATGAAGTGCTGACTACTTGAATAAAAATGTGTTAAAAACCCTAGCCAGTTATATTTAGGATGATTAAACAAGCTTCCATTGTATTTAGCTTTAGCTTACTTTTTCTAGTAAGGAGTATTTAAGAAATATTAACTATGTAATATGTATGGTACCTTAGAGTTTGGTTTTAATATTAAAAGTGTTGTTTTTTTTAGAATATTTAAGCCTTTTAAAAAGATTCTAAATAAATTTTCCATTGAATCAACAGTGTATTTATTTTCTTATTTGAATGGGGAACAAATGTACCTTCCATTCTTTCTTTACTTTTTTGTAGGGATATCACTTCTCTTTCAGCAAATTCTGCTCTGCATTCTGCCTGAATTAATGTATGGAACACATGCGTTTAATAAGTTTTAGTGGGCAGATAAAAGCCATGCAGTACAATTGGCCATTTGGTAACAGAAGCAAGAAAAAAAAAAAGTTAACCACATAGGATTAGCACAGTTATTTAAATATAAATAAACAAAATTATTCCCAGTACAGGTATACAGAATGGAATAATGCATGTTTTCATTTTTTTTTTTAAATTACTGTGCTAACCCTCCTTAGGAGAAAAAAAAAAATACAGCATATTTTCCATTTCTTCCAGGTGGCCTTGTTGTCTGTAAAAAATGGGTTAGTGTTTTTATTGAATAAGGAATACAAGCATGACAAATGCTGTTGATCTCGACGTCCAGCTCAAGTATGTGAGTACAAGTATTATTTCTATAACATGGCTGCAATGGTATAGTTGTGTAACATTTAATTGAAGAACAATATAAACAACTCTACTTCCAACAGAAGAAAACCACACACTTTAGCTTGTTATATTGAACAAAAGTATGAAAAAAGTTTGCATACAGAAATCAATAAATAAGGGTCTTAAAATTTTGAACCATAGAAAAAGACAAATGATGAAGAAATATGTTAACATTTTTGTATTCTGTTATAATAGACAAAGATACAATATCAATAATTTTGTCTAATAAATGTTACACAACTTTAGTTCTAGACTGTTAGCATGGAAATTTACAGTTAAATAAGTTGTATGATACTAATCAATACATTATATTGGTCTAGCAGGATGATCAATTCTTTCTTAAAAGCAAAACTTGTTTTAAAAAAGGTGAATATCATAAGAAACGCATGCACATGCTCCAATGTTGGTATAGCAGGCAGACAAGCTGAAATCTAAAACTAAAGTCAATCAGGATCCATTAGTCTACCTTCCAATCTGTCCACCTCTTTCTGCAGTTTAGAGACAGTGCGCTCAGCTTCAGTGGCACGGTTTTCAGCCTGAATAATTAGGATTACATATAAATGAATATGACCAAAATTGAACCTAAGATAAAATATTCGAGGACAAAATATGAACTGAAAATTCAAGGAAACAAGTTAGTGAACATAAAATAATAATAACTTAAACATTTTAAAAAATGTTTCAAACTAAATATCCTGCCACAGCTACAATAATTTAAGATATTTATACCAAGCATCTTTCAAAATTGACATCAGCCAGCTGAAACTTGCTTACACAGCTACAAAATACCGTAGGAACAATCATGCCTTATACTTACATCCTTAAGCCTCTGTGTCAAGTCCCGAATTGTCTCCTCGTAGCTATCCTCTCTCTGGGAAGCCTGTGAATTATTTGATTAAACAGATTGTAGCATTGTGTAATTCTGAATAATTGCTATCTTGATCTAATAATGAATGATTACAATTAAATTTTATTAAATGTAATTTAGATATACTTTCATTTGAATTTGTTTAACAATAAGCCCAAGTGCAGCCACTTGTTTAGTTGATATGAGGCCCGAAATGAAGAAGGGAAAAAAAAACAGGAAGAGGTTGTCTTTTAAACAAAAGAGATTATCTTTTTTATTTTTGTAAGTAAACATTTATGAAAGATAGGTCAGTAATTGTGAAGAATTGCAAAATGTCACAAAAAGTTTATCACATATGGAGATGCCCTTTAATTAACTACATCTCACTCTCTTTCCCCCCCCCAACTTATCGTCAAAAGTGGTTTTATTAAGCACTTAATGACTTAAAAGAAATATGTGAAGATCCCACAGAGAAGTAGCTCATCAATTCCAGTGATCACCAGAAAAATATGTTAATTACAAGCACACAGGCAACAATAGTTCTTACAACACTTTTTGAAACAGCTTGAGAAGGAATACAAAGAAAATACAGTTTGTTTTTCCTAAAACATTATCTCCATTCTTTCTACCTAATGCAGCTGGTGAATCAATCATGGCATTAAGGCAATAGCTACATTACACAGAGAAGCTGGCCAAGAGAATGAACACCAAGATTCATAGATACAAATGAAATCTGTATAATAGACTAACGCAGGTCATGCCAGTTAATTTCTAGCAAGCAATTAAATAACTTTCAACTGATTGAAGTATGAAGACTAGTTTAATACTTTGCTGGAACTTACATAAAACAGAAATTATTTGGTTTAAAGAGAGGATGTAATCTGAACAAGAAATATATATTTTTTTAATTTGAAAATCTACTCTAATCACACAAACACACACACGTTTGATGTGCTACTGCTCAACTAAAAGGTATTTAAAAAAAAAAAGGGTGGATGGACCTGTGTTAGGAATGAAAAGAAATGATAATCCATTCAAGTACTATTTTATGAAAGAGAGGCTGACAGACTCATGCAGGAATCAGCCAGTTTCCACACATGTTAGTTGATAAGTGGCTCTTCACATATTTCAGGTTATATTTTTTTTGCTTGTTTATTTGGAGGGCCCAAAATATTTTTAGACCATGCACTGCTGCATTGAATTTCTTGACTATCATTTAGAATTTGAAATCACGAGCCTTCATTAATAACCCAATTTCAAGTTAGTCATTTACTACAAGATTCTGAGAGTTCAACAAATTTGCAAAAGTTGTTGTACTATGGTTTCTGCATAGATTAAACTAATGCGGAGGCACTGAATAGAAAATTTACAAGAGGAAAAAAAAAAATTAGATTTTTGCCACAGTTAGAAATTCTTTGGTATACGTGTTAAGACTTCCATTTTAAAAAATTAGCATAAAAACAGACCTCATACAACTTTGAAGAAACACACAAATGGGCTTTAAAAAAGATGAAGAGAAAGATGAAAAAAAAAATGAGACAAAGAAAAAAAAAAGCTTAAAAAAAAACATAAAAAAATAAAATAAAATAAAACAAAAAAAAAAGTAACCAGCATTGCATTGGTTTAATCCTGCCAACTCTTGCATTATCTGGGTTTCATTTTTGTTTCAAATAAAGAAGTGGGATGAGGAAGTGGAAGGAAAATGTTCCTATTTTCATATACATTTGCTAGATCAATTGGGATGAACTATGGCACTCGAACTACTCTATACATAATTATGAGGCTCTAGATTTTTGTACCAAAAACGTTTACTGCGCGTTTGAGAATCTGTCAAGTATCAAGCTCATCAAAATTACTTTTCCTAATAGCACCACCCACTCAAAAAAAAAAAAAAAAAGTAGCTTTAACAGGTACAGAGTAAAGAATCTGATGACTCATTTTTCAATCTCCCATATCAACAGACACTAGGTTCCATGAATAAAATGAATACTGGTTGAATTGCTTTGAAAATTCTGTATCAGGCTTTGCTTATATCATTTTTAGCTTGACAGGTTCTATGTTTTCTGACATTTCTGCTAATTTCTATAGATTTAAAACATTTCCTGAAGATGGGTGAAGGTATATTTTGGGCTCTCTGATGCATGCAGGACACGCTTTTAGCCTTGCTTATATTAAATTTTTGGGCCAAGTTCAAATAAAGACTGACGGCACGAACTGACGGACACCATGCAGGTTTCCAGGAGGGAGCGAGCTTAAATTCTGCAAGTCTACCTCTTGTTCACTGATTTCCAAAGATTTCATATTGTTGCCCACAACCTTCAACTCTTCCTCCAATTCAATGATCTTCCTGCAAGAACAGAGCAAGTTAAATTATAGAACGAATGCTGGCAGAAAAAAACCGCAGGCCTGGCCCATTTAGAGGCCCCGGCTTACCTGATCATTTTGGATGGACAGGGTTTTGATATTGTTACCCACTATATGTAGCTCCTCATCAAGCTCCCAAACTTTGCTGGAAAGGGAAGAAAACAAAAAAGCTACCATATTTACTCTTGATTTTACAGAATAGTTCCCAGCTTAATTCAGCACTGTTTCATGCCTTTTAATTTACAGCAGCTTTTATGAAGGTTAATTTTAGTATTCCAAAAAATGAAAAAATTTCACAACATTCAAATTATTTTTTTTTTTTTTAAAAGATCAGAAATTGAAAGTTTGAAAGCTGCTGCAAAAGTTGGATTTTTTTTTGTTTGTTGTTTGGAGTTAGAGCAAACGTGACCAAAATAATCCAAATAGAGACAATGTAACGTCTGATATTAATCGGATGACAATAGGCAGAACGGGCTCACAATTCAACATCACCATGCGAACAACCACCAGAGGAGAGAAAGATGGGCAACACAGTGGGCACTGCAACCCAACTCTGTCCAACCAAAGTCTAAATGTGAGTGGGCCAGGGCAGTCTGCAGTTTTTGGTTTTTAACTCACAGTGAAGCTTGATACATTCAGCTTTGTCCAGCAATCGCTGACTGACGACTCTAATATCTGGTCACTTTAAAAGTTTACAAATGAAAAATATTTATGTATCCAACAATTTATTGAAATTTAAACAAAAAAAAAAGTAAAGTAACCAATATAAAGAGTCATCAGTCTCATAAAAGTCTTCAAGCATTCACATATCTGTGCAAAATGTTGCTGGAATTTAATTTTCTACTGAATCAAGTTTAAATACTGCGCTAAATAGACTTTGAAAAATGCACAGATTTGCTACAATGCTTTAAAGCTGAGAGTGTTAAACAAGGGATGCAGCGATGATAGGAGTCTTGTCTAAACTACTCTTACCTTCTCCTCGCATCGCTCTAATGATCTAAGGTTATTGGTTAGAGCATGGACTTCAGCCTCTAGTGCTTTCACTTTCCTGCAAAATTCAACAGCAATCACAAAACATGCGGTTAATGGACATGCCTCATGGCTTAGGCCATGAGTAATAGTCACACATCTTCTAGTTTACTATTATATTAGTTCAAACATGAAAGTTTGTTAAAAATTGTTAAAGGTTCTAAGACACTCTTTGTTTAATTACCAAAAACATTAACATTCCCATGCTACAGTGTAAACACCCACCCACTGTTCCCCATACATTATACAAACAATTCAAAATTCTATATAAACTTTTAACCATGCATTTTACTTGGTATACACCAAGCAGGTTATTTGAATGTGTTTCATTGAAATAGTAATGTGAATGTTGTCCATGTTATAATTTTACTAGGACATGCTCTAATTCAAATCCAACTTATGTAAAGAAAGATAAAAAAAAAAAAAAAGGTTCACATACATCTCCACTAACACCACAGCTATGACGAACTTTGTACTATTTATTAAAGCTTTATTTAATTGTATAATTATGACCAATAATGTCCTCAATAAATGAATTGAACAAACTAAAAACCCTCTAATTAAAAGCTACGTCATACCTTTCTGCATTTTCTGCTCTTTCCTCTGCCTTTTCTAATTCATTTTCTAACACCACCAATTTGCGAGCAGCCTAAGTGACGTTTTGGGGAAGACATGCAACACTCCAAAATGGATTACACCCATTAAACATTATGTAACATATCAATCATCAATCCAACAGCAACCTGTCTTGTTTTCTAGAAACTTAATAGGTTTGCAAAAGAGATAATAATTTTCCCTTTTCCTGCTCAGCAAAAAGATTTTGCTGAAGACCAAAATAGAACGGATGAAAACTAAAACATTGCTGTTGTCTGATGAAACAAACCAAACAAACCAGCTGTTTTGCACTAAAACAAGCTGATTAAGGAGAGCGTGGTAGTTATATCCCTTTATGTGACAAGTTAATGATAAATTTGAGAATTCCATTGAATTTTACCACTCTCTCCCTATAAATTCTGTGGAGTTTTAAAGAAATCGAACTTTATATTTTTCAAAGTTCAATTTTTTATGGGGAAAAAAAACTCCACAAAATTATTGAAAAGCAATAAAAGCAGCCCCACTACTTACGCCTCAGCGGCCTCCAAGCGGGCCTCAGCTCTCTCAAGATCCACCTCAGTGATAGCCAGCTTACGAGCAGCCTGTAGGATTAACACACCATACTCTGTCAACTAACTTGATCTAAATGTTTCCACCACTTCTAACCACATTTTATGTGTCTATGTTTGCAATTGTAATGGTGTGTAGGATGTGATCAAATAATGTTGCAGAACTAGTAATAAGTGTAGAATGGGCGTCTGATAAAAAAATTACAATGAAAAATAACTTGACTTTAAAATGTTTAGCAATAACTAATTGCAACTCTCTAATAGTAAATTTAGTAACCTGTATGTCATGCTCTTTATGATTCACTCATGCTTAGAATGTTATTCATGCTTTTTTCATTAAATTCCAAAAAAAAGTGTTTAATTACATCTCTTTTTTTTTTCAAACTCATGCTACAATATAACATAGGTGTGTTGCTTTTTATTTTTCTAACATATATTCTCTTAATTATCATGCACATTATTTTCACTGATCATTACAACTAAAGTAACATGCTGACATCGTCACATGACGATGCTATCAGTAAGCTGGTTAGCAGAGAGGTGCATCTAGAACAAACAAATGGTTATTGCAATTATATGACATGATCTCAATTCAAATGTCAGCAATGTGGTAAACATGACAAATAATCTACTATTAAAACAAGTTATTAGGTATTAAAACAGGTTACAAAAGTTTACATTGAAAATGTTAACTAAGGGCAAACATTTTTTTCCATCTGTTTATAGATTTAGTTTCTTGTATGCATCAAAATAAACTCAAGACAAACAAGAAAGATGACATCTAAGAGGAATACTAAGACAATGTAATATTCTACTACTTAATAGAGATGGAAATGTTCCAGAGTGTGCAGGAACACATCATCTAACCAAAAGAATTTTAAAAGTAAGATGCCGAGCACAAATGAAAACCAAACAACTAGTCTCAGCAAAAGATCAATCAAAAGAACTTGAAATATTTGACATTCTGTGCAGGAAAATGTAACTGTTCAATTCATGTGATAAGAAATATGGCACATCGTCAATCATGTCATCTATGGTGGTTTAAACTGAAAATATTAAGTATCTGGGATCTGAACTAGGAATAAAAACTGGCTTCAGGACAGTGAATCTATTCAATGTCACCTCATCATATTTGCGATCAGTATCTTCTGCTATCCACTTGGCTTCTTCCAATTGCTTTTCAAGGAGGTCGAGCTTTTCTTCATCTCCCTGACTTCTGTTTTCCAATACCTTACGCCCTCTAGACAAAATAAGGAAGCAAGTGATAACACACACACTAATCATGGCTAGGAGTTGTCCTTTAAAACAAATAGCCAGCTGCTAGCCATGCAGCAAGGGCGCAACTTATCTGCACAAATTTCAGCCGCTGCTACATTACTACAAGACAAACAGAGTGTGCAGATCCGCAGATATGTGAAATGATGTGCGCCGCAAAAGGATACAGAATTAGAGCTTAACTGCAGAATGCAATGCCAATAAGCCTTACTACAAAAAGCTCCTTTAGATAAAGCAGAAGTCTGTGCTTAGCAATCATAACAAAGCATTAGATATATTTTGCAAACCAAAACATGATGGTGTTATAATTCAAGACAAGTTAAAATGGTTATTCATCTGCAAAATTTTAAGGCTTGTTGGTCAAAGAATGATTGTCAATAACTGCTAACATGCTGCAGTTCTTTAAGCCAGCCTTAGCATGGCAAGCCAATCACCTCATCATATTTTCGCTCAGCATCTTCAGCAATGTATTTGGCTTCTTTCAGTTGAGCCTCTAGACCATCCAACCTCTCGTCATCAGCTAAGCTCCTGCTTTCCAGCACTTTGCGACCTCTGATAATATTCAGGACAAAAAATAAACAATTTGCTAACTTTAAAAAAAATTCAATTCACAATATTGTGGTTAAAATATGATGGCCCAATCAGCAAAAACTGGATAGGTCTGAAATAAGAAGAAATAAAATTAGTCTTGTCAAGACAAGTCTTATCTTTAGTTCACTTTGGATTTTGATTTATTATGTTGGAATATATTTGGTTTGATCAGATGGCCGTACAAAATATTTGGAAAAAGGGATGCCCGAAGAAAACAAATCCAAAATGTACTGAAAGGCTTCCTGTGACATTGTCTTTTGACAACTAGTTGCCCCATTCAAAAACCTACCTCATCGTATCGTGCTTCTGATTCACTAGCTACCTGTCTGGCCTGTCTGAGTAGTGTTTCTGCTTCTTCCAATCTTTCATCCCCAGCATTTAATTTATTTTCTACTGTTCGACGCTGCCTGAACCCAAGGAAAGAAACAAAGCATGCCAACACATAGGAACACCATGCATTTGATATAAATAAACCAAGTTACAATTTTCTTTTTAGCGTCTAAACTTAACTAATTCCAGAAACTTTTGCAGTTTCAGAAACTGTAAAACAAAAAAGAAGTATGAAGCAAGACTTGACTTATTTTGAAATAAAGTACAAAATTAGCACCCCTTTTCACAACCAGTAATGTAGTAGTTATTAGCAATTTTAAAAATATTGTCAATAAGTAAAAAAAAAATAAAAAAATTATCAAAAAAATACAAATAATCTTAACTTGACAACTAAGTAATTTTGTGTGTGTGTGTGTGCTAAGCACAGGATTAACAGCTGTTTCTCTCAACCCCCAGCAGCTCTAAAAAAAAAAAAAAAGAACCTTGAGTGATATTTGAATAATTATATAACAAAAAACATTCATTAAAATTTGCTAAGTTTAATGCCAAAATGCATATTTAGTCAAAAGGAAAGTGCAAATTTGTTTATGTTGAGCACAGGTTTAACACTGCTAAGTACCTGTTTCTCGCAACCCCTGCAGTTACCCAAAGAAGTTTTTAAACATGCACAACTTTCATACTAGTATGTAAATAAACAAAACTTCCAGAAGCTCTAAACAGCAAAGCTTTGGGAAATATTGTAACTATGGAATTATATACAAGTTCTAAAATCTAATCATGAAATTGTTAATACTGCCTAAGATTAGAATATACTTGTAGAGAGTGTCTCAGTTCTCACCTTTCACTTTCATCTGCTGCTTTAGATGCTTCTTCTAATTTTTCTGTGGCACTCTGAAGACGTTCCTCAGACCTTTCCAAGTCCTCTTCTAAAAGTTGGATACGCCTATTCAAACCAGCAGTATCACTTTCCAGCTGTAAAATTATTGATAAATAAAGTTAATATTATTTTATTTATATATTAAACTCTTAAGAAACTATATTTGCATATTTATGAAAAATTAGATAGATAAAAAAAAAACCACTGAATAACTGATAGCAATTGAGAGACAAATGATCTAAAAAATATTTTGCATAAAATATAAGAAGTTTACTTAAGACATAAAATTTTTTTTTTTTTTTAAATTAACAATACTGTACAACCAATGTCAAAAGCTAAATAATACCAAAAATAGTATGAATTTAATAATATGAAAATACTATAAGTACATGAGCTTTCATTAAATTTGCACTTTAGAACCTGTGAGTCATTTCTTTTTCCTTTATTTTAAAATTGCATATGGTTGGTTCATTTGTACAACAAATAGGTATTAACCTAAATAGCATAATTTTTTTTTAAATAAAAAAGACAAAACAAAAAAGTGAATATTATGGATATTTTCAATGAAATTAACATTTTGCTAACAGTTTTATGAATTGGAATGATGGCAAAATACCTACATTGGTATGATTTAAGCACTTTAAAAAATTCAATTCATCTGCATAGTAGTTGTAATACCAAAACCCTGATGTACTTTTCAATTAATATATTCCCTAATTGAATACTCATTAAAAAAAGTGATGTAGCCCATCTTATCTCATTTTATTAGGCTTAAAAATTTGCCAGTGATAGTAAAACTTGTGACATGGACATCATATGAAATCTAAGACCCAAAAAATGAATTTTCAGGTTGTGAAACACTTATGCCTTGCAAAAAGTTTGAAGAGCAAATTATGCTTAGAAGGACTTCAAACACAAGAAAATTGACTGTTTTCAACAGCTTTTTTACACACAGGAAGCATTATAGTCTGATGCTGATTCAGATTTCATGATTCTTTTGACATGAAAAAAAAAATCATCCTACATTAGATAAATAGGGAATTTTAATGTTTATAAATGGATGCAACAAAAGGTTTATTGGGATGCCAACTGGCAATATTTGCTTTATTAGTGGATAGATAGCATATACATTTTTCTGTGTTTTAACATTTTATTCAATTAAGCAGTCAGTTTTCATATGAAGTCTGAAGCCCAGGTCAATGTTATAATCAGATGCTCAGAGGTGCAGTTAAAGAATAAGTACAGTTGTAGTTTATAATTATTTTATTAATTTTTTTTGGCTGATGAGATAAAAAAAAAAAATTTTTGGTATATTTTTTTTGTAACAACTTTTCCATACAATACAATAAAGAAACCTAGGAGAAATTGAACATGATGGTTACCACAGGCTTTCTGCGAATTCTTACAGCCAGTTATTTGCATGCTTCTTTGAGATAGGGTGGTTTCCAGGTAGTTATAGGTGTAACAGAATTATAATGTTATCCTTTGTAGGTAAGGATCAATGTTATTACTTGTAGGTGTACAAGTTAATACATTTTCTTGTTTTTTGCATTAAAGGATAAAGTGACTGCTGACTATTTAGCTAATACCAAATACAAATGTTTAATTACAATCAAGAAATAAATACTCTCTATTTAAAACATATTGCAATCTTGTCATTTTCACAATATTTTTTGGGAACAAAAGTAGGTTCATCCAGTATATCAAGCTTTTTTTCCTGAAATATTTAATAAATATCTCATAGTTAGCTTATTTCTTTTATTGATTTTATATTTATAAAAGTTTTAGGATTTTTTTTTATGTTGTTGAAATTATTTAATTATCTCTTGTAGTTAGGTATTTCATTAGTAGAAAATAGAAAAAAAAGTGAGAATTTTAACCTATAAAAATTTTAAAATAGCATAAATTAAATTTCAGTTCATTGTACAGCAAACTAGACACCCTTTATCAAGTACAATGATAACAGGTGCAAGGATAGTTTTAAAAAAAAATGTACCCTATTCTACTAAGAGAAAGAAGGGAAGAGCATTAAAGAAGAATGATAATACAACAATGTAACAATTTTTCTGTCCCCCTCTTTTTTTTCTCTCCACAAAATTAATTTTATTTCTTAAAAAATGAGCATAACAACAGTTTAGTTTATTTCTCTATGGATTTTTTTAGACAGTTTATTTTAGTATGGCAATAAAAAAAAAACAAAAAACATTTTATTCCTGCCAACTGTTTGAAGAATAATACAAATTTATACAATATTCCTATCAATCCTTTGACCATTGCTAATAATCCTAAAGGCATTCTGCTTATCTAAATGGATGCCATTTTTATAAGGGTAAAGTGTGCTTCCTTAGGTGCTTAGACTAAAATGAAGTGGCTACATACTTTATAGCTTACTTTTATTTGATTATTTAAGTTTCCTGGTACAGCCAGAAAATGTATAGATCTACTGAAGCTCATTTCCCCAATATTTTTATTTAAGTGAGAGGGATAGAATATCAAAATGTCAACACTGTATTATTATATAGAAGGTAACATTGCCCTATATATTGGGTAATTTAGACAAGTCTAGAGCCAGCAGCTGATTAGTGTCTCGTTAAATGTATAATGACATGACATCTGATACATCAATATGCTAAAGAAGGCTTTATTTTAACTATTAGTGCTGCACCTTGACTGCTTATATCGTATATTGGTATGAATACCAATAAATATCCCTATCCAATGCACGTATCCAATGACATTAGCAATGCATCTATAAATTTAATTATACTGACTAGATCTAGAATCTTGATCCAGACCTAGACTATTACTTGTAATTTGTCATTCTGTATTTAACACAGCTCTTGTGTTAATAATAGATACAAGTCAAAAAGAAAGCTGTTTATTGATTGTATAAAACAACTATAATCTAGTTATCTAAGTCTAATAATCTAGGCTCTATATATATCTTAATCTTTAGATTCTTTATAAATCTAGATCTAATCTACAACATCAACATCCATTCTATACTCAGGTCTATAGAGACTATCATCTCTTTCTACTTTATAAGGCAGTATACTAAGATGACTGATTTATATAGTATAACAATAATTTTCTAGAATCTAGAATATGTGATCTAGATCTTACACAATTCTTATTCTTGACAGTCTAATCTAGATATGAGGTCAATAATAGTTGGAGTATAGAATATATAGATCAAGATCTATAGTCTAAGAATTACATTGACTTTCTGTCAATTCTGACTAAGACTCTAAACTCTAAATCTAGGACTAGGACTATGGCTATGCCATATCAACTTAACTAGATATATGCTTCAATACTTGTAAGGTCAACCTAGTATATATATAGATCTATCTAGTCTTCTAGATCTATAATGACTATAAGTAGATGATAGATCTAGATTCTAGATCTAACTAAATCTAGTCTAGATTACTCTAGATCTAGATCTAATTCCTAAACTTTTAGACAAAACTAAACAGCTTGGCTTAATTGGCTTGTAACTTAATTAGAATAATCTAGATTTGCTTGTAATTCAATGAAATCTATTCTAATGCATAAAGCAGCATATTCTGCTTATTCATTCATTTCATTGCGTATCTAACTATGATGATAAACTGTTAGATCACACAAATCTACCCTACTAGATCTATGATCAATGTACTTTCTTTCTGCAGCGACCCAAAGATCTTTTAGATCATGAGAGTCGTGTTACTGTTACTGTTAGTAGACATCTTGACTCTAGATCTATCTAAACGCTGTTACTCCAAAAGAACCGACTTTTACATTAATAGTAACTATTCTAGATATCTAGATCTAGACAATATGATGTCAATATCTAGTCTAAACTCTAGTGATCTAATCTAGATCTTATATTTATATTAGTTAGTGGTATGCCTCTGGCCTAACCCACCTGACAGATATTGTCATCTTTGCGTGACAATTCCCGTTTTAGTGCTTCATTTTCGTCTCTAAGACAATCGTTTTCTGTTTTTAATACTCCCATTTTCTGCTTTAAAGCACCGAGAGCACCGGCAGCTGCATTTTGCAAGGCCATTTTTTAAAACTTGTGAGAGAAATCTAGAGCTAAAAATGTATCACTATTCAACAACACACAGGAACACAGCACAGGCCGGCTTTTCAGACCGTATTACACTTCTCCAAATTTAAGTCCGAGAAACAAAATAGAAAAATACACAGAACAACTCTCTCCTAAAATACTCTGAAAATCGCTTGCACAGTGTGAAATTGTTAAGATCCGAAACTTCTAATTGTCTATAATATATTAGTATCCACTCCCAATTCGTCCGTAATTTGCAAATTGTGAGTCACTAAGTATCTGTACGCCAGTTTGTTAATGTGACAATACGAGACGTCACGTGATGCCATGTCCTTCCGTCTTGCCTTAAATACCTGGCTGTTCTCTGACTTTAAAAACCTCCCTCAGAAAACATACTGTTTACCATATAAGGAATATGACATTGACAAATTGACGAATGTCAAAAAAAAATTAGATTTTTACACATTATAAATGTAAAAAACGCTTACTCTTTTCATTAAAACACTTTTAAAAAATAGTGAAACGGTTGACGATTCACTGAGGGATATAGATCTACTTTTTTTGTAAATATAATAGTTTAATTTTAAGTGTCACAAAAGTATTTTTTTGTGTGATCCTATATTATTAGCGCTCCTGTTGTAACAGTTTAGCATTTCACATAAAGTATTACATTTACATTCTTTTGACCTACAAACTAGTAAACTAAATATACATTCATTGATTCGAAACGATACAAGCTCGACCTGATAGTTATTAAACAGTTTAAAGAATCGGGCTTTAGATATATGAAATGGGCTTTACAAGGACGGATGGAACATGCATGAGGATGGGAAGGGAGTGTACGGGCATATCTAGACTATTCTTGAAGATTTTAAAGTTATCAAAGATGCAGAAATCCATACTGGGACCATGCTAAAAAAAATAATCTTAACAATTATTTCACGGCTCAATATAATCAGAAAAGTATGCTATTTCTATTTAGCTTTAAGAATTCACTGAAATCTAGTAGACCTATACCTTATGAGACCAATCATAATTTAACCACATACCTTCAGGTTTAGGGCCTAAAGTAATTAGCTAATAGTTTCTTAATTAATTAAGAAAGTTAAAAAAACAGGAAAAAAACACTTAATACCTTTATTGACTTCACTATAATAGTGCATTTTACCCAAATATAGGATACATTTCTATCTTTGATATCAACGAGTGAAACGTGTAAAACAACCAAGCTTTTTGTTTCAATAAAACTTGTTCAAATGCGTTACAATACATTTATTTTTTAGCGCTAATGGACCTGAGACAGGCAAAGGTTACGAAATGTAGGTCACATCTGGTTCAAGGTAACAACGTGAAATACTGTATTCTATATTATTCCTTATTACACTCGAAGACAACGTTAATGTCTTGTATATTAGAGCTGAGCATACGTATATACATACATAAAAGGCATATATAACATGTAAATAGGTTGACACAGAAAAATGTATCAGACTGCAAGAAAGATCCAGAGCTTAAGCATTAAACGTCTGCTTTGTATCGCATGTATATGTATCATTCACTGTATCAGCACTTAGCTTCATTTTGGTTTCTTTCGTGAACAATGTTATTGTGACTTTTGTGTGTGTGTGTGTGTGTTAACATTTTTGCACATGTCATTTCATCAGCAAGCTTTATTTAAGAGGAGCTTTACATTTCAACAATAAATAAATCTATATCAGAATGAAACTTGAAAGATTAAGAAAATACAATAATCACCTAACTTCAAGCTACCCGTAGACTACCTTTATTTTTTTGTTTAAAGGATACTGTTTTTAATCCCCAATCTTCCCCCTGCACTTAATTGATTGCACACGATGGTAGCGGTAAGACATTTGTTTTAACAAAAAGTCAATGTCGGAAAAAAAAAAAGACATTTGGAAAGAAGAACTGTCAAAATGTTCAGAGCATACTTTCGGTTTAAGCTATCGGTGCCTTGAGGTTTTCTAGAATTCGGCACACGACCTGTGAGTCATCTTCCCTTGCAGACGTAAGATGTTCTGAAAATGATAGACTGGGGATAACCGGTTCCTTGGCAGGAGGATGGTGAGTTCATGAAAGGTGTGTGTGTGTGTGTGTGTGTGTGTGTCAATGTGAGTGTGTGGAAGAAATCTCTGGCTATTTACTTAGCTCTTCGGAACAAAAGTTAAACAAAATCTTTCAGGCTAAATAGAATCAAATGCAGAAATCATCTTTAAAAGGCAATTAATTAAGCGTCCAAGAAATTTGTTTGAAATATTTACGCAATGTACAACCTGGTTGTTGCAAGTAAAAGGTCGAATTCCTGTATTAATTAACCATAACCCTGTCTTAATTAATAAAGAACTTATTTTGTTATTTAAATTGAGTCTCGCTCTCGTAATGTGTGAACACAAAATTAAATGTTGCCTTAAAAATGCAGGTCTATTACTGCAACAAAATTAATAATGTGTTGTTTTTTTTTAATGGAAAGAAAATAGCGAATGTGTGCCTTTGAAAGGTAGTGGAACAGGAATAGTGCATCGGCTAGTAATACATTGGAGTGTTTCTTTTAGAAATGCGTTTAACTTAACGCTTCTGTGCTTACTATTATTTCTAGCAATAAAATTCCAACGAAGAGATAGCAAACAGAGATATTGCTCATTATTTCGCCTTGAAGAAAAGTGGTGGGGGGTGTACAATCAGACAGGAGGCTCACACCTTCCCAGCCTACTTTGCTAATGTGAGCAAAACGAAACGGGGGGGGGGGGAGGGGAAGGAGTTAAGAGTGTGTTTCAAGATACACAGGTAAATTAGTTGCCACACTTTCAAGGAGAACTCTAAGAGGAGATGAGGAGGGGGGCGTTTCGGTGCCAGGCAGCTCGAGTCTTGTCTGCAGACACGTATATAAACAGGCCAACCAAAAAAAAAAAAAAGGCAGCCAGGGCGGGGTGCGAAAGTCTGGAAACGTAAGGCTGAGGTAATTCTGGGGTGGAGAATAGTGCAGCAAAGCCTCGCTTTGAAGTAGCCTACTGCGCACTATGCCACGAGTGTGTAGCGCTTGTATCTACTACACACATATCGTAAAGCTTATTTATAAACTGAATTACTTTTACACATAACCCTATTGTTCAGGCACATTACTTACATAAGTAGGTTTTACAGTAACAATGCCTGTAGTAATAGCTTAAAATTGTATAAACAATATATATTCCAATCCGTGTTTTAATCAAGATAGACAAAACTTGTACATTTTGTTAGATTGAAATAAGTCAAACAATAAGAACAATGATAATGATTAATGTGAAGGCTTATCTAAATGGGGTCAAGGAATGAAAACATACAATGGACAACGTGTGTGATGGCATGACGACACAAGTGGGCTACCCACCCTCTGAGACACCTGGAAAATGTTCTGAAGCTCTGTCCCAATGATAGCAAATTTGATCATAGTGTTCGAGTTTATGCCTAGCTGGGTACATGGAATGAAGATGCCCCCTGATAGTCCAGCCCTGCTTTGCCTAGGGGGGCGCCTAGGTCTGTTGGCCTCCTGCTTAGCATCGTCTGTGAGATCGAGCTCTAAGTCCGAAAACAATGGGTCCGTGCTGTTAATGATCCGCTCATACTCTATAATACCGTTTGTGTCGGGCTGAGCGGGGTTTCCACCCTCGGGATCCGGCCTCCTGCTAGAATGTTTTCTATGTTTTTTTTCACTAGTGTCACTTTTTTCACTTTTGACTTTCGAACTTTTGGAAGATCTTTTGGAACTTTTAATACTGCCAGAGTTATCACAGTCGCCTGCTTCGTTACCATCACACACTTTTTCATTATCCTGAGACGAACACCGTTTATCGCGTTTCGATTTCTTCTTTTTCTTTTTGTCAACAGTCCTATTTTTTGACGAAGCCAGTGCTGTGTCAAGATCAGCTGATCCTTGCGATAGATCTTGTGATAGATTTGTACTAACAGCTGATAGTTGTGACTCCTGTGACAATTGAACACTTTCAACATCATCTGCTTCCAAGAATTCGCGATCGCCCATAACACTAGGCTCACAAATATTGAGGAAGTTCTATGAAGGCGTTAATATACTTTGTTTTTCTAAATTTATAATAAATAACAAAGTCACAAAAAGTTTACAAACTATTTTTGCACGTGGAAATATTTCCAAGTCGATGAAAGGGAGGCTATAATCACAACAACCGGAAGATAAATATAGAAACTTATTTTTCCTCTTTGCGGCGGGGTGCACGCCAAATCCTGGCACAGCCTGATAAACGACTTGCGCGGCGGATTCCTCGCGTTGCATTCCAAATAGGGCAGTGATGACGTCACTAACCGCTCCTCGCGATTTTTTTTTTTTTTTTAGCTATACTTTCTTTTCTGTTATAAAACACACTTACTCATTCTTGAGAGAATCCACTATTTGAAATTGAATCAAGGTTTAAGAATTCCCTTTCCCTTGTTATTTTAAAAATGAAAGTATTTAAAATATTTTTTTTTTATTCAAACAAGTCAAGAAAAACAGTTATGGTCTATAAATAAACATATAGTAAAAGTAGTTCGGGCTTTTCCTACGATGAAGACACGCCCCTCTCTTTTAAAATGCTTTCGTAGCAAAAAAAAAGTGTTGTGAATGAGTTTTTTTTTTTTTTTTAATTGCAGATGTCAATTTGAATTCGACTTTATTATTACATAATTAAAATGTGCTGAAAATTACATAACAGTATCATTTTTCAAATGTAATACTCATTTGTAGAAGTTGTGTGTAGGCCTATGTGTGTATTTTTTTCTCTATCTCTCGATTGTTTGCAGAAAACATATTTGTGCCCTACTTTTTGTTACTCACATTGGCATAATAAGAATATATTTAGAATCAAGATCTATACATCAATCCAGGATGGTTCCTAGAATATATATGTTTATATTTTAAAAAAAAAACGCCTACGCACAACTTTCGCATTAAGAAGGGTGGGTTTTATGTTGAAAAATTCTTTTTTTTTAATGTATCCAAAAAGGCAGTATCTGCCATGTTCAGAAAGCATATATCCTGTACTTCAAATGTTTGCTTTTTATTTTAGGCATGCGTAATTAGGCTCATACCTTATTCACTTAAAAAAAATGTTTCTCTGTTTGTTCTTTTGTTACTATTTATGTAAACATTCACCTCGCTTTTTTTTTCTCTAGAAGCTCGCTCTCTCGAGACACAAACCAGTTTGGAAGGCTAGATTATATGTTTGGTGATCATTGAAGCGTTCGCTGACATTCTAGAATCTAGATCTATATATAAATTCCACTTTCGAATGGATGGCTCTAGCCCGCCTAGCGTTCGCTGGAATTGTAGCCAACTATAAGTAACAAGTCTTTATTTTAACATGTCACAGGACTCGGCAGTCGTCTTTTAACAAGCAACTAAGAAAATTGTACATTTATATTAGGACTGCTAATGCCAAAAAAAAAAAAAAAAGATTTATATCGCATATTTTGTAAATAAAAGCCTACCATAGATTGCAAAGTCTACATTTCTAATTGAGAATGTTGTGCATTGTTATCAACTCATAACAAAGGCTATATAGACTTAATGTTAACTCATGAAAATAAATGATAAGAAGTGTAAAGAATAATCTAGCAAAAGACAAAAAAAAAATACATGTAAAAAAACAGCCTCGCCTATTCAGTTTGCGACATACGGGACATAACATTTGAAGCAATTGCAGTTTTTAAACAGTTATGACAACATTTCTTTTAGTCACACATTTCCATAGGATAGAAAGGGTTAACACATCAGCGAGCACAATGGTAGCACATTACACATGGAATAGAAAGCGAGCACAACACCAAAAAGAACACTTTGCTATGGAAGCACATTTCCAGAAGCATTTTATAAGCATCCTGTACAATAGATTTAAAATGGTACTTTTACAACTGACTCACCAATACAAAACCGTTTTGTTATCCACAGAAGCATCTTAAAAGCGTTAACCACAGCAAGCTCCAAAGCAGTTAAGCAAGCGTAATCCACGTGTATAAGGTATATACCGTATTTCTGTGGCAGGAACTTTACAATTCCTTAGTGTATTCTCTTGCGTTTTTAAAAAAATTAACTCCTCATAATTTTGAAGCCAATTTAACAAACTTCTAGTCACTAAAGTCACTTTAAAAAAACAAAATGTCGCCTAGATTTATAATATGACCAGATGGCTAAATTAATGAAATATTTAATTTAAATAAATAAATTATTTAAACAAAAACACACACACACACATGGCAAACGTTTCAATGAATGCCTACCTCAGCAACGTGTTTTTCTGAAGCCTCTAACTTGGTTTGGGCCTCTGTCAAACCCTCGTTGGCAGTGTCGAAGTCGTTCTGAAGGTTGGAGAATTTCTTCTGGAGGTTGTTGAATTCTTCTTCCAACTGTGAATACATAGGACACACTAGTGGTTAGACAATAAATTATGCAACGAATCATTTCCCTCAATACAGGTTAAGTTATATAAACAATAACCTCAAGAAAGGTGATTTGGTCTGTATTGAAGTGTACACTTAAATGTAGCCTCTGGTGTTTTATTTGGGGTATTATTGCATAATACGGTTATTACCAAGAAGGAAAGTCAACGGTAAGAGCAAGTTGCTCTTCGCTTAAGTGAAGTTAAACCTATTAGCATTGATGTAAGCCGAGCAAAGTTCCAGCCTTTGAAATATTTTTTTCTCTTTTTTTTTTTAAATCTCATTTCTTGTAAATAAAAAAAAAATATTTGAATAGTGCTAAGATAATCTCGCTATTCTGCATAGAACTGTTGTGCAAGTCTTTTGGCTCTGTCAAATACATGAAGGTTTTATCCTCTTACCTCATTTACATATTAAATTTGTCATTTTCGTGAAATATATATCTTCTTGTTGTGTTAGCGTGTTGATGTGCTGTGTCAATACAATACAACGGGTTGGGAACTACAGATTGTTTTCTTATAAAGAATATTTCTATGCTTTGATGCTTTTCCTTTGTATTACTACCCCCCACCTCTGTACTCTCGTTGTACCCCCCTCATCATGTAGGTCTTTTGTTTTCGTGCAAAGCTCATGCCATCTGCCTCCAATCGCTGTTATGACATTCAAATGTGTATGTTATAGTCATTACCAAGTCTGACTACAGGTCGATGACGTCACAGACACAACAGCCATGCTTACAAACATGCCAAAGTTTATTGCCTGATAAGCATTTTTTTTTTAAAGAAAGAATCTCCACAGACAATCTCTTTTAATAATATTTTTCTTTTTTTTTCTTTTTTTTTTTAAATTTTTCCTTGGTTATATCGTATGAGTTAAATACAGACCCAGTTCTTGGTTTTAAAGACACAATAAAGGACCTTATGATATATATATTCTCTCTTTCATAAATACACCTGCACACATATGCTTATGAATAAAATTGTATTGCCAGAGTATAACATTCACTGATCAAACTTGTACTGTCCTAACCAGATTATTTAGAGAAAAAACAAACAAGAACATTAAAAGCACAATGCGAACTATTGAAATAGACACTCTGTATACTTTAAAAAGTAGCATATCAAAAGATTTAATATATAAGTACATAATGCACTCAATTAATTATATAGTTTAAATTATTCGAAGCGATCACCAAAACCATACGACTGTAGGCACCTAGTTCTAACTTTGTTCTATAAGGGTAGCCTTCCTAAGAGACATTTGAGCTTATTTTGCTTAGCAAGCAAATATAAATAGTTATATAGATGTATACGTTTATTGTATAGTTACTAAACGTCTTAAGGCTGTCTTTAGTTTACAATGTATAATGTAAGTAGGCCTACAGCCAAGACTTGCAGATGTAAAGCAATAGATTTCTTACATTGCGATGAAAGAAATCGTTTCATAGAACAATTTCTACTTCAACATTAAAAGTTTCATTGAACTAGAATACATATGCATCATTTATTTCTCATGTTTTTGGTGTTACTTTGAATGAATAAATTGGACAATACCTTATTTTTGGTCTCCTCTACATCGCGGAGTTTTTGTTCCATCTGTTCTGCCCTGTCGATGGCATTTTCTTTTTCCATTTTCATGGCCAACATCTTCTTCTTGATGGCATCCATGGCTGCTGGTTGTTTGGTTGCTGCTGTAGTGGGTTGAAAAAAATAATATAAGTAGGAATGAACTTATCGGTTGCTGTAGCTGCAACTGACGATGTTGGACGCTGAAGAACGGACTTGGACTTGAAGGAGCTACCCCTAAGACCCTGCGGAGCGGAGGAAGCTGATGATGAGGAGAGAAGAACTGTGAAGAAGTAGTCGTGTCGGTCCTACACACTCACTCACTACACACAAACCGCCGGCTCGCACGTTCTTGGACGAAAATCAGCGAAACTGAGGCTCTCGCAGGTTTTAAGACAAGATGCCAATTCCAGAACAACTTCCAAAAAAATACCTGTGGGGAGGGGGGTGTGAGTTTAAGTAGTGGAACAGCCAAGGATGATAACGAGAGAGGGGAGAAGAAAAGGAAAAAAAAAAGTTTTTCAAAGTGTTGAGGCTAGACTCCCTGTATTACGGGATGAGCTCGTCCTCGCACGCGCTCGGATGCTGATACGGGCACCACCTTGTTTGGCGTGAGTTGTTCTTTGCTTTTCTAGAAGCCGGGTCTATTGAATGGGGGGAGGGGGAGTAAGCACGAGGTGAGCTATGAGAAAAGTGAAGTGCCTAGCTTGACTTTTTAACTCAGGTAAAAACGCTTTGATTTCGCCTACAGAGAAAAACGATGAAAAACAACATGCACACAAAAAATATCCTAAGCCTTAACTTGCTCGTTTCACCCCGCCGTCGAGCGTAGCCTTACAACATTTGAGATTCAAGCTTGTTGAAACAATAATAATGAATAAAATTCTCTAGCTCTCAGGCGAGATCCGGTAATCCACATTGTCTACAGAGGCACCGACCTAGGCTCTGAAGGTCAAGGGTCTGGCGAAAGGCGAGGCTAGGAGAATGCTCGAAGCGATCACCATTACCCAATGGCCAGGTGTGCATTGTTATTACAAGAACTAATATCTCGTGTTGTGCAATCAATATTTTAGTATCTGATCATTATCTTTCGTTTGAATACATTAATGAACGTATCACTTTCTTAAGCAAGCACCGGTGGGATTTTTATTTTTTTTTTTATTGTCCCTTTCCTGCTTACAACTAATCAAGTTTTCAAACACAAAGCAAGAGTCATAGTAAACAAGCTGAATGTCATAAACTCAAACCATAGGAGATTTTTTAAATTATAGAGCAAATCTATAAATAGTTACTTTTTGTGTATCCGGTTCAACGAATACCGGAAGTATGTATGTATTTGAAAAGGCATGTAATCATTTTTGTGGACCTTGTAATTTCTCATTATTAAATTTCACCTTGTAGCCCGAAGCATTGTGATATTGTTGGCAACACTGGCCTTTCAATAGATGCATTTGGCACTGTTTACTTGTCTATTTTATTTATGCTGTTTATTTTGTCTATTTTCTTTTCTTTATATTGTTTATTTTCTTTATATTGTTTATTTTCTTTATATTGTTTATTTTCTTTATATTGTTTATTTTCTTTATATTGTTTATTTTCTTTATATTGTTTATTTTGCTTATGTTGTTATTCTGCTTATGTTGTTTATATTGTTTATGTTGTTTATTTTGCTGATGTTGTTTATTCTGCTTATGTTGTTTATATTGTTTATGTTGTTTATTTTGCTGATGTTGTTTATTCTGCTTATGTTGTTTATTCTGCTTATGATGTTTATATTGTTTATGTTGTTTATTTTGCTTATGTTGTTCAATTTGCTTATGTTGTTTAATTTGCTTATGTTGTTTAATTTGCTTATGTTGTTTATTCTGCTTATGTTGTTTATTTTAAATCTCTCCCAATCTTCCTCTTTTTATTTCCTTACGATTTTCTTCAGGTTCCATTATATCGCCTCCACATTTCTCCATATCACTTCTTGTTTCTCTCTATTTTAATGCTGAAAGGGTTGTCTTTGCAATGTAAATCATATCTTCAAAATCACAATGCAATCAATAGGTTGCTGTTTTTATCTATTTATTAAATCTCATAGAAAACTCCTATGTTGTCAACGAAAAATAAAAAATACTTCACGATCATCTAGAGACCAGATTTCACATAATAGTTTATTAATTTTTCCAATGTGACATAAGAATTGATTTTCTTTTCAAAAAATTGACTCAACAGTTAAAATTGCTGAGTAAGAGCAGTCAAAATGTTTTGGACTTGAAAGGAGCAAGAAACATTGGTTAAAAGAAGATGCAGCACTTCTTCTGTCAAATAAGTAGAGTTATGTTGAAAAGAAAGAGTGAATTTGTCAATTAGTATTTGTATTAATTACTTTGCTATTTTCCCGAATTTGAATTCAGATACCATTTTTTCCCATTAGAGTCTCAGAGATAATTTAAAATATGGTTTTGGGCATTGCCGAGTGGTTAAAAAAAATATTTGTTCTCTCTTCTTATTCTAGTACATTCACACATTTGAATGTTTCTATCACAATTCCTTTAAAAAAAAACGAACACTTTCAACTATTCTTCTCATCCTCAACCACATTACAACTTTGGTCACGCTCCAGTACATGAGAAAGTTGGTCCTATTGTTTAAGTCACTATACATGCTATGGTCAGTTGACAGATGCCGGACCTACAGACCCCAGGTGATGAATGATCCTGTGATCTCCCTAAGGGGAAAAAAAAAACAAGGGAGAGAATTGACACAGGTACGTAATCATCTTTGCGTTATTTTTACTGCCGGGCTGTTGGGCTGTAGACCTGCAATGTAGGCTACAAATGCGATCAAAACCGGGTGTCATTTAAGGAGCCGAAAGAGGAGTAGGCCCACCTGCCCAGTATTTATATTCACTATTTCTACTCATCTGCCCCCACCTTTTTTCTTTCTCTCTCTCTCACAAAAAAAAATAATGGTTGAATGGCGTTTTCGCGAGCTTATTGACAGGAGGGGGGCACGATGCCCAGAGCGCCACCTTCCTATATTTCTATGTGATGCTCGTGGAAAATGGGGGGGGGGGCGCCAATAAAGTACCTCGCCCCTGGGTGCACGTTTTTCTCACTACGCTTCTGTCTGAGAGCACTAGACACGATCAGTAAACAATCAATTTCACTTTTTTTTTTTTACATCATGGCAGTCGCGTGCCAATGTCTACGCCGACCTAATAACAAAAAATAGTACACTAGTGGGCAGTGGGCAGTGGGCAGTGGGCACTGATTTTAAAACATACTTTGTGTCGTACAAAAATGTAAGACGCCCATGAAATCACGTGATCATTGACTTTTAAAAGTACACAATAAACAAAGCCATTCAGTCTTAGAAAAAATATCTTCCCACCCATTTCATATATGTCAATGGGCCACGAAGTACGTTGTAACAGTTCCTTCACTTCGCCTCGGTGGCCAGGATTTAAATAGAGCGTTTTGTCGGAGAGGGGGGGGGGGGTTCATTTACTTCAATTTGGTCCTCTTCGGAAAGCGAGGCGTTTTGGTGGACTCTTAGGTAAAGCAGGGGGGATTAGTCGGTAGCACACAGAGTCGACCTGGTGTATGCTTAGGTGTAACTGTCACACTGACAAGTATCTCCCCCCCCCCCTTTTTTTTTTTCTAACCATGTGCGTGTTGAGTTTCACTGTCTGTCTGTTTGTGTCTCACTTGCCACGCGTCAATGCCTTATAAGTACATGAAGGAAAAAAAAACCCGCCTCCGGGGTAAAATGGATTGACTGGGTACAGGTGTCCACTACGCACTTAACAATATTGTCATTTTAGTTGTCGTACTTGTTGTTGCGTCCCCTTCCACCCCCCACCCCCCTACTCCTCTTGTCACCGTGAAATGAAAGATCGCCTAACGTAAAGATTGTTATCAATGAGGCGACTGTCGTCAACCAGTTTACGGCAAATTGAGCTTTCTTTGCAATGTAACCGCAAAAGGGGGAGAAAAAAAGGAGGGGGGGGGGGAGCAAGTGAAAGTATTGTATCGTAGGGGAAGGAGAGGATGGTATCTCTCCGGAACTAGATGCCATTCTAAAAACACTCCTACCCCCCTGATTAAATCTACCAAAGAGAAAACAAAAAGGATTCGGAAATTTGCAGTTCTGACGAAGAGGTCACAACAATTAGGAAATTCTGAAACGCCCCTGGTTACGCAAAAAAAAAATAGGAAATGGGTCAGTAGAGGAGGGTGGAGGACGTATTTTAAATGTGATTGTACAAGACTGCTCATTAAAATGAACCTATTTCATTACCAGGTGATTACTAGTGAATCCCTCATAGTCATAGTCAATGCACAATAATCTCAGCAGGAACGTAACTCTACATGATCCAATCAATGTCTGCTTTTATCAATCTGCGATGACCTTAACATTCAAAGATTTGACTTATTTTCTGACTCAGGCCTTCGGCACTGCCTCGCCCCTTTTCTGTTCACATTTCGTGGATATAATATTATTCTGTTTACGGATTTAAAAAAAAAAAAAATTTATTTATAGGATATGTTACCCACCCCTCATATTTTTTTTCTTGTCGTTGTGTTTTAAAAGAGAAAAATCGATTAATAAAAGAAAAAAAAAAAGATAAGATTCGCACAGAGATAAAAAGGAGTGTTTACGGTAATGCTTTCACCGGAAGACTGACAGTTTTTCTGTGTTTTAAATAGTTCATTCACTTGTGTTTATTTTCAGTGTCGAACGTTTGGCTTTGCTTACTGCTAATAAAACTTTGCAAACTAATAGCGTACAAGAGAGAGAGAAAGAGAGAGAGAGAGAGAGAAATGTGGATCAAATATAAGGAACCAAAATTTTGCTTGCTGTGTTTGCTGCATTCCATTTGATGCATAGAGGGACTGTGAGCGGTTCTCTTTTTTTAATCTTTGCAGTACAAAGTTACGAGTTATTCTGATCCCTGTCGTTGTTCAAACGAGTTACTAAAACTACATAGAAAAAGAAACAGTAGAAGGTCAATATATTCAGTTCATCCTGAGCTGCTTACGTCATGTAAATTTCTCTTGGTGCTTATTTAAAATGGCTATTTTTCTGAACGCTGTTTTTGTTTCAAAGACCCAGCAACTGGCTTCATTTCACATTTTGTTAGACGAATTCCATTTGTTTAGTTTAATATGTTTCAAATGTTCCTTCAGAATTGAAAATTATTACATTCTAGCCCAGATCTCACATAGGACGGCGCAGGATTGCGGTGTGCAAGGTTCGAACCTGGAACCATCGAAACGAAAGTCCAGTGCGCTCTCCATTGAGACCAATCGTTTCAGTAGACCCGAACACTGTTCTGCGACGTCTCAACCTGTTGTCCGTTTAGACCAATAGCTCATTGCCACGTCACAGCTCGTCTCCTCTCGGCTAGGCAGCCATTTAGGCGTGATCTCCATTGTACCATAGTATTAGTTCCTCCCTGATAAGAGAAACTGTTGGAAGGTTGTCTCGCAAAACCTCAAAAGAGATCTTCTTGGAAAGGAGAGTTCCTTTACCATGCTTGTGTAGTGAAGACTGAACCGGATGAGTTAGAGTTTTGTCTCCAATTGACATGCACGACTAGATTGACACTTCGATACGCGTAGGCCGTAGGACACAAATATCTTCTGCTATGAAGGAACGTCTGTGATTTATAATATAAGATAAGACACGCAGATTTTTTTTATTTTTTTTTCTTCTTTTAAAAAAAAAAAAAAAAAAAAAAAAAGCAGATTTTAAGTTGCGTGCTACCAAGAAGATGTATATTCTGTTGAAAACCTGAGCTGCTATTGATGTTTTGATTATTTGCCACCGATAAAGTGTGAATAAACTTGACTATAAGGAGCTAGAATTATTATTTCTAGTCCAGTATTTTACATACCAAATTTACATCAATAAAATTTTACACAAAATGTGGATAAAGTGAGAGTACGATTGTAATATCCCGGAGAATATGACAAAGCTCTCGCAGCGCGGCCTGTAAGAAATTCTTATAATTTTCCTCTATCGTAATATTGCTCTGCTATCACGCATATTCTGATAAGGCTGCATTTTATAAAGTAGAAAGGAAATCTTCCCCTTCAGACCCTGCGATCTAGGGGGCAGATGATCTGCTTCCTTGGCCAACGGTTAACAAACAGGGTGCCATGTGGCCAGCACAGCGACCAACCGCCTTTACTTTTCCCAACCAAAGTCAGGCACCGTTTAGAGATGGGTGAATTCAGGGGCGCCCCAAAAATCCCGAAATTCAAAATTCCAGTCTTCACCGTGATTCGAACCCAGGACCCCAGGCTCGGAAGCCGAGCGCCTAACCACTCAGCCACCGCCCCCCCCCCCCCCCCTGCGTTTTATGCACAGCAATTATTTCTGTTTGGCGATGGTCCCTTAAATAACTTCGTAGCGGCGGCCATCTAGCTTCCCAAGCGCAATGTCATACCAGTTGCATTGTGGATGAAAATGTGTGGCTCACACACAAAGAAACAATCACAATCTTTCTGCTCTACAATCCTTCCTCTTTACAATCAGTGCGATGAGATCACCTTCAAGTCTGCCAGCCATTCCCCCTCCCCCCTTTCCAAACAAAAGGTAAATTTGGGCCTTTCGAATCTTAAGTGATGCATAGTTTGAAGGTAAGTCTCTCACCTGAAAGGGTCATGAAATCTTTCATTTGAACAGCTCAGTAGTTAGTAAGCTCCCTTAAGGTAACTCAAGGTCCACGGAGACCTGATGGACTCGCAGCTCTCAAATTCTTGTATTCTCGGATCCCAAAAAGATTTCTTCAAAGTGCCCATAATTATTTTTCTAAAACAATTTTCATTAAAATTAGAAATGCAATGTTTATTCCTGTGTACGTATTGTCCACATCAAGGGAGAGAGCAGTGGCTCGCAAGGACCCAGTAACACACATTTGAGACCCACTGAGCTAGATCATTTGGTATTCACAGTGACTTCCACAAATAGGCCTACCTGGTGATGCATACAGAATTTACCATGTCTACTAATGTCTACCATGAACTGCTTCTGTTTCCCACTGCATAGTCCTATGTCTACCATGAACTGCTTCTGTTTCCCACTGGATAGTCCTTTGTCTACCATGAACTGCTTCTGTTTCCCACTGGATAGTCCTAATGTCTACCATGAACTGCTTCTGTTTCCCCACTGGATAGTCCTATGTCTACCATGAACTGCTTCTGTTTCCCCACTGGATAGTCCTATGTCTACCATGAACTGCTTCTGTTTCCCACTGGATAGTCCTATGTCTACCATGAACTGCTTCTGTTTCCCACTGGATAGTCCTATGTCTACCATGAACTGCTTCTGTTTCCCACTGGATAGTCCTATGTCTACCATGAACTGCTTCTGTTTCCCACTGGATAGTCCTATGTCTACCATGAACTGCTTCTGTTTCCCACTGGATAGTCCTATGTCTACCATGAACTGCTTCTGTTTCCCACTGGATAGTCCTATGTCTACCATGAACTGCTTCTGTTTCCCACTGGATAGTCCTATGTCTACCATGAACTGCTTCTGTTTCCCACTGGATAGTCCTATGTCTACCATGAACTGCTTCTGTTTCCCACTGGATAGTCCTATGTCTACCATGAACTGCTTCTGTTTCCCACTGGATAGTCCTATGTATACCATGAACTGCTTCTGTTTCCCACTGGATAGTCCTATGTCTACCATGAACTGCTTCTGTTTCCCACTGGATAGTCCTATGTCTACCATGAACTGCTTCTGTTTCCCACTGGATAGTCCTATGTCTACCATGAACTGCTTCTGTTTCCCACTGGATAGTCCTATGTCTACCATGAACTGCTTCTGTTTCCCCACTGGATAGTCCTATGTCTACCATGAACTGCTTCTGTTTCCCCACTGGATAGTCCTATGTCTACTATGAACTGCTTCTGTTTCCCCACTGGATAGTCCTATGTCTACCATGAACTGCTTCTGTTTCCCACTGGATAGTCCTATGTCTACCATGAACTGCTTCTGTTTCCCACTGGATAGTCCTATGTACCATGAACTGCTTCTGTTTCCCACTGGATAGTCCATGTCTACCATGAACTGCTTCTGTTTCCCCACTGGATAGTCCTATGTCTACCATGAACTGCTTCTATTTCCCACTGGATAGTCCTATGTCTACCATGAACTGCTTCTGTTTCCCACTGGATAGTCCTATGTCTACCATGAACTGCTTCTGTTTCCCACTGGATAGTCCTATGTCTACCATGAACTGCTTCTGTTTCCCACTGGATAGTCCTATGTCTACCATGAACTGCTTCTGTTTCCCACTGGATAGTCCTATGTCTACCATGAACTGCTTCTGTTTCCCACTGGATAGTCCTATGTCTACCATGAACTGCTTCTGTTTCCCACTGGATAGTCCTATGTCTACCATGAACTGCTTCTGTTTCCCACTGGATAGTCCTATGTCTACCATGAACTGCTTCTGTTTCCCACTGGATAGTCCTATGTCTACCATGAACTGCTTCTGTTCCCCACTGGATAGTCCTATGTCTTTCCAACACGATTGACATTTTACGACTTCAAAATATCGTGCGATTTTACAATGTATTCTACAGTTATACTTATAACTCGAATTCAATACAGAAATATCTTATCTTATCTTATCTAATGAAATACAGACATTACTTTAAAAAAGAAGCCGATTACGTCCTACGCTTGTTTCTAGGTCAATCCAGTCATGCATGTTAATCAATGACTTAAATTCTGCCAAGTCATTGGTTTTCCTGGCGGACTCAGGCAACCCATTCCATACTCTAATAGTACTAGCGAACAAGGAGCATATACCACAATAAGCTCCTATATCATGAGCTCCACTATAAAGTTCACCACCAAATGAGCTACTATAATTAGCTCCACCATGATAAGCTCCACTAAAATGAGCTCCTCTATAATAATCTCCCACCATAATAAGCTCCACTAAAATTGGCTCCTCCACGATAAGCTCCATTACAACGAGTTCCATTAAAATGAGCTCCACTATTATGAGCTCCACCATCATAAGCTCCACCATGACGAAGAAAGAAGTGCAGACAGAAGATTTTCTTTAAATTTAACGTGAATCGATTATTTTAATTTTCAAACTTATTTCCGGCCTAGAACTGCGCATGACTATATTAAAAAAAAACAGCTGTCAACTCTTTGTCAGAAGGTATGAAGAATTTTGGTCTACTAAATGTCATAATAACGAGTATTTTAAAACATATCTAGAGGTTTGTTTTTTTTTGGACTGAATATTTATTATCCGACATATTTTTATTTTTTTTATTTTTGTATGTGTGTAGAGTTGTTGATTTGAGACTGAGATTGTGGAACGCCAGTAAAAAGACGGTGGAAAAAACCTGATAGAGTCCTCGATAGATTCTCACACTGCGATAGACTAGACCCTAAGAACGGTAAAGACTTGAGTGGAATAGATGTGGTCAACAGTGGATCTCTCATCTCCACATCATACTAGATGGCAGGACTCGTGAAAATGAGGAACTGGAAGAATCTCAGAAGTTTATTCTACAAATATTTACACACTAACCCGTTTGAGACTCGAGCAGTAGCACACGCGCAAGCTGTCAGCGCACATAAAATGTCAGTGGCAATTAAAAACATCGTGGCAGTCAAGATATGTCGAAGAAGCGTAACGACAGAAATAACAACAAAACATTGACAATATAAAACTGTCAGATAAAAATGTCACCAGACAAGTACGTTATGTTACATCATTGCGTGTAATTAATTGTGTGTTTGCGCACTGCGTGTGTGTGTGTCTGAGTGATTCTGTCCCCCTTCTCGTCTGCTAAACTGTTACCTGAACATAGCGAATGGAATCAGCAGATCTCAACAAACTATAAGAAAAACAAATGGCTATCGTGGGCCTGTAATAAACGAATATAGACGTCAGGGGTCACCCTAAAGGTTATAACCTCAAAGCACATTCTGGGGCATGTATACAAAGCACACACATACACACAACTACTTAAAGGCAATCACACACACAACCATAAATCATAACATTCGAATTAAAAAATTACAATTGTAGCTAATGAAAGGCCTCCTTTGCAATGTAGTCTAATCTGACAACAAAACGAGAACCCCTGGAAGGTTTATAGATAATAGCTCAGCTGTGTCCGTGAGAGAGTAAGCAGGCAGTCGCTCACCCTCTGCCTCGTACTCCCACAGAACGTGCTTTAACAAAACACGCATTCTTTTCCTCTGAGGTTTTCGTAAGCCTCACGTTTACAGCGAATAACTTGAAGCGCTGCTCTCCCCTGACCTTTGTGCCTTTTACATTGGGTCAGAGGTCGTAAAGTTAGTCGTGCTGAGAGGATAATCTATAGGCCTACAATAAAACTATGGTATAAAATATTATTTAAGTGTCCCTTTCCTTTTAAAGTGATTTGAAATGCTAATGCGATGTGAATGTCTTTTTCATGTAATCATGTAGCACTACAGACCTAGAGTAGAAGCTTAAACCCATCAGCTACTGGATGGCTGGATGGTCGAGCGGTATGCGCACTGGACTATCGTTCGGTCGTCTGGATGGTCCTGGGTTCCTTCCCATTGTCCTTCGGCAGGTTTAGACTACGAAGTAGATTGTCTTCATTTTACATCTGGCAAGGTATTTTGATTCTGATTTCAAGAGTAAACTCTGGATTTTGGACCGACATTTCCGATCGTGACTTGAAGATGTCTACCAGTGATGTCCAGCCCTTATTCGTCCACCAGGCCATATAAATGTCCAACACTCGCCGCACCACCACAAAAATAAATGGACAAAATGAAATGAAGTAGATCAGAAGCGACTCGGATAAACATTTTAATTTTGTTAATTAACCAATGAAGTTTAATACAGGCGACAACGCGTAGAAAACAAGCAAGCAAGAGTTTCTGGCTTTGCAAGTCAATCACTTCCAGTTGTAGGTCTGTAGAGACACTTGAATTTTCGGCCATAAATGGATTCAAAGATCATGAAATCCAAGAATCTTTTACTAAAATAATCCCTAAAAGGATCTTCCCCCTCAGAAGTTTTTTATTTAGCTGAAGATCATGTTGGAGAGTGTTATTGGTTAGGAAGTCGACACTGTTCACCCTTTCCCCCAGCTGAATGTAGAGTTACAACTTCGTTTGTAATGCCCTCATATACAGGTCAAATCAACTTTTGCTTCCCTTGTAGTTTGTTGTTGGCTTATTCAGATGCACAAGAAACCCCCCCACCCCCCCCAAATCCCTCATGATGGGTCGCTCAGTTACGTCATTTTCTTGGAAGTCATATTCATAGGTATAGATTTTTTAAACAATGTACATTTTCTACACGATGCTGACCGGAGAACACTGAGTCGTGGGTCATATTTTGAGCACCCATAATTTATACAACTAACTATTCCTCAGTGATACCCAAATTACAACCCGAGGGCCATATTCGGCCTGTGACGGGCTGATAACGGCCGTCAAAACGTATGCCACAGTGCTAGTTAAGCCGGTACGGCTCAATTACATTGTACTAGACGTCTTTAAGTTGGTGCGAGCCGTGACACAAGTTTGGGAAATTTCTATGTCCACTTGGCCTAAAAAGTGTAGGCATATCTGCGGCATACCCTTTTGTGATATTTATTACCTGAAGGAGTACTACAGACCGTGCAGACATCTTTGGGGGCCCTAAATATACCTAAGAAGGTTGTTGCAGTTTCAGACCTGCCACAACACACAAAAAAAAAAGTTTATTATAAACAATACAAAAGAGTTGTGGGTAGACACAATGTGAAAGAGCTCAGGGCAAGCAAAGGTTTGGGGATGCACCGCGATAGACCCTATGAGCATACACAATACAGAAGAGATATGAGCTCCCACAATACGTAACCAATGCATGAATAAAAGCATACAGGAGAGTGACAGCTTTTCGTCTGATTACAATGACAAAACTGAAACTAATTGCACCGCGTTAGTCACGAGTCATTAGTTCAAAACCAACAAAGTGTAAAACTCATCCACCTTCTTTTTTTTTTTTTTCTTTTTCACACTTTCCATTTCCCCAATAGTTGAGGCCTGCCATTGTTTGCATTGGTTTGATGACGTCTTTAGGGGAGGCGATTTTAAAATAAGACAAAAATTGAGAAACTGAGAAAAAGCGAAAGAAGGAGAAGGTTAGGTGTGAGAGAAAACGTACGAATGAGAGAGAGACAGAGACAGAGAGAGACAGAGAGAGACAGATAGTCAAGAAGGAAGGAGAGGGGGGGGGAAGAGGGGGAAGAGAGAAACGAACGAAAAGGATGGGGATATAAGGATGAACGATAGGGAGAGAGAGAGAACGGACTAAAGAGAGAGATGGGAGAGATCACGAAAGAGAGAGGGAGAGAGAAAGGGAGGGGGAGAGAGAAAGAACGAACGAGGTTCTCAAACTTTTTTGACCCGGGGGCCCCTTTATAAAGTCAAAACTTGCCTACGGACCCCTAAGGGAAAAGGCTACATAAATGCATATTATAAAAGTAACAAATGTAAAAAAAAATATATACTTATTCAAGACAGTTTATTGAGATTATAATTTAAAAAAAAAAGAATGACTTGGATGAGGTTGATGAGATTATATGAGTGTAACTCATACAATAGATCTAGACTGGAAATCGGAAACAAATTCGGAAACAAATTCTTATCCGCGATTGATCGATTCACAGACCTACATAGAATATACATATAGAGAGAAAAAAATAATAATGCAAAATAATTTTTCGGATTTCCTTTAGAATGGGCTATTAATCACAGAACTATGTAAATATATGAAACTAAGCCATTTCCTGTTAGTTTCCATTGAGATAATGTTTCAAATATGCTAGATCGAAATAATTCATGTCTGTTGATTTTAATCATCTTATGTACATTTAATTAGATTGATTAGCCTACCTGATTACCTAGATCTTTCTAGATCATGTATTTAAAAATGGCAAAATAATAGATCTAATTATGAGGCGAGAGTACTCTTATTTTTGATGTTCAATTAGCCTACTAGATCTAAGCATTAAATGATTTGTTACATAGATTAGGGTTGAAAAAAAATAACAACCTATAACTACTTTACAACTCAACGCCTTGTTTCAACTTTAAAAACATTTTTAACGAAGGGAAGGAGTCCTTTGTAATATCTTTCTGCGGATCCTTTCGATAGTCACATGGACCCCTGGGGATCCGTGGACCACAGTCTGAGAATCAGTGGTCTACATAGTATAATATGTACTACGAATTCTAACTTTTCATTTATTTTTTTTAAACAGACTGGGCAATATAAACAACCATAACTTTCCTTTTCTTGCCAAGAAAGTTTGTGTGTGTATGTTATTGATTTTAATTGCTTTATTGTTACTGTCAAATATCCCAGAAATCATCAGGTTGTTGTAAAAAAAAAAGGTAAGTGAAAGGAAAAAAAAAGAGAACCAGGAACAGCAAGTGATAGTGGAGCGAATGACTTTTCACTGAGAGCACCAGTTATGTCCCATTAGCTTAGAGAAAAAAAAAAAGGGGGGGGGGGACTTCTAAAAATATCTCTACGCCACGTGTGCTGCTGAGAAGCTCTGTTTAATTCTCCTGTGAACAAACAACTCACCTTAAGACGTACATAAATGGGGGAAGGGGCGGAGGGAGGGTGTTTGTGAGAGGGGGGAGAAAGGGGAAATGAGTAGGAGGATAAAAATACACATACTTTGTCTGTGCAGACGAGAAGACTTTTTTTTTTAAACATAGGCCTGCATTTTTTTTTCAGCAGACGATTTTTAAAACTCCATGTGTATAGTAATTGCATTTATTTTTTAAAATTGTCCTGCTAAAAATATCTTACTTTGGTTATTTTGACTCGTTCACCCCCCCCCCCCCGCCCCTTTTATCACTCAGAGATTCTCTGTCTATTTTAGCCTTATACTTGTGTTATTTCTAAGTTATTTCTTTGCAATCGTAGCAATCTCCCCTTTGAATCGACACGCTAGATCTATTTGTAATATTGTGAATATCAAGGATTTCTATACATTTCAAATTTCGTCATCCTTATTTGGCATAAGACGTTTTCAGAATAGACGTCTTCCCTTAGCAACTTCTCATGTGACTAAAAAGGCCAATCCTTGATATACAGCTGTGGTTACGGGTTGGGCATCTGTAATCACCAGGCGACATTGCACTTTCACCCTTCATTCTACTACTACTTCTTCTTCTTCTTCGTTCTCATTGTTATGTTGGAGCGTTCATATGACTAGACCAATATGTGAGATGAACTGCGCAGTGGTTTCCAAATCAGGGAGCTCTCCATAAAGTTTTCTTTCTATTTGGGTGATTTGGGGCCAATGTCTTATACTGGCCTCTTGGTAAAGAGAGCAGTTTTGGAGGACGTGGTCGGCATTCTCTGGTGATACTCCACATGGGCAGATTTCACTGGTTCCAATTTTTAGCTTCCGGTACATGTGTTGTCGCATTCTGTTGTGTCCGGTCCTGAGTCGAAAGATTAGACGTTGGTCTTGTCGGGATAGCTTATAGTAAGAGTCATCTTTCTTATGATTTGGATGAGAGCTCGTCCATTTCTCATTTATTTTATTTACAATTAACTTCTTCAATTCTTCTGGATAGAGTGCAGAGTTTATTTGTGAGTTAGTTCTCCCACTCTTGGCGAGTGTGTCAGCCTTCTCATTTCCTTCTAGTTGTATATGAGCTGGTATCCATTGAATAAGTTTTTTTGCTTTTGTTGTTGAGCTTTGTAAGTGCTGTTCTGAGGTTTTTAATATAAGAGAAATCAGAGTTTTGCAAGCTTTGGAGGGTTGTTTTCGCATCGGTTAGAAAGACAATCTGACTGTGTGGGGAACTTGGATGATTTGCTAGCATGGTAGCAGCTAGTGCTAGTGCTTCCCTTTCTGCTCTGTGACTGTCAGAGAGCTCTCCAGTTGCAAGGGATTTTTCTAGTTTTCCTCCATCTGGCCATTCGATGAGTATTCCAGCTCTTCCATTTGTGGTGGCTTTATGGGATGAGCCATCCGTGTAAACTCTGATCCACTGATTGCTAGGATAATTGGCTTGTACAAAACAGTTCACTATTTCCTTGAGCTCTGTTGGTCTGTAGTCAGATTTTCTTTTTATGTTTTCAATATGGTCCCTAATAGTAGGAATTGGGCTTTCGTCCCAGGGTGGAGATTCATTATAGTGTATCTACTACTAGAAACACAAATATAAGGTAACGCTAAAAGTGGCAAAGTTTCTGACACTAGTACTACCAAATACAAAGACATGTGTAAATACTTCGTGCAGTTTATTATCAAAACCAGCCAGCTGAATATATACCAGCAAAACAAGAGAGGCAGAGAAATAGAGACAGAGAAAGAGAGACAGAGAGACAGAAAGGTGACAAGAAGACTGCTGCTATTCATTTCCAAAATACAATAGAAAAGAAAAATATTTATTTAAAAGGATTTTTAATTCCCCCCGCCCCCTTCACTCTTTCCCAATGCTTGTGCACATCTAAATCTAACACAACCTAATCTGATTTGGCAGTAATGTTTTTTTTAAAGCTATACTTCATCATTTTTTAATGGTCTTTGAAGTTGTTTTTGCTTTGTACATTCACAATTCATAACAATCCAAAACAAACAGACACACACACACACGCACACACTTAAAAACATCAAGACGAATTGCACATGAATCTAGAAACTAATGCGACAACAACAAACACACATACAAGCAGGCACACACACTCAAAAAACAAAACATGATGCACATAAATCTAGATACTGATGCGACCAACACACGTTAGCACATTGCACAAAGACACGCCCCTTTCTAGGTGAGTCAACACACGGACTGCCCTGAAGGATATATCTTGTATTTTAACTCCAAACATCTCAAAGAGCAAGACAAATTTACCGTCTGACACTGGAGAATTAAAGAAAGGTTTCTTCAAAATGTCATTTTACTGGTTCTAAAAGTGGGGTACGAGTTACCCCCCCCCCCTTTTCCCAACTTTTCTCTAATAAAAAAAAAAAATAAGAAGTACGAGTCCACAAGAATGAATTTTCCATTGATACATGAATCTTAAGACTAAGATCGAATATCTAGTTGGGTGCATGCTAATCAACGAAAGCTGGGCGACTAACTGGTCCTGGAATAAGCTTCTCACCTTGAACACCATTCAGTAGGGTCGCTTCTGTCAGGGATCAGACAAACAGACGCCCAGTTTCCTATCCATGTTAAAATTTCAAGTTCAAAGTTGTGTACTCGGAGGTACTATTCTAAGGGTATGAGAAGAACAGAAAGAGCTAGTCAGCAGGTTTACCAGACTATTTGTGTCTCTTTTAGCCTTGTCAGCATGAATAGCAACAGTTGTGAACTTCAAGCTATCAATATATATATATAGTTCGTCCATCGTGGTTCCATGATGACCACTGGGATGACTGAGGGATTTGCACTAGGGTTTATTGCTTACTCATGTGGTTAGTGAGACCTAATGTGAGCCCGGAATGTTCGGCTGCACACAGGGCAGGTTATTCCTGCTGGAGCTAGTGTCATTGGTCTTGCTTTTTTCTCTGACGCTTTTCTTCTGCCAGTGTTATTCTCTTGTTCTCTGCTATTTGCGCTAGTTTTCACAGCGCGACGCCACGATGCTCTGTCATGTGCCTCTGTCTCCCAGGTGGCTGGGTCAATGCTGAAGGCCAAAGGTGAAGATTGCATGATTCTCATCATGTAGACAAAAGATAATCATTTTGTGTTATTTCCACTCGGGAATAGTCGGTAATATGAGTAGAAAGAAGAGAATTTGACTTCATTGTCAGCATGACCCAATAATCACCCATTCCACAATTTAACTTGATCAACATCTTGTCAGTCGGCTCACGTTGAAGTTGAAAATAGAACTTGGTGAAAATGGAATAAATGGTGAACGCGTATGTGAAGAGTAGTGGTATGAAGAGATCATGATTGAAGTTGAGATTGCATAAGAACTAATTCCAATGCCTTTAAATCGTTTTCAAATAATAATAAAATTGACGGACCTGAAGACTAATATCTGACACATGCTTTACCCATTTTAAACTAAATTGTTAGACCATAATATGGATTATTACTAATTTCATTTTTCTTTTCCAGATAATTTCTTGCTAGAAGTAATAAACCAAACTTAAGAAGTACATTTACATTTGAAATAGAACACACGCATGCAATTATGCACTAGTACAATGCAGCAGATATACAGCAAAATGTGGCAGATATTCTTAATACGATGGGTGGAAAAAGATTAAATGTTTTCTATGGTAGGGTGTGTGCCAGGATGCAATACCACAGTGTGTGTACGAGTTTCATAGTTACACCCAAGTGGAAGCTCCATGTTAGGATCCTTGTGGAGGCCCCCCACCCTTTTTCGAAAGCTTTAATAAAACTGAACTTATCAATAGTAATACTTCTATCTAAAAGTTTGCCGTATGTTATAAAAAAAAAATAAAGTATTTGTAAATTTATTTTCATTTTCCTTCTTCAAAAAATATTTAATTCACATTTTTTTAAATTAAAAAAATAAACGTATACTTTTGAATTTGTTGATGCACAGCCGTAAATCCGGAGCTGCATTCATAATTTATATATTGCGAGCACGCCGACACTTTCTTAACCACGACAGCGTGACCAGCCATAAGATTTTAAGTGTTGTCGGTAAAAATAAAAGTATCTAACCTTGTCGAAATTTAGATATTTTTAAAATCTCTATCGTGGTGGTTCATTTCTTGTGGAGTCCTTGGGCACAGAGGCGTAGTGAGCAAAACGTGCGCCGGGGGCAAGGTACTTTATTGGCGCTCCCCCACCCCCATTACCCATGAACATCACATAGAAATATAGGCTTACAAATAAACAGTATTTAATAATATAATACTCATAACTTTAGAATGTATGACCTAACTCTGCGTGTGGCGCCCCCCCCCCCGGTGGCACCCGTGGTAGGATGCCCACTTGCCCCCCCCCCCCATCACTACGCCTCTGCTTGGGCAGTAGCTTCACTAACCCAACCTTAAATCCAGCCCTGTGTATATCCTTCCCTTTAGCACACCCTATTTAACCCTTGAAGGGCTGAGCTTTTTTACAATGAGTGCACACAAAATGGAATTACAATCCTAGTGTTTAGAGGCTAAACTACCATACGCATCTAAAGGGTTAATAAATCTGTATGGTAATTGTTATGTGTATTTCTCTGGATAATTCTATGAGTGAGACAACTGACACAACTGCAGCTCTAGCATTTACTGTTCTTTTTTTAATATTCGAAAACAACTGAAGTGAAGGGAGAATAGCTTTTTTTTCCCCCCTCTCTAGTGTTTGTATTACTACGCATGATGGCACTACTTTTCTCTTTTTGACTTGTTGACCATATATAGTTAAGTTGGCCGGTGTAGAAGGGGACAACCTAGGCGTGGGGCTATGTGCTCACGCTTCTTTAGGCGTGGTTAGAGTGACCTAGATAGAGTCAAAACATGTGCGTTAGGACTTGACATAGAAACCTTCAAATAGTCGAGTGTGCTTCTGTCGTTGACGTAATTAAGGCCGTGTCAGTAGACCACTGATCGTTCGTGCCTACTCCCTGCCTCCTGTTTGCTGACTCATGACTTTTGGAGTTTAAAACACAGATTGTAGAAACATTGCACATTAATCTCTTTTTTTTAAAATTTTCTATAAATTATATTTTTTCCTTAATTTTTTTTTTAGCTACGATATAGCAGTTGCCGTAACGAGAATTAAAGAACCTTCCTCGTCCCCTCCCTCTCTGGCTATGCCTCTGGCATTTGTTTTCTTCGTAATTGTACTTTCCAGACAGTGCTAAAACTTTGAATCAAGTGTGTCGTGGCGTGTTCACTAGTGAGTTGTTCATTATAAGGCATTCAACGGTTCAAATCAAAATGTATGGCCTGTATTGTTCTAGGATCTCTATGTCTTTATGATGCCTTCCGGTGATTTACGTATGGGACAAGGGAGCTAATAACGAGACCTTAACCAGCAAAAGAAATGAAAATATTTTTTTGCTCGAGAGTTATGTATATAAAAAAAAAAACTTCAAGTGTTACGAATTCCACCCCCTCCCTTTTCTCCCCCTGTCAGAAGCTAAGGTTTTCTTTTGTCCACTTGCCCAATAGGCTTTAGGTTTAGTAGTGACCACTTGAATAAAAGAGGAATGTTTTTAATTAGGACCCGCCCGTGGGGTTTAGCAACAGAATATGCACAGGCCGCTGTATTTATATCCTTAGAGTTAAGTGATAGAGTTCGATCTATATCCATTTAAATGTATGTGCTGTGTAGCCATCACGATGACAGGACTGGCGCGTGCCTTTAACGATATCTGTCACGGATGTATTTAGCGCTGTCAAACTTACTGACAAAGAACGGCTTTGTCTGTTTTAAACGTGACAAGCTATGTAGGTCTTAGCTGGGTCTGTGTATCTATGTGAAATGTTGCAATCTTCCTTGATCTAGCGCCGGCCTTGGATAATCTGAGGCCCAAGTCGAAGTTAATTTTGTGGTCTCATATGAAATTTAAAGAAAATTAATAAAAAGAAACAGCGAAAATGATCAAAGAATGCAATTTATTGAAAACCTACCCGTCTATATCTACATCGACAAATAGCTGAATTCATACATCGAAAATTATCGTGGTAGAGAAAGAGTTAAACAAGTAAACATAGAGTCATTAAGGAATCTCATCCACGTTTAGTAATTTTTACTATACCATTTATTTTAGTCCTGTGCGAGGGCCCCACTTGTGTCTATTGTTCAAACGTATGTACACAAATGAAGCCAATATGCTTTATAGTATGCTAACTTACGACATTGATTAGTTTGCCTATGCCTAAGGCCGGCCCTGCTTAATTTTTTGGCCTCACTGACCATTCCTTGTTAGGGTTAACCCACTGACCTATTAAATGCGTTCTTTCATTCAGTGCGCGAACAATAAGAATGATCTCAACTTTGATTTCACTTAGAATCTTAAACGCGATATGAACTGAGTGGTAAAGCGCTTGGTTTCCGAACTGAGGGGTATCGAGTTCGGATCGGCGAAGGTTTTGGGATTTTAAAATTAGTGCTTCGGGAGGTGTCTGAGACCACACAACATTATGGTTACCTGGTCCCCGTTTCCTATTGGCAATAGAAACAATTTACATCATCAGCTCTATAGGAGGACGAAAATCTAAAATGATTTTTTTTAGACGTATTAATCTAGTAAACAACTGTTCTTGAACCGAAATTAAATGTTTCCACAACTTTTGCTGGTCTTCTAATCTGTTAGATGTCGTTACCTTGCAAGAGTCATTGAATCAAGTCATCATTGTTTTTAGCTTTTGGCGCCATTGACTTTACCCATGGACCCTTTGTAGGTCATCCAATCACATAATTGTAAACTGTGTCACCTTCGTGACCTTTGATAACTAAGGGGACTTAATGCAGATTAGGGACGACTTGCACATGAACAGAGTAACAATAGCACCCCTTACAAACCTTTCGGTCCATTGGGTAGATGGTGACAAGGTCATATGGCCCACCGTAAACGCGGGAGTCATGTGACAAGCACAACGACCAACCACCTTTTCTTTCTCCAACCAAAGTCATGTAGCCATTAGAGTTGGGTGGACTCAGGGGCGTCCTAAAAAAAAAAACAATCCCGAAATTCAAAATCTCAAACTTCACCAACATTCGAACCCAAGACCCCTCGCTTCATCTCTCAGCCACCACGCTCCCAGAGCAACAATTACAAGTCAACAATTGCAAGTCAACAAAACATGGAAAATAGTTCAAATTAGCCTTTTTTTTTTTCATTTCAACTGAATGTTGATCAACCAAAAACAAACAGGCAAGTGAAAGCTGTTTCGTAGGCAATAAAGGGCGGAGTGACATTAATAAAAATATAACTATCGACTAGTTGAGTAGTTAAAACAGTAGAGTCGGTTACCAGTCGCCCAAAACATTCACAAATTTATCATTTTGATAGCTACTAGCTAAGAGTGCAAGCACCATAAATGAAATTCCTTTTAGAGTTGCTATCACAATAACTTAAAAGTCATTTATTGATCTTTGCCGTTTCATACGGAGTGATTCTGACCCATTGGTGACTGACCCACTTGCGTCTATTGTTCAAACGTATGTACACAAATGAAGCCAATATGCTTTATAGGATGCTAAAGGTTTTAACTTACGACATTGACCTCATTTTGGTCTACTTTCACAAAAACACAGTGACCCACTGTGCCTAGGAAGAACAACGACTTTTATATCATATAAGGTAAGTGCGCTCTGGGGTGGGCTATACGCTTGACGGAGACTCGAGTTTCCTAGCTTCCAAACCCACGTGACTTTCTTCTAAAAACGTTCATATCAATGATAAGTATACAATGCAAGTAACAAACAAAAATGTTTTTTGTTTAATCAATTTCTTCTTTATGAAGCGGATACTATAGTCTATAATATCTCATTCTATTTATTTCTATTTATTGCTTGAGTAATCAAGTTCTTCTATTACAGACCAGAAAATTTCTACACAAGACAGTGAGCAATAGTTATCAATATACAAAACCTACTGGACCAAAGCAAAAACAAAGAAAAACAAAGTAAAAGCAAACGTTTCAGCCAGAAATATCGACGTGGAAAGTATAGAAAGGCAAACGCTTATCTTCCTCCATAGTCAAGAAAAACATCATTAGATGTCCTTTTCGTTTATTTATAGCAGATGAAGGCCTCAAGGCCAAGACGTCTTTTGTATTGAATTTGGTCCTCTAAGACTTTCTATATTTATGTCTATTGTAAATTTGCAATATTCTTATGGTGAGAGCTTGACATAACGCATTTTTCCACCTCCTGACCTGAATTTATTTAGATCCGTTTATTGTATTGGCATCTACTTTCAGAAGTAGCAAACAGTAGAAGTCAAGATCTATATTGTTATAAGCGTCACAGACGCTGACACCACACAATGCTTGACGCCTACATGAGTACCTGGCCATGGTTTGGAAAAGGTCATTGATTGTTGGGCCAGGCAAATAAAACACTTGTTAACTGTTGACTATAGCATAGGAAGAATGAGCTTCACACTCCATACAGGCATTTTGGTCTTGGGTAAAAAATGTAACAGTAACTAATCAGCTTTCTCACCGGGCACCTCGTTGGATGTATATGTTCTACCCCTGAATCTCATTACAGAGATTTCGTACTTTTGAGTTTTATTGTCGATTAACTTTATCATGAAAATTACCAATAAAGAATGATTTGAGGAATACAATAGAAATGCACTGTGTGGCCTAAACATAAACGTCCAAATTGAGAAGCGTTTTCTGTTTAATATTGTGCTTATTAGCGTACATTAATTCTCTGTAGAAACAAAACTGAGGCTGTCTGATATTTCCCTGAGCGCCATATTGCACTGTTCTTTATTAGGTGAGGAAAGATATGTGTATGTGGTGTGCGTGTGTATGTGTGTGTGCGTGTGTATGTGGGGGTGGGGGTTCTTACTGCAATCTACTAGCGTCTTTAATCAACCCTGAATTCTGCTGAGTCAAACCTTCTTCTCTAGCTAGTACTCTACAGGTAAGCGCAAACCTTTCTCAGTTTTCCTTACAGGTTAAATCTACTACCACAGTTACTCAGAGAAAAAAAACTGGCCTGTGTGTAATGAGGTGGGTGGGGGGTGGGGGGCTAAGGTAAGTAGTTAGTCGTGAAATGTTAAAGAGATAAGATATTGAAGAATGGACAATTACATCTTTAAACAACATTCATGTTAATGCCATAGGGGGGCATGGTGGCGGAGTGGTAAAGCGCTTGGCTTTAAACCGAAGGGTACCTGGTTTAAACCTCGGTGAAGACTGGAATTTTGAACCATGATTTCGCCTCACTGTAATGGGTACTTGACATCAGTTGGGGAAAGGGAGTGCGGTTGTGCTGGCCACGTGACATCCTCGTTAACTGTGCGCCATAGAAACAGACGACCTTTACATTATCTGCCCCATAGATCGCAAGATCGGAAAGGGATAATTTTACCTGTTAATGTCATTTCTCAAAATTCTGTCACTTTACTAAGCTCTGTCCAGGACTTCTATAATAGTACTATGTGTTTACTTTTCTTCACTGCACGTGAAGCTAAAACAATTTGTTTTTGATTTGGTAGAATCACCATGTACACAAGTGTTGTTGTTTTTTTAAGTTTGAAAAAAAAATCATTTTCTTTAAGACATTACAAATGTTCTTGTTGGACAAAAAGTCGAAAGATATGTTTAAGATGGGAAAACCTAACGTATTAAACCAAAGAAAACATAATAATGACAGACATACATCTACGTAGCAAGTGTCTGTAGAGGTATATCAAACCTTCGAAAACTTTTACATTTACTGTACATTATCTTACAAGTCGGGTAATTGATCAAAGGGACCAACAGATAAATGGACCGTTAATATCTATAATGTTTTGTGTGTGTGTATGCAGGTGTCTGTGTGTATGTATGCAGGTGTGTGTATGCAGGTGTGTATGTCCAGGTGTGTGTGTATTAGCTCCTCCTATTCATTTTGTAAATGTTTGTTTGGTTCTAAGAAGCTTGATATCCAGACGTATCACACTTCCACTTTTATTCACTCCGACTAGACATTTTACAGTCTCCTTAACATTAATCCAAACAAACTTAACAGACACCTAGAATAGTAGTTAAATAAACAAAAATGATCTACATGTATGTCTAAGTACTTTGTACACAAGATAAACTGTTTGGCTGTTGGGACTAATTTTGTCTGGGGGGGGGGGGTGGGAGGGTTAATGAAAACAAATTAAGCAACTAATGTGTGTGCGCGTGTTACTGCAGCGTTCGGACCCCATGATGACCTGCTAACTATAGTGAAAAAACGCAAGCTCAAAATCTATGGCTCGTAAAGACCTTCCTTCAGGGAACCAGGAAAAAGAAGAAGAGGCAGACAGAGAAAGCGATAGGAGGAAAACATAAAAGAATGGACGGGCCCGCCATTGAAAGAGGTTCTAAATAAGGCAAAAGACAGGAAGGAATGGATAAAGACGGTCGACGAGTCTTGCTTGGTGCCCCAACGGTCCAACGGGATAGGTAAAGGTAAAAGGTAAGGTGTGTGTGTGGGGGGGTTGAATGTATGTATGTGTGTGTCTGTCAGGGGGAAGGAAGGGGCTGCTGCAAAAGATACACAGAGTTTCGTTGTCACTTTTTTCCCGTCTGAACCCCAAATATTTTTAGAATGCAAACTTAATGTTCTCTGATACTTTGACAATAAATAATGAAACTATAGGGATAAAGAGAAAAGATCTGCTGAATGTGTTTCGTGACCAGAAAAAGATTGGTTGATCTTTGTCGCTTGCACATTACGACATAGTAGCGATTGGTATCCAGCCGTGTCGTGTCGTATCGTAAAGTGTGACTCACGACACGCGACGTACTATTGATGTAACCATGATTAAGCGAAATCTAGTATGATTTTGAGAGAAATCCTTACTATTATCACTGCCGAGAGATCTCTAAACAGCCTGACTAATCAGTCATTGTCCAACAAGATTTCTTGATTTGTCTGTTCTAGTTTTTGTTCTTTGATGTACCAAAGCTTCCCTCACCAGAAGTACTGCTCGTCAAACGTTTCGTTTGTTTCACGAATTTCGGATGTTCCTACGGATTTTTACATCGTAGCCCAAAACCTACCGCAATAGGCGAGGGATGACGGGCAGGGTTCAAACCAGGGACCATCGAGTCCAGAGCCACGACCAGGCACCTAGGGCATCCCTATCATCAAAATTATAACACAACCCGTTCTATCTTCACCAAGATAACCTCAGCCAGGCATGTCCTCACTAAGACAGGAAAACCAACGCCTTGGCAGAGTTTAAGTCATTGATTAACATGCATGACTAGATTGACCCAGGGACACGCGTAGGACGTAATCGTCTTCTTGTTTGAAGTAACGTCTGTATTTTATAAGATAAGAAAAGACAGCCCGGTTAGATAAATTTTCATGAAGACAACCCCAGTCATATCTACCTTCACTAAGACTTGACATGTCTGAACTTATTCGATTTAATGTCAACTGATTTTAGTGTATTGATTTTTTTTTAAAATCTGTTCTTGTTTATTTAAGTTGCACATATCCAAAGGTAAACAAATATTAGTCCGTGTATCAAATAGATCTCATCTTAAATGCAATGCTTAATAATAATGAATACCTAAAGCGCCGCCACCCAAGCATCTAGTTTTGTTTTAATGGACTCGTGCAAAAGAAACAAATCCATTACCTCTGAAAACCGCAGGAGACTATAGACTGTCACTAGACTGTCACTAGACTGTCACTAGACCTACTTTTTGTGCACCTTTTTTTTTTTACCGGCTAAATGACCGCATTACTGCCCGAACCCATTCATGCTATTCCCTCCTCCTCATTCAACTAGTCTCCCGCCAAGACAAGCCGGGGGGCGGGGGGGGGGGGGACTAGACGCAACGTTTTACCTATTTAAGGCAATCTACCATCTGATTAAGGTCACAGTTTGACTAGCAGGCTTGACAAGCTCAGCTCTGTTGACCTCTCAAGGTTCTCAAACATCTAAATGCTAACATTTGCAGGGCTGTGTCACCTCCCTCTCAACTGCCTGCCCCCCCCCCCCGTATCCCCCAAAGAGACTTTTAAAACAAGGTTTATAATGAACTTTAGAAAAACACTTCGATAAGCGCATTTGGAAAGACACGAAACTAATCAGATTTACTGGATCTAGTGAAGTGAAATGTTCACTCTTACAGATCATCAATTAGAAAAAAAATGTTAAAAATCGGATGGCTTCTTGGTTGAGTTGTATTCGCACCGAAGTGTCGTCTCGGTGGTCCTGAGTTCGAAAACTACTCGGTGCCCCCCCCCCCCCTGCCGACTTGCAGGTGATTTGAGTTAAGACGTAATAGTTTAAAAGGAGCAGCGCCTTAATAGTAGCAAGTTAACTACAAATATCACTTAGCGGAAGTCTTGCCTCTTTAAGTTGCACCAACTTACGCCATCTCTGAAATATCGAACCACAACGCTTTCATCATGGTTCCATGCTTTCATTTCTGCGGTACTTAGGCCCTACTGTGCCGGCTTCCAAGAAATGAATTGTTGACTAAAATTATTTTATCGACTAGTGTGTACTTCCCGGGTCTCCACTCGTCGGAGAATGAAATCGATCCAGCCTTGAATTTAAACTCGTGAAATGAATTGGTTAGTTGTGATCAAATGAAATTAACAGCACCAGTTAACGTGGAAAGTAAGTACGGTGAGAAAGAGTTAATACTTATGTAATCGTTTTAAAATAAAAATATAACAGTATGGAATAAGGACTAGATCATAATAAGTACGGAATCACGCCCAGTGCACATACATAGTACAGTTAAAAGAAATAGCGTTGTCTTTAAGCAGACGAATCCTTTAGTAAGGCAAAAAAATGACTATGAAAGCAAGGATTGTTGGCTGCATCTTAAAACATCTCTATGTTCTAAACATTGTTTGAAGCACGCGCTGGCCGAGGTTTTACTCATTTCGTTGTTTGGGTTATAAATATCAGCCAGCATCTTGCTTTTTGATATCACATTCGATTGTTAAATGTTTGTAATTCTTTTTCTTTTTTTTTCATTCATCCACGTGCATACACAAATACATGTACGACAAAAGACCATTATTTACTAAATATACAACTGACGATAGGATGTGTTGTGACACTTTAAACATGAGTTTGAAAGGCATTTGTCCTGTTTTTACTCTTATTTGTTTCAGTTTAAAACAATGCCTCATTTTTAAAAACGCTTATTTTTCATTATATGGGTGGATGTGTGTGGGTGTTAAAGTGTGGGTGTTAAAGTGTGTGTGAGAGAGATTTTGTGTGGTTTGAGAAAGGGGTGGAGAGAGAGAGAAAGAGAGAGAGAGAGAGAGAGAGAAAGAGGGAGAGAGAATGTATGTGTACTTAAAAACTCCTCACATTCTTCAGCGGTCTTTACAGTAAGTAAAGGGAACTAACTGAAGGGGTGATTGTGGGCTCAGTTTCCGTTCGCTCTTCATGTAGGTGGGGCCTGCCTGGAGGAGGTATGCACAGTGTGAAGTTGTGACCTGAAGTCTCTGTTGACAAGACACTTACGTCTCCGATATCACATCTTTTGTTGCTGTGACACTGGTAACTTGTATCAACCTGAGGACATCTGTGACAGGTTTAAGATAGACCATCTCCCCTCAGACTAAATAAAATCATACAATTAATCACTAGGCCTACAGTAGCCCTAGCGACTATTTTTTTTTTGCCCATCACCTAGTGATAATTTCGTTTGCAAAGACTTTCTTTCAAAGCACAGTAACAAGATAAAAGAAATAGGGGCAGACAAAAAGAAAGGAAGCGACCAATAAAGAATAGAACGATATAGCTCCTGGGAAGGGAGAATATTGACGAATAGAGGCTGTAGGCTGAAAACTAAATAAATAATAAATGCAGGTGATATATTCTAAATAAACATTAAAAAGACAAAGATAGATTAAGTTAAAATGTTGAAAGTTTAAGAGATGGTATCTCTGATAGACGTCAATATTTCCTGTACAGAGTTACTCTATGAGCCCACTACTAACCATCCAGTGTTATCTGATTATGCACCAAGAGTTATATCTGAATCTAAATAATTTAGATTAGTAAATAAATATTTACACAAATTGGTTTATTATAAATACCAAAAAATCACCGGCTGTTCTTAGGGGTTGGTGGTGGAGGCGAAGCGATGAACGGGAAATCATCTCTACCTCTTCTCTGAATCCTTTGAATGTCAATATTATATGAAGATGTCATGATTGTTATTTATTTTCCGTTTTGCCAGCTTTTCTTTCGTATCCTGGAAATTTTGTTAGAAATTGCTATAGTTGGTATTTTTGATAACATCACCATTAGCCAATAGCCAAGGATAAAATATACGTTAAAATGATTTAAATTATGTTCAAAATTAAGGTCGCTTTAAGAGTCCCAAATTTTCCGCCCGTCAAAAAGTGCCCAATTTACCGGTGCCCAATTTCCGGTTGCCTAAGTTTCCAGACACCGGGTTTATCTACTGATGCAACACGAAAAAGCCCAATCAAGTATAATTGCGTAAGACAATGCTCAGAATGCGGGTCATTTAGAACATGGATCGTGAAGCACTGCTCCTATGAACCAGCTCTTAGTTCGCACTGCTCCTATGAACCAGCTCTTAGTTCGCACTGCTCCTATGAACCAGCTCTTAGTTCGCACTGCTTTAGAGTTATTCAATCAAAAGTTGACGTAGGCTTGGATTAGAGAGGCTACGCAGTAGAATGAGTCCTTTCTTTCTCACAACTATCCCAAGTCACATTGAAACCACACCTTCGCTGTAAACATCCATTGAACAAAAAAAAAAAACGGGATGTTTATCACTGGAGAACTTGTATCATCACCAGACACCGCCCCTGTACTACGCATATAAACAAGCATGCATTTTTAAGAAATGAAAATAGTACATTTGATACAATAAAAGAAATATTGAAGGGCGTGTCTCTGTGAGAATCTCTGGTGAGTCTGGTCAGATACAATTTGTATTTGCACAATAAAGAGAATTAATTGTAACTGTGTCCATCCCATTAAAACTCATTTGGACACAGCCCACACCAAGGAAGTCACTTTTGTTGCAATCTTTGACCCTATTAAAAGTTATTTTTACTAAAGGCCAGAAATAGTATCCTTAGAGATGCGCCATTTGACGCACTAGACATCAACAATTGATCGCTAGTTCACAAAATGTCCGAGTATATCTTGAACTTGATGCCAAGTTAACTAATTGTACTTAAACTTACATTACAAACTTTTTTTAACACACACACACACACACTCGAAATAGTTTAGATTATGCTTTTATTCCTGTGTTTAATTGTTTTAAGTCTTAAGTTAACTAAAAGATGATCTGGCAGTGTGAATACAGTGAGACAGTGTAAGTGTAGAGCTACTTGGAGTAGCACATTCCGAGATATTCACTGATGGGAATGTCATCCCCCCCCCCTCCTATGTTCGTTTTCCCCACGCTAGATGCTCGAGTTACACTGAATTAGAATATTGCCTTTACTGGGAAATTTTAACTGACTCCCTTAGTCCCATGCCGATGACCCAAGTGACCCTTCTCTCTTTCAGCAGCATTTAAGATCGTCTGCTTTCTTGTCTTCGCCAATACAATGAACTAAGCCAATTTTGGTCAAAAGAGAACGTAGCCAATCAATAACTTAAACTTTCAAGAAATCTGTTTTGTGTGATCTATAGTTCAAATCTTTGCTTCGACTTTGATCGACCACAATAACCGTGGGCTCAGTTTCCGTTAGCTCGACACATAGGTAGGGTGGGAGGGGGCTATGTCATGGGAAAATAAAGGGGACACCTATAAAACGTAAAAAAAAAAAAATAGATTCCGTAAATGTTTTGTTGTAATTGTTGATCTCCAGCTTTTCATAGTTATTATTAAGTTATATGTAGAGATTAGTTTGTCCCTCTCCCTAACATTAAAAGGACAAAAACATGGGGGGGGGGGCAGTTGGAAGCAAAGACACTAAACGAGAAAAAAAAAGGGAGGGGGGGGGAGTCTCCAAATGGGTTACAAAATATTGCATATGGTGAGAATAGAGCTGTTAATAGAGACTCCCAACTTATTATGAACAGCCGTCACAGCCGTAATTCAGGAGGCGCGGTGGCTGAGCGGTAAAGCGCTTGACTTCCGAACCAGGATTAGGGGCCACATAACCGTAGGCCACAGAAACAGATGACCTTTACATCATCTGCCCTATTGACCACAAGATCTGAAAGGGGGAACTTTACTTAACTTTACTGCCGTAATTCACACAGACCTTTTTAAGGCGGTTTATCTTTGGGACCCCGAGAAAGTCCCAGTATCCCACTGAGGCGAGATCTCACAACGATTGGGATCTTTTTGCTTGCAGCTGTAGGAGCTGCTCATTACTGGCCTGTTCAAGAAAGCATTTTCATTGACTTAATGAATCTCAAGGTATGCTTGCCTTCGCCCCTTAATGTACAGTACTATATGGTACATATCGGCTACATTTCGCTTCAACAAAATGACCTCGTCCAGATTTGTAAGAGTTTCATCGAGCAACATACTCGTGTTACATGGAAGAAAAAAGAGCAGTGGTTCTCATTTGGTGATCCATAGAACAACTTGACTCACGTCTATTCTAGACATCCCATAAGCTCCGAAAACAAAATTTCAGATTCGTATCTCTCTATTTCATTGACTATTATTACATAATTTTGACTGGCACAATTTATAAGTGGGTAAAATTTTTAAAAGACTGAGTCGTTTTCATGTTGGGAAATACCATTGTACTGAGACGAAATGACCTCCGAAAGGTGGGGGGGGGGGGGCTTTATACGTTAATTAACGACAGTATGGCTTGTTGATTGCTTGATTTCAGTGTTGAAATATTATGATGTCGTAGAATTTGACTTCATCAAAAGTGACTTGGGTACACCATTACCAGAGGACCAGTTTCCAAGACCTACGACATTTAAGCTAACGACTTAAATGTTCTAAGCACAGATAGGTTTATTTAAACGATAAATGATGTTTGCTGTTTTTTTTATAACAAATAGATCTGATGAAGACAGAGAATTGGTAGCTGTAAAAAAAAAAGAGTTCCCTGTGTACGTTTAATTGAGATCCACTGCAATATATACATTCAAAATAACAACACCCCAAAATGATCAGGTAGACGTCTTCCTCTAGTTGTATTTAACGTACCATGTTTACTGGGCCAACTCGCATGTAACACGTACTATACTTGAGTGTATCTACATAGAAAGTGTACAGCTAAACACGTTGCTAGCTTTCATTGCTGGCAGTTTATATTTGTAATTGACATTTTGACAGCGGTGTTTACAGTGCATTAGCGACATATGATTAATTTATCAGAACACTTTCTCTCTCTTTCTGCCAAGCTTTTTTTTTTTCTTGTTTTCTACTAAGCTTTGTACAGGGGTGGGTGTTTTCCTTGTGCACAAGATGGTACAGACACGTATAACAATTACATACATCACAATGTAACAACTCCTCATGGTGAAATAGTTTAATATGCTAGATTCTATCATATTCCCCCCCTTTCTTTTGACTTTTTTTTTGTTTTTAATTTGTGACTGAATTGCATTAAGAAGATCTATGCAATATTCTGTTCATGTTTACCTTCGGTGAAAAAAGCAAATAATTTCGAGCAGATGCATTGGGTTCGAATTTTAAAAGTTTTTTTTTATATATAAGTAAACGTCTGATTATTATCTACTTTATAAAATAAGTTCTAGTCACTCTGGTACTGCTAGGAATGGGACACTAAAGAGGAAAACACAATTCATTGTAGTCTGTCTTTGCATTGTCCACTGAGGAATCAACTTATACGAAGTGGCAGGTCTGCAGTAGAACCACCCTCTGACAGGTAGCAAGAATCATCTGAGGAATGTCCCGGGCCTCAGTCTGCCTGGTCAGTCGTCACGACCACCTCGGCTGATGTCCACTATTGGGTATATTGTTAGTCCAAGCTCACTTCCATGATCGATTATTATTTTATGATCAATGAATTTGACAAATCAAAGAGTAGATTGTAGTCGATGCGAATATACATTGTCACTAAAAGCTAAAATGTTTATTTTTTTATTTCTAATATTTAAAATTTTATTGTATTTAAAAATCAAAACAGAAAGAACCGACTGTATTCATTAACTTACTTGGGTCGCACAATCCTAATAACAATAGCACTGTAGCACTAAAGTATACTAATCATTGCAAGAGTTTCGATAAAGAAAAGTAGCAGTGTCTAAGCAAGATTGTGTGTGCTTGTTAAACCATACGACCCTCTCTAATATTGAGTGTCGGTCGAAACCAGCGGCCAGATTGAGAACTGCTTGCCTATTGGATAGCATTATGTATATCTGAGCCAGATTGGGAACTGCTTGCCAATTCAATAGCATTATGTTTATCTGGGCCAGATTTGAGAACTGCTGACCTATTTTATGTTGATGGTTTAATAAAACGTTTGCTGTTGCTAAGACTATAGATCTAGAACGACTTTTAATTTGTATAAAAGTCCGTATATGTTGCAACATATTGTCGTCCCAGGCAGTATAAATGTTATCTTGCACGTCATGTAGACGTCTGTGTGTTTTTGCATATGCCTGTGTTTGCCTGAATGAGTTTGCAATCTTATGTGTGTGTGTGTGTGTGTGCTGCTGCTCACAAGATTCGGAGTGTTGCATTTTTTTTTATCTGCAATGTTCAGACGAATTACACACACTAGGTGAACTCGTGTTGCGGGAGTGAGTATCAGATGTGTAGCACAGTCTCTGCTCAGTACAGGTCTTAGCTTTGTTACACTAAACTTGAGTAAGGCAAAGGGGGATTGTATCAACACGATTTTATGAACGTAATGATTAAATGTTAAAAAATTTTAATAACACAAAAATTAAGGAAGTGACTTGTTTTCTCAATAGTCACATATCCTATACTTTATTATGTCTTTAAAGTTTCAGTAGATGACCTATAGATCCTACATTCGATATCTTTAAAGTTTCAGTAGATGACCTATAGATCCTACATTCTATATCTTTAAAGTTTCAGTAGATGACCTATAGATCCTACACTCTATGTCTTTAAAGTTTCAGTAATGACCTATAGATCCTACATTCTATATCTTTAAAGTTTCAGTAATGACCTATAGATCCTACATTCAATGTCTTTAAAGTTTCAGTAATGACCTATAGATCCTACACTCTATGTCTTTAAAGTTTCAGTAATGACCTATAGATCCTACATTCTATGTCTTTGAAGTTTCAGTAAAGACCTATAGATCTTACATTCTATATCTTTAAAGTTTCAGTAATGACCTATAGATCCTACATTCTATGTCTTTAAAGTTTCAGTAGATGACCTATAGATCTTACACTCTATATCTTTAAAGTTTCAGTAATGACCTATAGATCCTACACTCTATGTCTATAAAGTTTCAGTAATCACCTATAGATCTTACACTCTATATCTTTAAAGTTTCAGTAATGACCTATAGATCTTACACTCTATGTCTTTAAAGTTTCAGTAATGACCTATAGATCCTACACTCTATGTCTTTAAAGTTTCAGTAATGACCTATAGATCTTACACTCTATGTCTTTAAAGTTTCAGTAATGACCTATAGATCTTACACTCTATGTCTTTAAAGTTTCAGTAATGACCTATAGATCTTACACTCTATGTCTTTAAAGTTTCAGTAATGACCTATAGATCTTACACTCTATGTCTTTAAAGTTTCATGAGATGAACCAAGAGATGGACGGACAATCTGGGGGATAGGCTAGGGATTCAAGTCCTAGGATTAGAGAAAAGTTGGACATGTGTTTGTACAAATCTCATAACCATGTGCAGTGTCGACACATGTGTTGGGAGAAGGACACACTAACTAGCGTGTAAAGTTACCTGAAGTACGAGGAAGAGACAAAGAATTACAAAACATGTCAGAACATTGTCTAATCTTGTGTATGTGTGTGCCTGGGTGGGAAGTTGGAAAAGATATGTCCAAATGAAATGACCAACTTCTCTTAATTCTCTTAATAAATGCTCAATTAATCATAATTAATGTTTACAATTCCTCCTATTAGCTTGCAAACTCTTCATGGTTGGACACTGGGCGGGTATTTTGAAAACGGCTCAAAACTATTTTCCTAACAAATTGTCATTTTATATAGGTCTAGGACTATATCTTTAGAAGAAAAAAAAAAGAAACAACTACCTGATTGGGCACACAGTAATTGGTATGAATGTTAAAGTTTTACAAAATAGAATCATTGTAAAATTAAATTCGTCTTATTATTTTATTTTGAACACGGCTTGAACGGGAATTCCCGCACTCGACTTGACTATTTCTTTGAATACAAAGTAGGGGGTGGAAAGAATAAATAGGTGCGCATGTTCATTTTGCACACCGTCTTATGTAGAAGACTTAATGCAAATCTCACCGGATAGACTCATTCTAATGATGAGTATTACAAGAAATAAATAGAATGAGAAATTATAGACATCCTTAGTTTCATAAAGGAGGAATTGATTTAAACAACAAACATTATTTTTTTTCAATCTTCCTTTTTATGTGTTCCAAAATCGCGATATTAGAGAAAGTGTATGTGCTACGGGATATTTAAATTTCATGAATTATGAAACATTCAATTGAACAATTTATAATATACTTCTTCATTATCTTTTCAATACGTAAAATGAAATAAATATTGGCATGATACCGAGACTCCCCAATGCGTGGCCTGTGAGTTACTAAAAGCAAGCAATAAATAAAAGGCTGTACAATAGCAGAAGATGCTGAAGAAGAAGCGAACAGGAAAATTGAAGGAAGTCTTCCCCTTGAGCTAGATGGTGCAAGTCACAATAAAAAGTTACTTACAGAGAGCTGACATCTTCATAAAATAAAAGTATTTAAAAACAAAAAACGATCATCGCTCAAGACTAAAGAGGCCCCACTTCAAAATATGATGTCCGGGTTTCAATTTAAACCTAGTTCACCTCAAATGTACTCTTTGCACAAGCGCAACAAATTCGTTGTAATCTTAATCTGTAACAACTTAAGTGATTTCATATTTTGTTCTATTAGTACACGTCTGTGTCTGGCGATAACTTGATTCTATTTCTAACACAATCTGTGGCCACTCTACTAGCCACAAGCATTTCTTGGCATGTGGCCTGATCACAGACTGAAGTCAAGACACAGCATTTCTTGATGATTTCATTTGTACAGACAGTTCAATGTTTCTGATTTGTTAAAAATTGCCTCAAACAGTCGTTTTGAAATATCCGCCATCTTTTATCGAAAACAAATGGTAGGTTGAAATCGCCACATCTCAAGATTGTGTATAGTCAACAAGCCTTAATCATAAAAACATATATTTTATAATTATTTTTCAGCAACCATCAATATCAAGTACAACAAACAACAGCCTATTTTTTTATTATTATATAATTGACTTATGCACTTATGAAATAGGCTTACAAAATCTAAAATAATGCATTAGACAATCATACATTAATAAAATTGATAATGTCTACTGTTCCGAAGATTAAGGATTAGTGCAGTGTTTCACATGGCCACGCAAACCCAATTGCGATCTGCATATTTTCTCACATCTGATATAGATAAAGCCGATGTCTGTCGGGAGTCTTGTTCTTTAAGTTTTCTTTCCGTCTTCTGCGCCTCTGAAAGAGACAGTTGGATAGCTCTCACAAAGGCTGCTGGACATCATACATTAGGCTTAGGCAACCATACATTAGGCCATAGGTTTGAATTATACAACCATTCATTTGGCGTATACAACCATACTATAGGACTTATATAATTATAAATCTCAGTCATTCATATTGCGATGAATGGAGTTTTCTCTCAGTAAAATTGAATGATAATCCATTCTACCTGTCAAAAAGCCCTTAAAAACTTTCGACCACAATACAGGATAAACTATGTGTGTAATAATAAGTAGTGGCATACTAGAGGGAGTAAAAGTACATTAAAACAAAAACATCCCACATTGTCTCCGACTGAGATCTAATTAGATAAGTATATCATTGAATTATTATTTTTAATGTCACAAGGTGTAAGGTGTAGTACAATCCCCTTCATTTAGACACCCTTGTTTATAATCCCCATTGATTTTTTTTTAAAAGCAATACAATGAATGTAGAGCGTTAACTTTAAATTCAAATACTAGCAAACGAGACCTCCACTTGATTCACACACAGACACATGTGTTAAAGTAATTATTCATTCTCTACTATTTCTCCACATTGTGGAGGACCGCTACACAAGACAGTGTACGTGCCTGTCGGAATTTGACCCCACCTTCACCAAACCTTGCCCCCCCCCCCACTCCTTTTCCCAATGGCCCCAGCACCCTCCTCTACCTTCATGCCGGTACCAAATACCTGGGACAGATACCGCGACACTGCTTCTATACATACGTCAACGTAACGGTATTTGTTGATTACAAGAAGCGGGCGTGTTTCCGCAAACATTTTGTGCAGGACGTTTATTTAGCTGAAGCTCTGTAGTAGTCAACGTCTTACACACACGCCATAACATTATTAGTGTATTCTAAGCTAACTCAGCTATGAACAAGGCTTTTTTTTTTTTTTTTCGTATAGGCCTACGTTTAGTTATCGTTTCACTATCGCTAATCTTAACGAATGTTACACTGTTTTTCCATAACTGCATTAAATTTTATAAATATTTATACAATAATGAATGTATAAACTGTAAGTTCCAAGATTTCATATTAATCTTTAATTAAGCTTGCCCACTGACCCATATATTTGTAGTGTTATAGCTATGCACCTTAGGCGACCAAAAGTGAACGCACCAAAATGACGACACTAATCGAAACCGAGACTGTAGCTTAGAGATAGATTTAGTTGATGCTTAGGTTGTCATAGAGTGAACATTTATTAGATAGTGAGTGTGACTGGACTGTTCTCGTTAAGTATTAAACTATTTGGAATCTTTATATGAAATTGACTCAAGTCATTTTAAGTTTATCTAATTCTAATCTTGCATATGTCTTGTTCGTCTGCTGATTAAATCGAACACAACATCAGTAGTAATACACTCACACAGACGCAGGCAATCTTCTGATCTTCATGTGTAAAGTATATCTAAGTCAGTGGCGTTGCTAGGAATTTGCCCTCATTTGGGGGCCCGGGCGGCTTGACCTCTTTAAGGGTCCCTGAATTTTGACATTCGACATTATGACATGAAATAATGGCCTAATATTTAATACTTAATGTAAAAAAAAATTCGAACACTCATTTGGGGGCCCCCTCAGGTGGGGGCCCGGAGGGGATTTTCAAATTACCCCTCCTCCATCCTCCCACCATAGCTACGCCACTGATCTAAGTCATTAAAAAACTGCACCCTTCCATAAAAAGTACGTTTGTTCTCCAAAACGTAAGTTTGGCCTATATGTCTCCATGTTATCCGTTGGCGCCCTTGGGAATAAATGTGTTCCAAACCAAGACGACCACCCACAGTGACTCTTAATTTTCCTCTTCTTTTTAGTTTAAAAATGCTTAATTAAATGTGCCCTCCTTATAAAGCGAATCAGTTCTTCGCTCTGAAGACTTTTACATTAAGCTAATACTAGAATTATGTCCTAACCATATAGAGCGCCAATAGAACCTATTGGAGATTTTCACGAGAAATTAATCAAAGTCATGAACACTAAATTAAAGGTGGCAGTTACGACATAACAGTAATCTAATGTAAAGGTGGGCTACAGAGTCTCGCCTTCAGTCCATGCTAACAACTACACCTAAACTTACTGTGACCAGTGGTGTAGAATGGACTCCACATTTAAGCTTAGGGTGTTTCCATAAACCTAAAAGGAACGTTAACTGCTACGCTAAAAAAAAAACACCAGAGAAACGACTACAAATAAAAAAAACCTATTTATTGAAATAGTTACAAAGTAAATGATAAAAAGCATGTAAATACTCGCCACCCTTTTTTCGCAAAAAGCCGCTAGTGTTTATTTGATTATTTTAATTTTTGACACCACAAGTTTCCACAAGCCGTGTACAGGACAAAGTCGAATTGAATACATTCTATCAAAACATTTCAAACACCGAATACAGCCATAAGAAGGTTACACCGTCACAGTTGACGTGCTGGAAGTAGCACTGTAGTTGTAACTGAGGACGACACACTGATAGCAGTTTTCCAGTTCAACATAGACCATGTGCATTTCTCATGGATATCTTTTAGTCTAGTGACAGTCTAGTCCAGTTTCAGAGTTTTAATCTTATTCCGTTTTTATGCTGTAGGCCTTCTCTATTTTTCCCCCAGTCACAAAATAAAATCTATATATTTTTTTCTATTACAGACTGTGAATGTATAGTGGATGTATAATTTTAAAGGCTATCTTTTAATTAACTTGATTAGGATTAAATTTGTATATCATATTCATATTAACTATCTATGCAAACAATCTAGTATATTATTTCTGGCCTTCTATCCCCGTATGCCTACTACTACACTACAGTATTACCCTGGCGATAAGGTTTTAGTCAATCAATGCTCTTATTTTCGATTCATAGAGCCACTGTAGTCTAAAGTACGAGCAAAAAAATTAATGGTGTATACCTTAGCCTTAGACTAGGTTTAGTCTATTGCTGGTTCAACATGAGACAAGCACTGCAGAGGCACACCCCACTGACCCCAGAGATAAATACTTTGATCAGTGAGTGAAAATCAGAAGGCCTATATACACCGATAGACTATATTAAATTAACTATTTAAGGTTTCTGATTTTAATTTATATATGTGATTTGTAAACATTGTGATTAAATTGTATGTATATATATATAAGGTTGGTAAACATTGAGATTAAATGATACATATATAAGGTGAGATTAAATTATATGTATAAAGGTTGGTAAATGTTGACCTACTACAAGGTCTCTTAAAGAAACCAAGTTTACAAATATTTTGTTACTAGCAAGGTTTTCACAGATGTAACTTGTGATAAAATGACTATGTATTGAGAAATATTTTAGGAAAAAAAACGGATTGCGACAAGAGAACATGTTTATAGTTATATCCGGCACTGTGTGGCGGTCAAGTATGCTCGTCCAAGTGCAACTCAAGATGAACAAGTTCACTTTTTTTTTTTTTTTCAAACCCAAACTTGCATTGTCACTGTAGCTTCTCACTTGACAGATTTGAAAATACCGCGCGTGTACAGTGTGATTGCCGCCAAATGACGTTGTCAAATGAGGTTCCAGCCAAATAGTTGACATTTTTACAAGCGAGTGAAAAACGGAGTCAGAGAGGTTAGAGGTTAGGATTGAGAAATTATTCATTCAGAAGTGCTTGAAGAAACGTGTACATTTGTATGGGCTAATATTAGATCTAAGCATTTTTTGTGTTAGTCATGTTGTTCATGTAACCATATTTTGAATGGAAATGTGAAGTTTTGGTCCTGAAACAATGAATGATGCACACTTGTTAAATGTATAATGGTAACTCTAGCGTCTCCATTTTTAATGAGAGATAATGAATAACGTGACCCTGTCAGCACTGTTTTAATTTGCCATATTTATTCAATATCTATCTATCTATCTATCTATCTATCTATCTATCTATCTATCTATCTATCTATCTATCAATCTATCTGACTATCTATCTATCTATCTATCTATCTATCTATCTATCTATCTATCTATCTGACTATCTATCTATCTATCTATCTGACTATCTATCTGACTATCTATCTATCTATCTATCTATCTATCTATCTATCTATCTATCTATCTATCTATCTATCTATCTATCTGACTATCTATCTATCTATCTATCTATCTATCTATCTATCTGACTATCTGACTATCTATCTATCTATCTATCTATCTATCTATCTATCTATCTATCTATCTATCTATCTATCTATCTATCTGACTATCTATCTATCTATCTATCTATCTATCTATCTATCTATCTATCTATCTATCTATCTATCTATCTGACTGTCTGTATATTTATCTATATATCTAATCTACATATCTATTTGAATTTAACAAATTATTTAAAATAACAATATTTATACAATGGTTCGTTAATATTATAATTTATATATTTAGTTTTTGTGCTTATGCCTCTTTTTTTTTGGGGGGGGGGGGGCTTCATGTCTCTTTTTGGTGATTCCGGCCTTTTGTTTCGGTGGACACCTACCGCCAATATTAATTGTTTCCAGTTAACACCGGGGAGATTAAAGTCCTATATTTTAGTGCTATCAGTGAAATTCGACGAAGCCTATTTAAAAACGAAACATCTATTTTGGATACAGGTTTGGATTTAGAAAAGCTTTCAGTTATAGACAAGCAGTTCACAATGGTGTCGCCTAACAAATGAAGCTCCAATGTATTTGTTCACCTATTGAAACCAACTGTTTATTGGCTGCTAATGGAAAGGAAATCGCGAATATAATTGAGTGTTAAATCCTTTTATTTTTACAATACCTCTATTCAAGTCATAACTTCATGGAACCTGGATGCATGAACCTGGATCCAGGAACCTGGACAGCTGATCTCAAAAGGTTTCTAACGCTTTTCCTAGAAATTTAACAGTTGTTATATATTGATGAAAAAAAGAATTGATAGCTCGTTGGCAACACGGGGAAAACTCTAGTTTGACCGTTATAATTTGTAAGGATAAAAAAGAAATAAACGAAAATGAGGCTGGAGACTATATCTAGGTCTAGAGCCAACATGGCGTAGTCATCCGTATTACCGTAGTTATGTAATAACTGATTGAATTTAAAGTGGCTTCAATTTTTATGAAGTTTATAAGCGTTGCATATATTTTTTACGGAAATCTAATAGAGAGATTACTAGATTCTAGATCTAGAAGTAGATCTAGACTAGATCTTAAAGAGTTATAAATCAGAATCAAGTCTAGTGTTAGAGCTAGATTTGCATATAATAAACATACTAATAAATAATCGCACACTTTTTTATTATTTTGTTAAAACTTATTTTAGTATATATGAAGCTTAATAATGGAGATATTGGCTTTAGAAAAAATATATTTGTTAAAATGCTTTTCTTGTTTAAAGCCAGTTGATTGACGTGTCTAAGTAACTGTGGAAGTATAAAATAGTAGGCCTACTATCAGTGTTTATTTTACATGAAAGTATTCTATTGAGTCTAACACTAAGTTCATGTATAAGATTTCTTTCTACAGACTCACTTCAATTAAACTATTGGGGATGATGTTGTCTCAAGCGTTCGATTTACTGTTAGACTTACAAAAAAATACAAACAAAAAACAACAAAAAAACATGGAATCAATTTGAGAAATATCATAAAGACATGGATAAATTTTGAATTGGTAAAATAACATGGGTGCAATAAGTCGTTCAAGGGAGGAATCAGTTTGAAAGCAGCTAAAACCAGTCACTAAACTTGAAGCAGTTGAAACCAGTCACTAAACGTGAAGCAGTTGAAACCAGTCACTAAACTTGAAGCAGTTGAAACCAGTCACTAAACTTGAAGCAGTTGAAACCAGTCACTAAACGTGAAGCAGTTGAAACCAGTTATAATTTTCGTTATTTTTCATATTTTGCCAAAAAATAAAACTTTTGAAGTGGAAGTTGCTGGAAACTGTCTGGGAACTTCTACAAGAAAGTTCCGGTACATTTAACTTGTTACCTGAAACAGGTGTACACTTCTGGTTTGCTCTTGTAGTCTTACCGAAATAGGCAAAGGTGAAGTTCACCCAGACAGAGTTCACAAATACACTTACACGTGTAAACTTTATTGTTGGCCAGATTTATTACACAACAGATACAAGTTTCATTTTTTTTTTAAAACCAAAAGTTGTTTTCTTTCCTCTCAGAACTAAAAGTGTATGATACACAAGGGACGGATCTACGGCAGTGCAACATTGCAGCCGTCCAGGCATCCGCCAACATTTTTTTTTCATTTGTACGCTGAACATAAAAAATAATTAAATGTGCAAGTTGGCCAAATCTTATATGTCATTACCATAGAATTAAGAGCATTTTCATAAAGTCTTAACAAATGGGCCTCCTCACTAATCTCACTCTGAGATTTACATACTGATGTGCGGTAGCCTACTGACTGACTGTTGTAGTGCACAATTGTAAAACAAATTTACTCACTGATAATAAAGATTATTATTATTATTAATTAGAGCAGAAAGAGCTCAGGAACATATTGTGCTTAAAAAATATACTCCTGGGGGAATCTAGCTTGAACCTTTGGACATCTGACTTGATGTTCGTATTTTAAATATTAGGTTGTTTTATTTAATCTATGAGTGTCCACTTTGTTCTAGGCGGACGTCGTAAAATCACAGCATTGAAACGTTTGACTAGAAGTCTGAAAGATGTAGGTCACTAATTTATTTTAATTACATCTGCTAAGTCAGATCTTTGAGAAGTTGAACGATCAATTGAAAAACATTTGGCTTGCATCACTTGAAAAAATATATTTTTCTAATTTATAGACTAATCTGTTTTAAGTTAAGTTACAGTTCTATTAGATCTCTTTCTTAGATGTGAAGATCGTTTCAAGGTTACAGTTTACACTCTAAACATTTGCTGCAATGTTTACACAGTACACGTCTGCATTGTTTCTTCTTAATTCTTAGCGTTGTTATCGTCACTTTCAACTGAAACACGTACACCTCTACAATAATAGACCCAGTGCCGTAGTTAGACTTGAAAAGGACCTAAGCTATTTGAAAAAGACCTAAGCTATTTTAAAAGGACTTAAGGTGTTTGAAAAAGACCTAAGCTATTTGAAAAGGACATAAGCTATTTGAAAAAGACCTAAGCTATTTGAAAAGGACCTAATCTGTGGGAGATACAGGGTCCTTTTTCGGCCCTCTATAAGTTACGGTATTAAATGTCAGTGCTAAATATTTCTTGGGGGGGGGGGGGGGGGGCTATAACGTATGTTGCCTTAAGGTCAATCCGGCCCTTGAATATCACGTTGATATATATAACTGTTTGTATTTAATTGAGCACAGACATCTAAGGATTATTAAAATTGAAAATAAACAGTTTAGACACTGTACACATTGTGTGTGTGTGTGTTTATCTATATTTAGGAAAAAAAACGCAGTATCGATTTCTTGAGTTATTGAGCATGTATGTTTTTGATCATTGGGTATTCTAAAAGTTGACAACTTGTCAGATCTTTCGAGGATTAACAGATTCAATAGTTAAATAGTCATGTAGGGCTCTTGTCTGTCACTCTAGTGCTGTAGAGTTCGACTCCTTATCTAGATCATTGAGGCAATCTGTTTACTTGATATAAGAGTTTTATGAGGACCTTTGATGCGTCATTTCAGTATATTCGCCCGTATCCATTTAAAGAGTTGAACAGAGAAACTGTTCAAGCTAATCCCATACCTTCAATTCTTTCCCCTGTCTGATCTCTGGGTTTAGACATAGAAACTCTTATGGTTTTCAACTAGCAGGGGATATAATTTAGTGTGGGCCCGCTACACTCAACAATAGCCAGTGGAGAGAAAGAGTCCTTATTTAAATACATAGTTAGAAACATTGTTTACTTGCATTGAAAGAGATATTAATTTGAAAATACTTTGGCAAGCTGGCTGTGACATTAGCCTATATTTTCCGGTATTTATTAATTTAAATGCGGATAAAAAATAACCTCTTAAAAAAAAATCAGTTCTCGTTAAAACAAAGTATTACTTTAAAGTTGCTGGTGCTAAGCAGTTCTGGAAAGTCAAAACTCGCCTCAGAGATAACAGCCAAGAAACACCCACGAGTTACCTCCATTAGGCCTGGTCTACAAAATACATCTTATGAACACACTAGATTTACCTCCCTTATCTTTGGGCACAACCTTCTTATATGTATCCCCCTTACCCACCCTCCTCCATGTATTCCTCTCCCTCCTCCCCCTTCCCAACGTATTTCTCTCCTCCTATGTCTTTCTCTTCATGACTCAAACCATACGCTCATAACCTTGAGTACAGGCTTTGCTTTGACCCCCAGGTAGTATACAAGGTTGAGGCCACTAGGTAGGTATGAACGGTACTGGTGATATCTACCTAACTATTTGTCTATCTAACTAGTACAAGTGAACATATGGTGATAACAGTTGACTCAATGCAAGTAAGAGACGGGGCCTGGACTTACAAGTTTAGCAGAGGCAGAACTGTAGGTCCAGCGATAAGAGATTAAGGACAGCAAATAATGGCGACATATGCATACATCACAAAAATATTCTCATTAATTCTAGTAGAAAGACAGAAAGAAAAACGAGAGATGACCTGCTTCCCACAAAAAACTACCCCGAGGGTTCTAAGAAAGTCTAAAGAGTCCTAGGCTATAAAGTAATGTGGCTTTTGTCTTCTAGAGAGTTAGTGAAATGAATTTGCAAAACAATGTAACCCAGTTCTAGAAGTATATTGGACGTCTATTTGTTTTCAAATGCTAATGTTGGACTTCATCGTATGCATACAGTAAAAGTTTTAATGTACTATATAAAAAAGCGGCAAAAAGCCCAAGATCACTAGGATGTAACAGCTAGACAACTGATGTCAAAAGCCAAATGCAGAGGTATCCTTTAAAAAAATGTACTATATATAGGTCAGTTGTTTTAAAGTAATTTGTTCGTTATGGAAGCTAATACATTGCTATGTTGTTGCTTTCTTTTCCATTAAACATTTAATTTACAATTTTAATGAAGCCTACTATATAGGCCTACTGTCTAAATCTACGCCCAATAAACAAAGATTACATAGGCTCAAATTTCAGTTAGAAATCGCTTATAAATTTAATAGTTTCCGCATGAGTTGTCGTCAAACGTGAAATAACTTATCAATATCTAAATCTAGTTATATATCAATAAAACTTCAATATTAGGGCTTTCGTCTCGTCTATTGTTAAATAAATTCTAAAATATTTAATGCGTTAATTTTTCTTGGTTGATTTTTGAAAACAAATGTAGTTCTTAACAAGTATGCTTATGTCGTTGGGTAAAGCCTAACAGCTGTACTAAAATATCTCACATTAATTTTAATTTAAAGAAATGCTAGTAATGAAACATGGTGTAGGCCGGTTAGGCAGACTGGCATTAAACAATACAAGGGACGCAATCCAGACTTTCTTTCTAGTCAGATAACAGAGGAAGTTATCTGCGCCAAAGATTGTAACCGATATTAATTCATACTTCCTTCAAATACGTTTGTGCATGCATTGATGCATATATACAATTTTGCATATGAGATTTTTATCTAGAGCGGAAAAACTATAAATAGCTTACTTTTCGATGTATCCGGCTATTTTTTCTAATGTTATATGACAGTTTATGTGCACTTCTTAGTACTCCAGAGTATGTCGGGAGTCCCGAGCAGAATCGAAAAGTTATAAAACAATTTATGTTCATTTTATAGCACTGCAAAACCAAATGACACCCAACATGGTCCAGTATGCTTCCACTTTATCAAATTTGAAAGCCTATCATTCAGCGGTAAATAATCTTAAACTTCTTGTATTCACAGAAAATGACATGAGCTCCGCGCGATGCTTGACCTTCGCCTTCAAATGGTTTCGAGGTTGGTTTGCGCACAAGGTAATAAATAATTGTGACATTTTTCTTTCTCTGAAACATGTGGGATAGATAGGGCGGTCAGAGAGTTGGCCTTAAGAGGTATACCCTCTCGATCAATAAACAAGCAAAATATATTTCCTTTAAAAAAAAAATTAAAAAAAGCTTTAAAAAAGGGGAAGAACTCCTTCCTTAAAACTATACCAATAATGTACAAGTTATTCACCTTATTCGATATCAAACAAAATAATTAATTCATCATTATCATCTTTCCTTTGCGTTCCTCAGTAAAAAAAAGCCACTCTACACGGTCTCTTGCTAGTTTTTTAATGGCTTCATCTAGTTCTCTGCTTCGCCAAGTTCTGTTAGGTCTTCCTCTATGTCTTGTTCCTTGAGGGTTCCACTCTAGGCCTGTTTAGCTTTTACCAATTATTGATTTACTAATTGAGTTTTTTTTTTTTTTTGTTGATTCGTGTTTAGTTTGGTGCTATAAATAATTGTTTGAAGTATCAATTTGATCGGAGAATGCGTGAATAGCTTTAACAGTTATTCAAGGGAACTAAACCGAACCAATTTAGCCATATCTGTGAATACTGAAGTATTAGTTTCCCTTGTTGATATTAAAAAAATAATTAATTGTCTAATTTGATACTTTTTTAAAAATTGATTTATGTCTTGTCTATGTCAATGAGTAACTGTGCGAAGTTTCAAATTCGATAATGGGTGTGGGAAAAATAACGTGTACACACTTTTTACTACACAGACAGAGATACAATCATTGTAAAAAATTATAAGTGTTATATTAAATGAAAAGTTATCATTGAATCCCCATAGTGACGAAATTATTTGAAAAATCAAATCATTCACCTTCACTTATACTTGTACTGGATCGTTGGGCCACCAAACATGATCTGTCGACCGTCTTTTTCCATTCCTCTCTGTCTTTTGCCTTGACTAGAATCTCATTCAATGACAGTCCCGTCCATTCTTTAAGGTTGTCTTCCCATTCTTGTATCCTTTCTTGGATGCTAACTGCAGAATCAGAGAGGCGGATCATAGCCATGGAATCGAAATACTATAGAAGGATTCTAGGTGACACCTTCAAAGATCGCACCACAAATGAGGACATTCGAAACAGGATTACAATTGGGCTCCACGAGGACCTGCTGACAACTGTATTGACATATCACGAGGTCCTCAGGTCTCGAAAACATCCTTCAGGGAACAGTACCAGGAAAAAGAAGAAAAGACAGACTAACAAAGCATTATGGCTTATTAAAAGAGATGTTTAAAAATCAAGTACATAGAACTGACAAGCTATTGAACAAAGGTTAGACCAGCATTAGAATACGCGTCCTCTGTTTGGGGCACATTAAACATAAAGAAACAGGACGTAGAACGGCTAGCTCTCTCCACAGAGTCTTAGAGCTCATAGGGGACTTGTACAACCTCTTCCCAGCTTGCGACCTTGGATTTTTGCATTGAAAGGCTTTCAGGTAGTGGACGTCCTGTCGGATGTGATCCAACGCTGTCATCGGGGATTGACACCCCCCCTTTTTTTTTCGATACCGATACTTGTTAAATTATCTCTATGTTAGGTTTTTGCATTTTTATAACAGTTTGGGTTTTACAGGGGTGGGATGGCTAAATTTCGCTAGAGTAAAAGAGACAGAGAGAGAGAGAAACAACAATATATGTAGGCTGACGTCCGTGTATAGCTTACTCTCTATCTCTCTCTTTCTTTCCTTTCTTCTCATCTCGATTTGTCATGTCAAAAAAGGAAAAAAGAGTGATATACAATCAGCCATTCATCTTCTTCCTGCATCTGCATCCTTCTTCCTGTACTTTTACTCTCTCAATATATATCACTATATCTTGGTTGCTCGCTAGCGTTGTTTTGCATACTTCATACCTCAACAGTAATGACGCACTGTAGCCAAGTTATGGGCGTAGCCAAGGGGGAGGCTCAAACCCCTCACTCCCCCGAAATGAAATCGGAATCGGATCGGAATTTGGTAACTGATTTTTTGCTTTGATTCTGTTTATTTTAGGTGAGATTTTAATACTAAACCATAACTAGCCCCAGCGCAGCCAAGGGGGTTTTGAGTTTAAAACCCCCTACCAGGGTGTTTGCAGTCGAATCCCCCTCTTCTATAAAAAAAAAATAAATAATGCAAACGACAATAACCAAATTCCAAGAGTATAACTAAGGAAGATTTTGATTTTAAAACCCTCTCCGAAATTAACGATAAAACACCCTCTTCAAAATTAGACTATCCATACATCAGTCACCAAAGGGTTTTTGAGTTTAAAATGCCCGAAGCTAAAAAATACCTATTCAATATAAAAAAAAAAGCAAATTACACACTCAAAATTCTATGAGCGTAGCCAAGCCAAGGGGGGGGGGGTTGAGTTTAAACCTCCTCCTCCTCTAGAGTTTTTTTTTAAGTTTAAATCCCCTACAGATGGTTTTGAGTTTAAATACCCCAACATAGAAATTTGAGCTTGAAAACCTCTCTCGTCAATTTTATTCTAAAGCAAACTACAGTCACCAAATTTTATGAGCGTAGCTAATGGGGTTTTGAATTTAAAAAAAAAAAAAAAAAAACTCCATAGATTTTTTATTTTTAAAGCCCCAAAAAATGATTTTGACGATAAAACTTCCCTTTTCGATATAAAATCTAAAGCAAACTACAGTCAACTAATTCCAAGAGTGTAGCCAAGAGAGGTTACGAATTTCTACCAGTGGCTGGGCTCCATTAATAAAGTGCAGTGAATAGTCATCTGCCGAAATTGAAAAAGACTAAATGTGGCTCCACAAAGATGGCTTAGACGGATTTCAGGAGCCAGTTATAGAGATCGGGTCTCAATCAAGGAAATCCTATGCCGAACTAGGAGTCGACCCCTTAGTAAGATTGTGAAAGAGCGTCGCATGAGGTTTGCGGGACATGTTCTCCGACAAACTGAATTACGCATAATAAGAGTTGCGATGACATGGAGGCCATTACGAGGAAAGTGCAAACAGGGACATCCTAGTACAACTTGGCGCCACACTTTCATGGAGGTCCTCAGAGCAGGTGGAAAGAGGCTTCAGACATTGCCAGTTACAGATTTTTGTTGAAGCAGCTTGTCGCCCAGTGCGCCGAACGACGCGGGAGGATTTAAGTCAGTAAGAATGGTACATAAGGTTTTTAAAATAAAACTTATTGATAGCAGGATAATGCACAGTAGAAACCTCAAAATATGCATTTTGTTGGCTTTTAATATCGGAAATAGTGCTTGGCGGCGGGGCCCCGCCCCGCGCTGGGTGAGCCCACAGCTCATCCCCAGACCCCCTTGCAGGATATGGCGGGGAGTCTACAATTTTTTCACTAACATCAGGAAGAACAATAAAAGTCTTCCAAAAAATGAATGGTCAGAAAGTAATACAAATTAATATTGTACACAAACACACACATATTTTTTTTGCCCGGGGGGGGGGGGGAAGAAAAACAAATCCCCCCCCACGAAAAAAAATCTGGCTACGCCCATGAGTCAAGTATACATATTTCAAACACTTCAGTATTCAAGCGAACCCCCCTTCCCCCATATGTTCTTGTACGATAAAAACTCCCTAATATCAAACTGTACATTTTATCATTTTATTTGAAGACCGTGTGTCACTGTGACAGACAATAGTCACCTTATTGTATTATATTTGATGTGAGTGTGTTGACTCTCGAGCGTGAAAGCATGAACATATGAGCAGAAGTAGTCAGGTGACCGGAAGTAGGAGTGAAAGGGCGAGCGAGATTTTGGTCAGTGACGTTAGTAATCAAGTAAGAAGTTGTAAAGAAGATGTACGTGTGTAATATCTATTTTATAATAAAATACAAACTTCTACATTTATTAGATCATGAACTAAATGAACTGGACTATCCCAACACGATCAACGTAAAGTTTTTGCCTCCACATAGGGGCCAGTTATCTGCAGTTATCTGCACTCTATGAGAATAATGAGAACGCAGAAGAAGAACCAAATCAACGCAGAGATACTAAGAGCAGTAATAATAATAATGGCTATGTCTTCGAATCCGAAGATTAAGGATCAGTGTAGTGTTGCACATGGCTACGCAAACCTAGCTGGGACCTGAATATTTTTCCACAACTGATGCAGACAAAGCCGTTGTCCTCTGGGGGTGGGTCTTTTAAAATTTTCTTTACGTCCTATGAGCTTGTCCTCTACAAGGGCACGCCTCTGGACCTCAAAATGTACATAAAACCACGTAACACCCACGCTCTTACAAACTTCAAGAAAACAAAAAGAAAACCTTTGAGTTGTCTCTCTGAAGGGGCGGAGCATTATTCTTGCCCCAAAATGCAGACGAGACGAACATGAGGCTGAAACGTGCCCAGCGACAAAAAATTCTCAACAGCGTAACTGAAGAGATAAAAGGAACGAATTTATTTTGTATAACAATGTACTTGAAGCATATCTTGTTTCTGTATTTCTCTACTACAGTCAAACCTCAATCTCTAGAACTCGGTTATTGCAAAAGTCTCTGGTACTCTCAAAGTTTGCTTTAGTCCCGACTCATTTACGTTGAAATCAAAGAAGTTGGGCTTTGAACATCACATATGTCGAGGTAATTAGGTCGGCCTATTGAAGCTCAAAATAAAGAGGTCTGTGTATTTTGTTGTTATTGCCACTAGAGTGTAACGGATTGGCCACAAACTACCAATGCAATAAATAGAGTACGACCCAAGGGCGGATCTTGAATAATTGAGAATAATTAGATCTGTCTCGAGAGACAGTCGATACGTCACTTGATAAGTCACTTGTTGATTGTAGTTCCTTTACAGCAGCACCAGAATTTCCTCATGCGCTGTAGATAATAGTATCACGAGTTGTCCATGCGTCATGGTTTCTCTCTTGGCCTTGCCAGTGAGTTCCAAGGCCATTCTACACATTACATTTTGGTACCATCTTTGCTGCAGAAGCTGCCGTAGGAAGTATTATATCTTTTGCTGAACTCCTGAACAGGCAGCAAAAGTTTAAAATCAGAGTAACCTTCTCCTAGATCAGTGTTTCCCAAACTTTTCCGTAACGGAACCCTTCGCATTTTCTGAGTATTTAGCGGAACACTTTGCTTATTTTTTTAGAGAGATTAATTCACGTGGTGGCCTATTAGTTAATTATTCCAGTAGATTCAGGCCTTGCGGAACACGATTGGGAAACATTGTCCTAAATAGACTCTTTTTTTTTTAGATGACGGCTGCATCTGCTCGAAACTCGGTTTTAGAAGCACCAGTTATCTATCTTCACCTGTCAGTAGAAGTAGTTTCATTGGGCATTATGTCTTAAGATCACAAGAGATGACCAGTTGCTGGACTTAGTTTTCAGAGGCTATTTAAAACTCATGTTATATGTACATATATATAAACAAATACACACCCATACGAAGATTGTCGCAATCTTGTCCGTGCTTTAACTACAGGGTACTTTTCAATAAGTCTAAAAGATGAAGTGCCTAAACCCTAAAACTGTACTCGCTTTTTCCCCTCCACAGCTTCCAACCATTCATAGATTTAGACTTCTGTCTGTCAAGACGTGTGGTGAAAAGTTTGAACACGTTATCTCTCCCACACCTATTCTCTCCTACACCCATTCTCTCCCACACCTATTCTCTCTCACACCCATTCTCTCCCACACTTATTCTTTCCCACACCTACTCCCGAATCAAGCTGAAACTTTACTCAATTATTTATTGTACCTGAAAAAGTCAGAAACAGTTTTTTTTTAAATTACGTTTTGTAATCGTTTTTCTCCAGATCAATTAAAAATTTTGTGTAATTATTCATAGTAGATAACACTATGTGAATCAATTAAAATATTATTGAATTAATCAATTAGTGGTAATCAATTTATACAGTAAAAGGGAGCTAATTCTTAAGATATATGGCTCTGATTTAGCGGTTCTTCCCCTTATATAAGCTTTGTTTGTTTTTCTTTAAATATTTAAAAAAAATATTTTGCTTGTTGTTTTTTTTTTTTTTTGGTTTGGGGAAGGGGCACTCAAATACCACCTTTCTCCACCTTGATCCGCCACTGGACCTGTCATACAGCAAGACACATAAGCGTACGTCTAAATATCATTTAGGACGAATTTCGATTTTCTCCCTTTACTGGCTAGTGCCAATATCGCATTTTTACATTTTATTGCGACGTAATGATGACGTCACGCAATCTTCGCGCACTCGCTGATCACGAGGCGAAACAGTTTCCTAGCCTATCAAATATCGGCCTCATTAAAACACGAGCGATTTGTTTACTTCCACAGAGACATTCGTGACTGAATCAATATCATTAAAACAAAGCAGGGGAAAAAAATAAAATATTTTAACAATTAGAAATGCAGACACGCCAAAAAAAAAAACAACAACAAATGTTGTCCCTTTCAATATTTCTGTAGTATTTAAACAAAATTTTGTAGCGTAAAATCTTTCAGATATCTGCAGGACATTACTCACGTGTAATGAAAAGGAATAGAATGGTATCTAATTTGTCAATAACACTTATATTCAATTATAAACTGAACCATACAGTCTCTACTAAAACTGTTCCATTGGTTGGCAAAGTTTCAGCACAGGAATACCAATTTTATAACACAATATTTACCTGGATTAAAGTCATTGGTATGTTTGCGTGATATTCAAACACTATTCTATTGAGTGGATGATATGACATTATGAGATACAGTGGCGCCCTTTGTTTATTTATGATTCACTTGAATGGTTTTAAACTTTACATATAGCTTTGAGAGTAAAAGCGCGATGGATGAGTGGTAAAGCGACCTTGGATCTAGGGTTCAAATCCTGGTGAACACTGGAATTTTTACTTTCGGGATCTTTAGGGCGCCTCTGAATCCAACCAGCCCTAATGGGTACCTGACGTTAGTTGGGAAAAATAAAAGCGGTTGGTCGTTGTGTTGGCCACATAACATCCTAGTTAACCGTGGGCCACATAAACAGATGATCTTTACATCATCTGTCCCATAGATCACAAGGTTCGAAAGGGGAACGTTACTTCTATACACTAACTAACTCTTCTCTTAAAACTTCGGGAGGCGCGTTGGGTGCAAACAGTAACATCAACAACAAAACATCCACAATATCAACAAAAACATCACTGACAAGAACAGCAACAATAAGATCAACAACTGCAACAATAAGATCAACAACTGCAACATTAATAACAACATCACAACAGTAGTATCACAACACCATTACACCAACACCCAAATCAACAAGATCAACAGAGTAAGATCCACAAAAGCAGAATTTTCAACGGCAACATCGTCATTATTAACAACATCAACAACATTAACCCTAACAACAACATAACATCAACAGTAATGCCAACAACGGTAACAAAAAAAAAAACCCAGCATACTTATAAGTTGAAAAAACAACAACCAACAAATACATCGAGGAGGAATAGATATGACACAGTCAGAGAGTTGATGATTAGTGAGCCTCATTTAGCAACACGAAGGCCTCTATGTGACACGTTATATATGTCTGTGTAGCTCTCTGTTATACAATTGTAGCTATGTTACGGTGTTTCGATTTCATATTTTCCAAAAATGAAAAAAAAAAAAATTGCCATCTTCTTTACATTCAAGGTCACCCCATGTCTCTGGTTTGTCTCATTCTAAGTATAGTCATATTCGCTAAAAAGAGCATGCGAAATTCCAGCACCACTTTTCTGATTGCGTTAAATCTGGCTGAAGCCTACAGCGTGGCCACACTGGCAATATTTCAGGTATGTTGGTATTTCTATGTCTTGAGTTCTGTGACATCATTGATGGAGATTACCTTTAGACATAAGCCAGCCTAATTCTTTTGAAAATCTAGAAATATCAGAAACAACAAACAATTTTTAAAAAATTGTAAAGATCTAAAAAAAAAAATAAACCACAGAAAAGATGTAATACCCTGCTAAATTAATAATGCAACTTTGTAAAGTTTAATTAAACCTTGTTTAACATTAGGTAACTCTAACGGCCAAAATAAATTTTCGATTTCATTTAATTAAATGCTAGTGCCTGATGTTTGTATCGTAAGGCTTGCATGTGTAGATTACACAAAGACACATTTCTTGTGTGTTACCAGGCTTGCAGTTTCGAGAAGAAATGCTCAGACACCTGGTTGTACAATCAATTCAAACTGTACTCTACCACATACCTGGGGATAGCCAGTCAGCGCTGTGTCTACGTTTACAACTGTTTGGTCGCGGTTCAGCGATGTCTTGTCGTAGCGTACCCGGTCAAGTGAGTAGCCACTTTCATCATCATCTTCGTTAATATCAACATCAACCTGGCCCAAGTCTTTGCATTGAAACCTCGTGTCATGACCTATAGTATGACTTTAAAAGTAGTTACACTTTGTGACACATAGAATCAACCTACGTTAGGTCGCTTCGATAACAACACGTTTGTTCACGTCTCTGACACTGATTATTTATAACGTTTTATCCTATGTTTACAAAGCTTATAGCAACTCACTCTGTCTGTCTATATGGTACAATGTTAGTACACGTTATTTCTCCCAAACCAATTATTTGAATTAATTATTTTGTTTGGTACCGAACAAAGGAAAGAAAATGTACTTGACAGATGTGGCGGTATAAGTTGAATTAGTCCCCTATATATTTTTGTAGAAAATGAGGTCGTCATTTAAACTTTTGAAACTAACAATAGATAGCTATGAAACATTCTATTTTCATAAGGTTGGCTTGAGGAGGCTTGAGCCCTTGAATTCGAATTTAAGTACTACAACTTTTTTTTAATATAAATTTCATGTAAGCTAACCTTTACACAGATACCATCATCCTTCTCATCCCTCTTCCCAAGTGGTCCAGACAAGTGATAGAATCATAAAGCATGAGAAAGCTAAAAGCATGAAATTGCGCAAAACAAACAAACAAACAAAAAAAAAACAATGGGTAAAAATATTTCTAATCGCATAGATTTATTGTTGTTAGTGTAGATTTATTCCAAATTTAATTACATGACTGATTCAAACTAATTGATACAACTACACTTCATATAAACTTTTTTTTTAAAACTATTTTTTAAATTTCATTTGTTATATGCTAGAATACAAGAAACAAATTAGTGCTGAAAACCTAGACATATTTTATGATTTCTAAAGATAATGCATTTATATTCAGAGTATATATGCACATTGCCCTGGGTGTGGAAAATATGTCGGTCACAGCTGGGGCTGCGTAACCACGGGAAATATTGCATTCCTCATTTATCGAAGACAAGCCTTATTATGTGAAAAATAGACCTGCTCAAAACAAAATCTATATGTGAGAAATCTGCATGGTTATGTTCATGTATATGAGATAAAAGTAATTGTCAGTTTTTCTTTAAGAAATGGACTTGGTCTTGTAAGTCTATATGTGTGTAAACTGCACTGGTTGTATTAAACCTCTGTGTGAGAAATGGACTTGGTCCTGTTAGTCTATATGTGTGTTAACTGCACTGGTTGTATTAAACCTCTGTGTGAGAAATGGACTTGGTCCTGTTAGTCTATATGTGTGTTAACTGCACTGGTTGTATGAAGCCTCTGTGTGAGAAATGGACTTGGTCTTGTAAGTCTATATGTGTGTTAACTGCACTGGTTGTATTAAACCTCTGTGTGAGAAATGGACTTGGTCCTGTTAGTCTATATGTGTGTTAACTGCACTGGTTGTATGAAGCCTCTGTGTGAGAAATGGACTTGGTCTTGTAAGTCTATATGTGTGTTAACTGCACTGGTTGTATGAAGCCTCTGTGTGAGAAATGGACTTGGTCTTGTAAGTCTATATGTGTGTTAACTGCACTGGTTGTATGAAGCCTCTGTGTGAGAAATGGACTTGGTCTTGTAAGTCTATATGTGTGTTAACTGCACTGGTTGTATGAAGCCTCTGTGTGAGAAATGGACTTGGTCCTGTTAGTCTATATGTGTGTTAACTGCACTGGTTGTATCAAACCTCTGTGTGAGAAATGGACTTGGTCCTGTTAGTCTATATGTGTGTTAACTGCACTGGTTGTATGAAGCCTCTGTGTGAGAAATGGACTTGGTCCTGTTAGTCTATATGTGTGTTAACTGCACTGGTTGTATCAAGCCTCTGTGTGAGAAATGGACTTGGTCCTGTTAGTCTATATGTGTGTTAACTGCACTGGTTGTATGAACCCTCTGTGTGAGAAATGGACTTGGTCCTGTTAGTCTATATGTGTGTTAACTGCACTGGTTGTATGAAGCCTCTGTGTGAGAAATGGACTTGGTCCTGTTAGTCTATTTGTGTGTTAACTGCACTGGTTGTATGAAGCCTCTGTGTGAGAAATGGACTTGGTCCTGTTAGTCTATATGTGTGTTAACTGCACTGGTTGTATCAAACCTCTGTGTGAGAAATGGACTTGGTCCTGTTAGTCTATATGTGTGTTAACTGCACTGGTTGTATGAAGCCTCTGTGTGAGAAATGACTTGGTCCTGTTAGTCTATATGTGTGTTAACTGCACTGGTTGTATGAAGCCTCTGTGTGAGAAATGGACTTGGTCCTTTTAGTCTATATGTGTGTTAACTGCACTGGTTGTATGAAGCCTCTGTGTGAGAAATGGACTTGGTCCTGTTAGTCTATATGTGTGTTAACTGCACTGGTTGTATGAAGCCTCTGTGTGAGAAATGGACTTGGTCCTTTTAGTCTATATGTGTGTTAACTGCACTGGTTGTATGAAGCCTCTGTGTGAGAAATGGACTTGACTCCTGTTAGTCTATATGTGTGTTAACTGCACTGGTTGTATAAAGCCTCTGTGTGAGAAATGGGCTTGGTCCTGTTAGTCTATATGTGTGTTAACTGCACTGGTTGTATGAAGCCTCTGTGTGAGAAATGGACTTGGTCCTATTAGTCTATATGTGTGTTAACTGCACTGGTTGTATGAAGCCTCTGTGTGAGAAATGGGCTTGGTCCTGTTAGTCTATATGTGTGTTAACTGCACTGGTTGTATCAAGCCTCTGTGTGAGAAATGGACTTGGTCCTGTTAGTCTATATGTGTGTTAACTGCACTGGTTGTATGAAGCCTCTGTGTGAAAAATGGACTTGGTCCTGTTAGTCTATATGTGTTTTAACTGCACTGGTTGTATGAAGCCTCTGTGTGAGAAATGGGCTTGGTCCTGTTAGTCTATATGTGTGTTAACTGCACTGGTTGTATGAAGCCTCTGTGTGAGAAATGGACTTGGTCCTGTTAGTCTATATGTGTGTTAACTGCACTGGTTGTATCAAGCCTCTGTGTGAGAAATGGGATTGGTCCTGTTAATCTGTATGTGTGTTAACTGCACTGGTTGTATGAAGCCTCTGTGTGAGAAATGGACTTGGTCCTATTAGTCTATATGTGTGTTAACTGCACTGGTTGTATTAAGCCTCTGTGTGAGAAATGGGCTTGGTCCTGTTAGTCTATATGTGTGTTAACTGCACTGGTTGTATGAAGCCTCTGTGTGAGAAATGGACTTGGTCCTATTAGGCTATATGTGTGTTAACTGCACTGGTTGTATGAAGCCTCTGTGTGAGAAATGGACTTGGTCCTGTTAGTCTATATGTGTGTTAACTGCACTGGTTGTATGAAGCCTCTGTGTGAGAAATGGACTTGGTCTTGTAAGTCTATATGTGTGTTAACTGCACTGGTTGTATGAAGCCTCTGTGTGAGAAATGGACTTGGTCTTGTAAGTCTATATGTGTGTTAACTGCACTGGTTGTATTAAACCTCTGTGTGAGAAATGGACTTGGTCCTGTTAGTCTATATGTGTGTTAACTGCACTGGTTGTATGAAGCCTCTGTGTGAGAAATGGACTTGGTCTTGTAAGTCTATAGGTGTGTTTACTGCACTGGTTGTATGAAGCCTCTGTGTGAGAAATGGACTTGGTCTTGTAAGTCTATATGTGTGTTAACTGCACTGGTTGTATTAAACCTCTGTGTGAGAAATGGACTTGGTCCTGTTAGTCTATATGTGTGTTAACTGCACTGGTTGTATGAAGCCTCTGTGTGAGAAATGGACTTGGTCTTGTAAGTCTATATGTGTGTTAACTGCACTGGTTGTATGAAGCCTCTGTGTGAGAAATGGACTTGGTCTTATTAGTCTATATGTGTGTTAACTGCACTGGTTGTATTAAGCCTCTGTGTGAGAAATGGGCTTGGTCCTGTTAGTCTATATGTGTGTTAACTGCACTGGTTGTATGAAGCCTCTGTGTGAGAAATGGACTTGGTCTTGTAAGTCTATATGTGTGTTAACTGCACTGGTTGTATGAAGCCTCTGTGTGAGAAATGGACTTGGTCCTATTAGTCTATATGTGTGTTAACTGCACTGGTTGTATTAAGCCTCTGTGTGAGAAATGGGCTTGGTCCTGTTAGTCTATATGTGTGTTAACTGCACTGGTTGTATGAAGCCTCTGTGTGAGAAATGGACTTGACTCCTGTTAGTCTATATGTGTGTTAACTGCACTGGTTGTATGAAGCCTCTGTGTGAGAAATGGGCTTGGTCCTGTTAGTCTATATGTGTGTTAACTGCACTGGTTGTATGAAGCCTCTGTGTGAGAAATGGACTTGGTCCTATTAGTCTATATGTGTGTTAACTGCACTGGTTGTATGAAGCCTCTGTGTGAGAAATGGGCTTGGTCCTGTTAGTCTATATGTGTGTTAACTGCACTGGTTGTATCAAGCCTCTGTGTGAGAAATGGACTTGGTCCTGTTAGTCTATATGTGTGTTAACTGCACTGGTTGTATGAAGCCTCTGTGTGAAAAATGGACTTGGTCCTGTTAGTCTATATGTGTGTTAACTGCACTGGTTGTATGAAGCCTCTGTGTGAGAAATGGGCTTGGTCCTGTTAGTCTATATGTGTGTTAACTGCACTGGTTGTATGAAGCCTCTGTGTGAGAAATGGACTTGGTCCTGTTAGTCTATATGTGTGTTAACTGCACTGGTTGTATCAAGCCTCTGTGTGAGAAATGGGATTGGTCCTGTTAATCTATATGTGTGTTAACTGCACTGGTTGTATGAAGCCTCTGTGTGAGAAATGGACTTGGTCCTATTAGTCTATATGTGTGTTAACTGCACTGGTTGTATTAAGCCTCTGTGTGAGAAATGGGCTTGGTCCTGTTAGTCTATATGTGTGTTAACTGCACTGGTTGTATGAAGCCTCTGTGTGAGAAATGGACTTGGTCTTGTAAGTCTATATGTGTGTTAACTGCACTGGTTGTATGAAGCCTCTGTGTGAGAAATGGACTTGGTCCTATTAGTCTATATGTGTGTTAACTGCACTGGTTGTATGAAGCCTCTGTGTGAGAAATGGACTTGGTCTTGTAAGTCTATATGTGTGTTAACTGCACTGGTTGTATGAAGCCTCTGTGTGAGAAATGGACTTGACTCCTGTTAGTCTATATGTGTGTTAACTGCACTGGTTGTATGAAGCCTCTGTGTGAGAAATGGACTTGGTCCTGTTAGTCTATATGTGTGTTAACTGCACTGGTTGTATGAAGCCTCTGTGTGAGAAATGGACTTGGTCTTGTAAGTCTATATGTGTGTTAACTGCACTGGTTGTATGAAGCCTCTGTGTGAGAAATGGACTTGGTCTTATTAGTCTATATGTGTGTTAACTGCACTGGTTGTATTAAGCCTCTGTGTGAGAAATGGGCTTGGTCCTGTTAGTCTATATGTGTGTTAACTGCACTGGTTGTATGAAGCCTCTGTGTGAGAAATGGACTTGGTCTTGTAAGTCTATATGTGTGTTAACTGCACTGGTTGTATGAAGCCTCTGTGTGAGAAATGGACTTGGTCTTGTAAGTCTATATGTGTGTTAACTGCACTGGTTGTATGAAGCCTCTGTGTGAGAAATGGACTTGGGTCCTATTAGTCTATATGTGTGTTAACTGCACTGGTTGTATTAAGCCTCTGTGTGAGAAATGGGCTTGGTCCTGTTAGTCTATATGTGTGTTAACTGCACTGGTTGTATGAAGCCTCTGTGTGAGAAATGGACTTGGTCTTGTAAGTCTATATGTGTGTTAACTGCACTGGTTGTATGAAGCCTCTGTGTGAGAAATGGACTTGGTCCTGTTAGTCTATATGTGTGTTAACTGCACTGGTTGTATGAAGCCTCTGTGTGAGAAATGGACTTGGTCTTGTAAGTCTATATGTGTGTTAACTGCACTGGTTGTATTAAGCCTCTGTGTGAGAAATGGACTTGGTCTTGTAAGTCTATATGTGTGTTAACTGCACTGGTTGTTGAAGCCTCTGTGTGAGTAATGGACTTGGTCTTGTAAGTCTATATGTGTGTTAACTGCACTGGTTGTATGAAGCCTCTGTGTGAGAAATGGACTTGGTCCTGTTAGTCTATATGTGTGTTAACTGCACTGGTTGTATGAAGCCTCTGTGTGAGAAATGGACTTGGTCCTGTAAGTCTATATGTGTGTTAACTGCACTGGTTGTATGAAGCCTCTGTGTGAGAAATGGACTTGGTCTTGTAAGTCTATATGTGTGTTAACTGCACTGGTTGTATGAAGCCTCTGTGTGAGAAATGGACTTGGTCTTGTAAGTCTATATGTGTGTTAACTGCACTGGTTGTATTAAACCTCTGTGTGAGAAATGGACTTGGTCCTGTTAGTCTATATGTGTGTTAACTGCACTGGTTGTATGAAGCCTCTGTGTGAGAAATGGACTTGGTCTTGTAAGTCTATATGTGTGTTAACTGCACTGGTTGTATGAAGCCTCTGTGTGAGAAATGGACTTGGTCTTGTAAGTCTATATGTGTGTTAACTGCACTGGTTGTATGAAGCCTCTGTGTGAGAAATGGACTTGGTCCTATTAGTCTATATGTGTGTTAACTGCACTGGTTGTATGAAGCCTCTGTGTGAGAAATGGGCTTGGTCCTGTTAGTCTATATGTGTGTTAACTGCACTGGTTGTATGAAGCCTCTGTGTGAGAAATGGGCTTGGTCCTGTTAGTCTATATGTGTGTTAACTGCACTGGTTGTATGAAGCCTCTGTGTGAGAAATGGACTTGGTCCTATTAGTCTATATGTGTGTTAACTGCACTGGTTGTATGAAGCCTCTGTGTGAGAAATGGGCTTGGTCCTGTTAGTCTATATGTGTGTTAACTGCACTGGTTGTATCAAGCCTCTGTGTGAGAAATGGACTTGGTCCTGTTAGTCTATATGTGTGTTAACTGCACTGGTTGTATGAAGCCTCTGTGTGAAAAATGGACTTGGTCCTGTTAGTCTATATGTGTGTTAACTGCACTGGTTGTATGAAGCCTCTGTGTGAGAAATGGGCTTGGTCCTGTTAGTCTATATGTGTGTTAACTGCACTGGTTGTATGAAGCCTCTGTGTGAGAAATGGACTTGGTCCTGTTAGTCTATATGTGTGTTAACTGCACTGGTTGTATCAAGCCTCTGTGTGAGAAATGGGATTGGTCCTGTTAATCTATATGTGTGTTAACTGCACTGGTTGTATGAAGCCTCTGTGTGAGAAATGGACTTGGTCCTATTAGTCTATATGTGTGTTAACTGCACTGGTTGTATTAAGCCTCTGTGTGAGAAATGGGCTTGGTCCTGTTAGTCTATATGTGTGTTAACTGCACTGGTTGTATGAAGCCTCTGTGTGAGAAATGGACTTGGTCTTGTAAGTCTATATGTGTGTTAACTGCACTGGTTGTATGAAGCCTCTGTGTGAGAAATGGACTTGGTCCTGTTAGTCTATATGTGTGTTAACTGCACTGGTTGTATGAAGCCTCTGTGTGAGAAATGGACTTGGTCTTGTAAGTCTATATGTGTGTTAACTGCACTGGTTGTATGAAGCCTCTGTGTGAGAAATGGACTTGGTCTTGTAAGTCTATATGTGTGTTAACTGCACTGGTTGTATGAAGCCTCTGTGTGAGAAATGGACTTGGTCCTATTAGTCTATATGTGTGTTAACTGCACTGGTTGTATGAAGCCTCTGTGTGAGAAATGGACTTGGTCTTGTAAGTCTATATGTGTGTTAACTGCACTGGTTGTATGAAGCCTCTGTGTGAGAAATGGACTTGACTCCTGTTAGTCTATATGTGTGTTAACTGCACTGGTTGTATGAAGCCTCTGTGTGAGAAATGGACTTGGTCTTGTAAGTCTATATGTGTGTTAACTGCACTGGTTGTATGAAGCCTCTGTGTGAGAAATGGACTTGGTCCTGTTAGTCTATATGTGTGTTAACTGCACTGGTTGTATGAAGCCTCTGTGTGAAAAATGGACTTGGTCCTGTTAGTCTATATGTGTGTTAACTGCACTGGTTGTATGAAGCCTCTGTGTGAGAAATGGGCTTGGTCCTGTTAGTCTATATGTGTGTTAACTGCACTGGTTGTATGAAGCCTCTGTGTGAGAAATGGACTTGGTCCTGTTAGTCTATATGTGTGTTAACTGCACTGGTTGTATCAAGCCTCTGTGTGAGAAATGGGATTGGTCCTGTTAATCTATATGTGTGTTAACTGCACTGGTTGTATGAAGCCTCTGTGTGAGAAATGGACTTGGTCCTATTAGTCTATATGTGTGTTAACTGCACTGGTTGTATTAAGCCTCTGTGTGAGAAATGGGCTTGGTCCTGTTAGTCTATATGTGTGTTAACTGCACTGGTTGTATGAAGCCTCTGTGTGAGAAATGGACTTGGTCTTGTAAGTCTATATGTGTGTTAACTGCACTGGTTGTATGAAGCCTCTGTGTGAGAAATGGACTTGGTCCTATTAGTCTATATGTGTGTTAACTGCACTGGTTGTATGAAGCCTCTGTGTGAGAAATGGACTTGGTCTTGTAAGTCTATATGTGTGTTAACTGCACTGGTTGTATGAAGCCTCTGTGTGAGAAATGGACTTGGTCTTGTAAGTCTATATGTGTGTTAACTGCACTGGTTGTATGAAGCCTCTGTGTGAGAAATGGACTTGGTCCTATTAGTCTATATGTGTGTTAACTGCACTGGTTGTATGAAGCCTCTGTGTGAGAAATGGACTTGGTCTTGTAAGTCTATATGTGTGTTAACTGCACTGGTTGTATGAAGCCTCTGTGTGAGAAATGGACTTGACTCCTGTTAGTCTATATGTGTGTTAACTGCACTGGTTGTATGAAGCCTCTGTGTGAGAAATGGACTTGGTCCTGTTAGTCTATATGTGTGTTAACTGCACTGGTTGTATGAAGCCTCTGTATGAGAAATGGACTTGGTCTTGTAAGTCTATATGTGTGTTAACTGCACTGGTTGTATGAAGCCTCTGTGTGAGAAAGGGACTTGGTCTTGTAAGTCTATATGTGTGTTAACTGCACTGGTTGTATTAAACCTCTGTGTGAGAAATGGACTTGGTCCTGTTAGTCTATATGTGTGTTAACTGCACTGGTTGTATGAAGCCTCTGTGTGAGAAATGGACTTGGTCTTGTAAGTCTATATGTGTGTTAACTGCACTGGTTGTATGAAGCCTCTGTGTGAGAAATGGACTTGGTCTTATTAGTCTATATGTGTGTTAACTGCACTGGTTGTATTAAGCCTCTGTGTGAGAAATGGGCTTGGTCCTGTTAGTCTATATGTGTGTTAACTGCACTGGTTGTATGAAGCCTCTGTGTGAGAAATGGACTTGGTCTTGTAAGTCTATATGTGTGTTAACTGCACTGGTTGTATGAAGCCTCTGTGTGAGAAATGGACTTGGTCTTGTAAGTCTATATGTGTGTTAACTGCACTGGTTGTATGAAGCCTCTGTGTGAGAAATGGACTTGGGTCCTATTAGTCTATATGTGTGTTAACTGCACTGGTTGTATTAAGCCTCTGTGTGAGAAATGGGCTTGGTCCTGTTAGTCTATATGTGTGTTAACTGCACTGGTTGTATGAAGCCTCTGTGTGAGAAATGGACTTGGTCTTGTAAGTCTATATGTGTGTTAACTGCACTGGTTGTATGAAGCCTCTGTGTGAGAAATGGACTTGGTCCTGTTAGTCTATATGTGTGTTAACTGCACTGGTTGTATGAAGCCTCTGTGTGAGAAATGGACTTGGTCTTGTAAGTCTATATGTGTGTTAACTGCACTGGTTGTATTAAGCCTCTGTGTGAGAAATGGACTTGGTCTTGTAAGTCTATATGTGTGTTAACTGCACTGGTTGTTGAAGCCTCTGTGTGAGTAATGGACTTGGTCTTGTAAGTCTATATGTGTGTTAACTGCACTGGTTGTATGAAGCCTCTGTGTGAGAAATGGACTTGGTCCTGTTAGTCTATATGTGTGTTAACTGCACTGGTTGTATGAAGCCTCTGTGTGAGAAATGGACTTGGTCCTGTAAGTCTATATGTGTGTTAACTGCACTGGTTGTATGAAGCCTCTGTGTGAGAAATGGACTTGGTCTTGTAAGTCTATATGTGTGTTAACTGCACTGGTTGTATGAAGCCTCTGTGTGAGAAATGGACTTGGTCTTGTAAGTCTATATGTGTGTTAACTGCACTGGTTGTATTAAACCTCTGTGTGAGAAATGGACTTGGTCCTGTTAGTCTATATGTGTGTTAACTGCACTGGTTGTATGAAGCCTCTGTGTGAGAAATGGACTTGGTCTTGTAAGTCTATATGTGTGTTAACTGCACTGGTTGTATGAAGCCTCTGTGTGAGAAATGGACTTGGTCTTGTAAGTCTATATGTGTGTTAACTGCACTGGTTGTATGAAGCCTCTGTGTGAGAAATGGACTTGGTCCTATTAGTCTATATGTGTGTTAACTGCACTGGTTGTATGAAGCCTCTGTGTGAGAAATGGGCTTGGTCCTGTTAGTCTATATGTGTGTTAACTGCACTGGTTGTATGAAGCCTCTGTGTGAGAAATGGGCTTGGTCCTATTAGTCTATATGTGTGTTAACTGCACTGGTTGTATGAAGCCTCTGTGTGAGAAATGGACTTGGTCCTATTAGTCTATATGTGTGTTAACTGCACTGGTTGTATGAAGCCTCTGTGTGAGAAATGGGCTTGGTCCTGTTAGTCTATATGTGTGTTAACTGCACTGGTTGTATCAAGCCTCTGTGTGAGAAATGGACTTGGTCCTGTTAGTCTATATGTGTGTTAACTGCACTGGTTGTATGAAGCCTCTGTGTGAAAAATGGACTTGGTCCTGTTAGTCTATATGTGTGTTAACTGCACTGGTTGTATGAAGCCTCTGTGTGAGAAATGGGCTTGGTCCTGTTAGTCTATATGTGTGTTAACTGCACTGGTTGTATGAAGCCTCTGTGTGAGAAATGGACTTGGTCCTGTTAGTCTATATGTGTGTTAACTGCACTGGTTGTATCAAGCCTCTGTGTGAGAAATGGGATTGGTCCTGTTAATCTATATGTGTGTTAACTGCACTGGTTGTATGAAGCCTCTGTGTGAGAAATGGACTTGGTCCTATTAGTCTATATGTGTGTTAACTGCACTGGTTGTATTAAGCCTCTGTGTGAGAAATGGGCTTGGTCCTGTTAGTCTATATGTGTGTTAACTGCACTGGTTGTATGAAGCCTCTGTGTGAGAAATGGACTTGGTCTTGTAAGTCTATATGTGTGTTAACTGCACTGGTTGTATGAAGCCTCTGTGTGAGAAATGGACTTGGTCCTGTTAGTCTATATGTGTGTTAACTGCACTGGTTGTATGAAGCCTCTGTGTGAGAAATGGACTTGGTCTTGTAAGTCTATATGTGTGTTAACTGCACTGGTTGTATGAAGCCTCTGTGTGAGAAATGGACTTGACTCCTGTTAGTCTATATGTGTGTTAACTGCACTGGTTGTATGAAGCCTCTGTGTGAGAAATGGACTTGGTCTTGTAAGTCTATATGTGTGTTAACTGCACTGGTTGTATGAAGCCTCTGTGTGAGAAATGGACTTGGTCTTGTAAGTCTATATGTGTGTTAACTGCACTGGTTGTATGAAGCCTCTGTGTGAGAAATGGACTTGGTCTTGTAAGTCTATATGTGTGTTAACTGCACTGGTTGTATGAAGCCTCTGTGTGAGAAATGGACTTGGTCTTGTAAGTCTATATGTGTGTTAACTGCACTGGTTGTATTAAGCCTCTGTGTGAGAAATGGACTTGGTCTTGTAAGTCTATATGTGTGTTAACTGCACTGGTTGTTGAAGCCTCTGTGTGAGTAATGGACTTGGTCTTGTAAGTCTATATGTGTGTTAACTGCACTGGTTGTATGAAGCCTCTGTGTGAGAAATGGACTTGGTCCTGTTAGTCTATATGTGTGTTAACTGCACTGGTTGTATGAAGCCTCTGTGTGAGAAATGGACTTGGTCCTGTAAGTCTATATGTGTGTTAACTGCACTGGTTGTATGAAGCCTCTGTGTGAGAAATGGACTTGGTCTTGTAAGTCTATATGTGTGTTAACTGCACTGGTTGTATGAAGCCTCTGTGTGAGAAATGGACTTGGTCTTGTAAGTCTATATGTGTGTTAACTGCACTGGTTGTATTAAACCTCTGTGTGAGAAATGGACTTGGTCCTGTTAGTCTATATGTGTGTTAACTGCACTGGTTGTATGAAGCCTCTGTGTGAGAAATGGACTTGGTCTTGTAAGTCTATATGTGTGTTAACTGCACTGGTTGTATGAAGCCTCTGTGTGAGAAATGGACTTGGTCTTGTAAGTCTATATGTGTGTTAACTGCACTGGTTGTATGAAGCCTCTGTGTGAGAAATGGACTTAGTCGCCCAAGTTGATGTGGACTTATTAATAAAAGCTTCATAAAGGATTAGTGTCTGTTATACTATCTTTCCTCCATATTTAAAATTATGCAAAAATTGGACTGCGCTGTTGTTTTTTAAATTAATAATTTTACTTCAAGCAAGCCTCCATTAAACTTTCCGTGACACACAGGATCTCGACAACAGTGTGAATCAAAGGTCATTACTTTCGTGGTCAGCAGTTTTTTTACCATCTCAACAAGATGTCAGTCACTTATTAGAGCCTATTCCACTAACCCATCTTATAATTAATGTGAATGAAATATGCTACATGTTTTACAAGGTTGAATGAAATATATTCTTTACAATACAAAGCTACACACATAATAAATCAACTTCATGTCTAACAATTGTAAAGCAATAAACTGTAATCTTTCAGATTCAAAACCAACAGGGTTTTAAATGAACCTCTGGCAGTATGTGTCTTCGTGTTGCTCCTGTCACTGACTCTGCACGCCTATATACCAGTCAAGTATGCTGTCGTTAGTAAAAACAATTCTCACAGTATCACTGAGAGTCGGCTCGCCACAAGTCACGTGTCCCTCTTTAACGCGCTGACATCGACCTCTATGTAAGTTAGAAACATACATGTTTGACTTGAAGAAATGTGTTTATGTATTAATGTATGTGGATAACATTTTTGGGGGTTAAGAAAAGACTTTTCAACAAAAAAGATATCATTAAGTATGTCTCTTTATTATCCATGTCGGCTTTTTGTTAGACTAACACTCAGTGGCGTAGCTAAAGTGGCCGAGGATAGGGTCCAAATTTGAAAATCCACCCTGGCTCCCATTTGAGAGGGCCCCCCAAATGAGTGTCCGAAATTTGTTTTTACATTAAATATTACGCCATTATCTTATGTCATGATGGTGAATGTCAAAATGCAGGGGCCCCCAAATCCCTAGCTACGTCACTGCTAACAGTTATGCCCCAGAAATTGTCACGAACAAGTTTTTGTAGACCCAACACTGTCACTCATAATACCATAGATTTAAACCCAATGCCTATTTACTTCTTAGTATCATCAGGTCAATATAATGATTTCTATAATCTTCTTACAAATGTAGTTTTAATAAAATAATTATAATCATACACATCAAACAAAATAAAATACATTGTACAAAATCTACATATCTACTTTCGACTACTTATACTCTTTTACATTTCCTATGTATCCTATACAAAACTTCTATAATGTAGTAGCATGTACATGTATGTACATGCAACAATGATATACAATTCATTACAAATAGATTTGTTCATTGTACATATTATGTGTTCTAGGATTTTACATGTGATGCTGGTCTGTAGGTACTGGTTAGGTAAGTAAGCTGTTAAAAAATCACAACAAGATTAATTGGATTGTTATTTCTTTCACCACTTTAGGTACTTGTTGATGTACACGCCCCTGATATTAGGCACCATCTCAAACCTCGTCATGTGTGTAGCCCTGCGACGCCACGCTCTAAACATGCGCCGCTCCTCGGCCACCCCTGGGACAAGCAAACGAAGAGACAGTCAAATGAGCACCGGGATCCTGGTCTCCACCTTTCTCTTCTTCACTCTGTCTCTGCCTTCTAATGTCAACCAGCTGGTCTCTTTACACGTGGACAACTATGGCGCTCTCAAGGCAGAGCAATATCTCTATCAAACGTAAGTTATGTCCCCTTCCACAGCTCTCTCCCGCTAACGGAAAGTCGAAACAAAATATATTTTAGAGCAATTCCATTTAACCTCTTCTTCGATGGAAATGTTTAAATGCCAGGGGCGTAGCTAGGAATTTTCCCATCATTTGGGGGGGGGGGGGGACGGGGGGCTTGACCTCTTTGGGGGTCCCTGCATTTTGCGTAATATTTAGTATTTAATGTAAAAAACACTCAATTGATGGCCCTCCTCAAGTGGGAGCCTCTAGGGGGGGGGGATTTTCGAATTCTCCCCCCTCCTCCCCCCACCCTAGCTACGCCACTGTTAAATGCATCGTTGAAACAGCACAGAAACATAAAACTATTCCCGAGAGAACTGCTTTGAATATCTGTCTCGTAGGAAAATGGACGACAATTATTCAATTGTGCTGGTTGCTTCTTGTGACGAAACAGTCCATGCCTGGAATGGCGCATATCTGATTTGTCAATAGTTTCTAAATGATAATGTTTCTGTCTTTTGAATCTGAGAGTTTTCTTCTACCCTGACCAAGACATCTAAGATTGTGTTTCTCTCTGCTTTGATTTAGTAAGTGCCTAGGTCAAAAGTTATCCCCATTGTGCCTGATCCTGGCCAATCTTTTTCTACCTGTTTGAATTGTTGAATTAGGTTGTTGTTGAATTAGGTTGTTGTTGAATTAGGTTGTTGTTGAATTAGGTTGTTGTTGAATTAGGTTGTTGTGGAATTAGGTTGTTGTTGAATTAGGTTGTTGTGGAATTAGGTTGTTGTGGAATTAGTTTGTTGTTGAATTAGGTTGTTAAAACAAACGTAAAAGCTAATTAAGCATTAGACAAAGTGTTAGGAATCTTTGACTAGCATGTCTGTAAACTAACCTCCCATCGCTAACAAATAAACAAATGATTAAAGCCGATACATAGGCCTACATCATCATGGGTTCCTGTCTATAAAACAAAAGGTGACCATGATTCAATCAACTATCATAGGTCGTCATAAATCTTTGCTTCATTTTCTTTTATATAAATGTTGTGTGAGTTTTCTTTGCCTTTTTTTTTTCTTTCTTCTTATAAAAGGCTTCAAATTGCTCGTCGAAATTCAAAGTTGAAGAGATCTATGAAAAATAGAATAATCATCGACATGAGGACATGTGAGCAAAATAATAACATGGAGTCTCTAGATAGTGCACGGTTCGGACGTTTGAAAAAAAAAAAAGAGGTGAATGAAAATTGAGGTTAAATGTATTGACGAAACAATTCCTTATCTCAGTGATTCCCCAACTGGGCGTAAACATTAGCGCGACGACTGTACAAGTTTGAGAAGGCTTCCTAGTCATTTTTAGATTCTTTAAACTAGCTGGCATCAGAAAACATAAATTAAGATTACCAGGATCCCCAGTTTAGGCGGGACACTTGCGTCTTTCATAAAATATCCCTAATTAGGCCCCTAATCTATTTAAAAATCTGCTTTAGATTATCACCATTTGATTAATATGTACTTTGAAAATTATCCAGTTCGGAGCTTTGTCCTCGACTCTTATGGAATGTTCGTGTATTGGTTTACTTGAGAATATGTAGAGTAATCAATGATGCTATTTAATTGTTACTTAAGTCTTGCAAAAAAAAAAACGTATCTAAGTTTAACAACTCCACATTTACAACAATATATCTCAATAATGAAGACGTTCATGGGCGTAGCCAGGGGGTGGGGTGGGGTGGGGTTCAACATTCCCCCCCCCCACTCACGAAATGAAATCCTCCCCTGCCGGGGGGGGGGGTCTGAGCTTAGTGACTAATTTTTTGCTTTGATTTTGTTTTAGGTGAGATTTTAATACTAAACCATCACTTGTCCCAGCGCAGCCAATGGTTTTTGAGTTTAAAACCCCCTACCAGGACGTATAGCAGTTGAATCCACCTCTTCTATAAAACAAAAACAAAAAAAAAAACAAAAAAAATAACGCAAACGACAATCCCCAAATTTCAAGAGTATAGAATTTGATTTTAAAACCTCCTCCGAAATTAACGATATTTGACTATCCATTTTTCAGTCACCAGATTCTATAAGCGTTGCCAAGAGAGTTTTATGTTTAACCCCCCTCCCCCAGCGGGGTTTGCAGCTCAAAACCACCTAATTCATATAAAAAGAGCATATTACACACTCAAAATTATATGAGCGTAGCAAAATGGTGTTTTAAATTTAAACCTCTTCAGCGGGTTTGAAGCTAGAAAATACCTCTTAAATATTAAAAAAAAAAGGAAATTACACGCACGAAATATAGTGAGCATAGCCAAAGGGGTTTTGAGTTTACTCTCCCCCCCCTTTCAGTGGCGTTTGAAGCTAAAAAATACCCCTACAATATAAAAAAGACAGTTACTCAAATTTCTATGAGCGTAGTCAAAGGGGTTTTGAGTTTACCCCCCTTTTCAGCGTGGTTTGATGCTAAAAAATACCTCTTCAATTTAAAATTAAGCAAATACACACTAAAAATTCTATGAGCCTAGCCAAGCCAATGGGGGGTTTTGAGTTTAAACCCCTCCTCCTCCAGAGGGCTTTTTAAAAGTATAAAACCCCTCCATGTAGTTTTGAGTTTAAAATCCCCCTACATAGAGTTTTGAGGTTGAAAACCTCTCTCTTCAATATTATTCTAAATCAAACTACAGTCACTAAATTGATAAATTCTATGAACGTAGTTAAAGGGGTTTTGAATTTGTTAAAAAAAAATTCACAGATTTTTTTAGTTTAAAATCCCCCAACAGATGATTTTGACGATAAAACTTCCCTTTTCGATATAAAATCTAAAGCAAGCTACAGTCACCTAATTCCAAGAGCGTGGCTAAGAAAGGTTATACATTTCTACTGTGGCTCAACAAAGATGGCTAAGACGGATTTTAGGATTCAGTTATAGAGATCGGGTCTCAATCACGGAAATCCTATGCCGAACTGGGAGTCGACCCCTTAGTAAGGTTGTGACAGAGCGTCGCATGAGGTTTGCGGGACATGTCTCTGACAAAATGAATTACGCATAATAAGAGTTGCGATGACATGGAGGCCATTACGAGGAAAGCGCAAACAGTGACATCCTAGTACAAACTTGGCGCCACACTATCGTGGAGGTCCTCAGAGCAGGTGGGAAGAGGCTTCAGACATTGCCAGTGACAGTTTTGTGTAAACAGCTTGCCGCCCAATGCGCCTAAAGGCGAGGAAGAATATAATTAGGTAAGAAAAGCACATAAGATTTTTGAAAAAAAAAACTTTTTTAATATCAGGATAAAGCACTGTAGATACCTCAGAATATGCATTTAGTTAGCTTTTAATACCGGAAATAGTGCTTGGCACTAACTCCAGGAAGAATTCATTCTAGGATACAATAAACGTCTTCCGAAAGAAGGGTTAGAATGTAATAGGGATTAACTATGTGCGTGTGCGCACACACACACATATATTGGCGGGGGGGGGGGGGGGGAGAAAAATCCCTCCCCCCCCCCCTAAAAAAAATCCTGGGTACGCCAATTTTCCCACTAACTCCAGGAGATTGATTTTTTTAGTTTTTGGCACATCGGCACAATTTAGGCCAAGTCGTGACCGTAATCCCTCAAGGGTTACTCTCTCTCCCTTCATACCACAAGAGCTATATTATATAGTTAAACCATTAAAACCAAGGTCCATTCACAGCTAAAATAGTAAAGGTAGTAAACATTTAATAATTTAATACAAATCTTTTGTAAATATTATATGTTCACGATTTCACAAATCAAACCTTCGCAGACAACCCCACCTCCCGGACAAAGCCCAGTAGGCCTATACTGGCCGTCGGGGGGGGGGGGGGGGAGAGACCTCCCCCGAAAATAAATCTTGACTACGCCCATGAAGATGTTATTTTCTTTTTTCGATGTCAAACAAATAATTAATTACAAGTAATTAATTGACTAATTGGTTAGTTTTTTTTTTTTTTAATTGATTTGTGATGGTTGGTCGCTATGCTAGCCACATGACACAGTCGTTAACCGTGGGCCACAGAAACATGAGCTTTACATCATCTGGCTGGCTGCCATATAGATCGCAAGGACTGAAAAGGGCAATTTAATTTTTTTTAAAGTCTTGCATTTATCAAATTTCAAATATATTTTTTATAACCCATATTTCTACAGTTTATCCGGAGCATTCGTTGTTGTCCAAGTTGTCAGGGACCTAATGATATTTGTCTCGTTCACTTGTGCCAGTCCGTCTTTTCGACGTCATTTATTCAACATTGTTTCGTTGGCACTGGTGCGAAGGTAGGCAAAATTTTATACGCAGTAGATCTAGATATATATAGATTCTAGACAAATATCCACTTTGTTGACTTTCGATCTATTCGATGCAGCTTATTGAATAAATAATTTTAAAAAGGGAGTAAGAATGTGAGATTTTGAAATAAATAAATTATACAATGTCAAGGACGATATATTGAAACATCACAGTTGTCAGCTAGAGAGCAAAAATATTCACAACTCAATAGTGTAGATGTTATGTCCTTTTTTCAATATCAAACAAAATAATTAATTGACTAAGTGGTTAATTTTTTAGTTGGTTCATTTTTGTCAGATAAATAATTGTTTGAGGTTTCAACTTGATCCTAGAATGGGTGTGGGAGAAATAATGTGTACAATAATCTAAACTAAAAGGGATCAATCCCCACATATTTACCCATGTCTCTGAATACTGAAGGAATAATTACCCTAGTTGGTATCAAACAAAATAATTTATTACCAGTAATATGAATGAATGGAGGAGAAAAAGAAATAAGATCATCGTGTCAGGAGGTTGCTGAAAGATCATTGTCAGGAGGTTGCTGAAAGATCATCATGTCAGGAGGTTGCTAGAAGATCATCGTGTCAGGAGGTTGCTAGAAGATCATCATGTCAGGAGGTTGCTGGAAGATCATCATGTCAGGAGGTTGCTGAAAGATCATTGTGTCAGGAGGTTGCTGAAAGATCATTGTGTCAGGAGGTTGCTGAAAGATCATCGTGTCAGGAAGTTGCTGCTGAAAGATTATAGTGTCAGGAGGTTGCTGAAAGAACATTGTGTCAGAAGGTTGCCGAAAGAGCATCATGTCAGGAGGTTGCTGAAAGAGCATCGTGTCTAGAAGTTGCTGCTGAAAGATAATTTTTTTCAGGAGGTTGCTGAAAGATGATCGTGTCAGGAGGTTGCTGAAAGATCATTTGTGTCAGGAGGTTGCTGAAAGATCATCTTGTCAGGAGGTTGCTGAAAGAGCATCGTGCCAGGAGGTTGCTGAAGGAGCTTCGTGCCAAGAAGTTGCTGCTGAAAGATCATCATGCCAGGGGGTTGCTGAAATAGCATCGTGTCAGGAAGTTGCTGAAAGAGCATCTTGTCAAGAGATTACTGAACGAGCATCGTACCAGAGGGTTGCTGAAAGAGCATCGTACCAGAGGGTTGCTGAACGAGCATCGTACCAGTAGGTTGCTGAAATAATGAACTCACATACATAAGAAAGAAAAAAAAAGAAAGAAGGAAAACTAGGTGACAGTTAAAACGGAAAACATGTTTTTATTTAATTGTAGCCAACTTCTAAAAGCACACTTCTTTAAAATCCAATGTGCATTTGTATTTATTTTCTGCTTTTCAGACAAAGCTCTGATCCTAAAGAAGTGTCCCAGTCGCCAGCGACCGAAACATCTCAGTTATCTATCATCATGGAAACAAAATACAAAGCCAACCACTTTTAATTACGTACTTTAATTCTTTAGGCAAAATTAGCACCGATAAAAGTTTTTTTTTTTCCTGGGTCTTGTTTGGTTACAGGAAATACGCATTTGACTTGAAAAGTATCTTAGCTTTTTAATAAAGCAAATTAGAATCAAGATCTATTATTTTAGGAATTAGTGTGGTAATAACTGTAACGGATAAATGTTGGCCCGGAGAAGTGTGTGATAGATTCGGGGACAGGGTGAGAGAAAGGAGAATCAGGGCTACATGATGTCACGTACATGCCTTTGTGACCAACGAGAGTGTGTTGCCAGTAACAACCAACAATTTTAAATTCTCCCTTAAAACATTCTTTTAGTCTATAGCATGGTTCTGTTCTCGTTGTAACAACCTGGTGAAATTGTCTGATTCAAGGAGCAATGAAGGTCTAGTGACATGAAGATACGATCCGGGGGGGGGGGGGGGGGGGATATTTGCTTGTCATTCAATATGTGGGTCGTATCTTAAGGTAATGCTAGGCCATGATTTCAACACCCAGTCCGCCCCTGCACATGTGTGTTTCTAGTGTCATGCTTGACAGCACATATTAACGGCTCACCAATATTAGTCAATATTACTAGGTCACATTGAGTGTGCGGAGGAGAATTATGCATATTTTTTCTGGATGATATTTGATTTGCATAAACTAGATATAGGGTCAAAAAATGGAATCATGGGAAGGTGATAGTTCTGTCAGTGTGGGAGACTATCAAGAAAGATAACCGCTACTATATAAGTGAGAAGCTAGCTAGCGTGTTAGTTCTAATCAGGATTAGCCTGCTGTTGGTTCACTTGTATCTAATAGTGTTTTATTTCAACTATACAATTTTATTCAAGTTGTAAATGTCTAAGTATTTTATAGTTTGGAATCAATTTCATTGAATTGAGTTTGAAAGTATTCAAAGAAAATTATTCAGCTCTGAGTTGCTTCATTGTGTCCTAGTGGTGTGTTGAATAGATTTGAATCTCTGAATCCGCGTATGTTAGATGCTCAAAAAAAAAAACAAAAACAAAAAAAAAACAACACACACACACACAAAAAACCAACATCGTGACAAGGAATGTAAAACAGCCAAGACAGGATTTGAACAAAGAACTAAAATAAAACTTTGTAACTCATTAACTCAACCTCAGTAACATAAGAACAACCAAGACAAAGTTGTAAATGAATTGAAGGTCAAACTAGTTTTAATGTCATTTATTGAAGGAGAAATGTAAACCAACATTAATAGATGAAGGTTACAATCTGGCATAGCTTTTAACTCACTCAGTGGTCAGATAACAGGAAGTTTTATCTCATTTAACAAGCCAAACAAAATATTGCACTGAAAATAACAGACTTAAAACATAACAAAAGCAGTTATTCAACTGCAGAAGTTGATTATTAATCTCTGGCATTGGGTGACTGTGAACTTTTTACTTTAATACTATAACAAAAATGAAAACTGAAAATGAATAAAATATTAATACCTTGTCTTTTGGTTAAACAATTATTTCTGCTACTTGCAATAATGATAATACAGTTTTATTAGATCATGACTAGGACAAAAAGATCAGAAAACAATATTAATAGTTATAATAACATTTATGATGAAAAGAAAAAAAGGGAAAACAAATTTACTGAAAACAAAAATCAATACTATTACTGAATTAGTAGATTAACGCTAATTAATTTAAAAAAAAAACACTTTTTTTTACAAGTAATATTTGTCTAGAAGGCTACCTGCACAAGTTTGTGGTATCCAGAGACACAATGAGATCAACTAGAGATTTTTATTTCCTCAGAAATCTTTGAATTGGAGATTGTGTGAATACTAAATATAAATCATCCAAATGGTGAGTGACTTGTTTATAACAGCTTATCTCACTTGTTTAGAACAGCTTATCTCACTTGTGTATAACAGCTTATCTCACTTGTTTAGAAAAGCTTATCTCACTTGTTTAGAACAGCTTATCTCACTTGTTCATAATAGCTTATCTCAAACTATAAAATAAACTTCATTAATCATTTTAATATTTGACTATTAAACATTGTTTTTTTTAAACATTAATACCTCTAGCAGACTTTCAGAAATGTGATCACCCAGAATGTTTATTGTTTTAAACAAAAACTTCAGAACTAATACATTTTATGTTATTTGGTCATTACCAAAGATAAAATACAGTAAGGTTCAAGACAAAGAGATCTAAACAAGGGATGAACTGCAGGGAACCCTATGGGCTTGAAACAGGCTTTATAAGAAGTAAGGTGCTTTTGTACAGGTCTGAAGCAAAAAATTAAAAGAAAACAAAAGCATGACAAAATCTAAATGAATACACCAGATCTTTAAATAAATGAATAAAACAATAAATGCCATTTTAAGCACTCAAGCTATGGTAATATAAATATTGTTTAAAAAAAGAGCACCCGTTTGAAGCAAATAATACTATTAAACAAAAGTCAAATAAAAAAAAAAATCTAAATCTATATCAATAGAAGAATTAACTACGTACAACATTTGCAAAGGAAATGAAATGACCTGATAAAAAAATAAAATGATTATAATAAATAGTAAATAAAAAATCACTGTAATTGTCAGAGTGTTATTGAAATAAAAAAATAATAATTTTAGAGTAATAATCAAAATATGAACTACCAGTACACGTGTGGACTAAAGTCAACTGACATAACAGAATTACATTTTGGCAAAGGGCTGGTTTTAAGTATTCTCACTGAACACATTGGTTAAATATTATGGTGTTAATTTGTTAGTGTTCACTGCATTCTCTCCACTCAATGTTCCCTCATTTATTTACTAGTCATTTTTTTTTGTCAACTGATAAATGTACAAATCTGTTAAATATTTAAGTCCACATTCTAAATTTATCACAAGCATCAACTCTGATATGGATCTGAAACCAAAACACAAATAAACATTTTGTTGACCATTTTTGTGACTTGTTAAATAATAGCAAGCAATAACAGCAACTCATAACGGTTTATAAATTGACATGAAAGCATGAGTGTCTAAAATTCAATTACAACAAAGCATAAGTGCTAGTGAACAAAACAAATGGCTGGAATACTCATATTAGCAATGAAAAAAATATTGTTAGCATTAGCAGCAGGTCACAATGATCCGTTGGATGGTGTGCACTTCTTCTGTGTAAGGGTTCACGCTATGTATTTCTTTCAAACAAAAACCAAATCATTGAAATAAAAAAAAAATGCATAACACACTTTCATCACCAATGCAATCAAAATTTGAAATAGGGAAAATTGGTAAAAAAAATGATCGGTACAAATTCTTTTGTTAGAGGGAAATAATATGCAAAAATGCAATCTAAGGGGGAGCAAGAAAAAAAACCCAGACAAAACAGATGCATCAATTAGTATTATTGAATACAACAAGTGAAACTCTGTTTCTGAGATGATTGTCAACAAGATATACACATATGATTTGTGATTCAAAACAATTATAGATTCTTATGTACAGTTTTAATGCCAGCAGCTCGTTAGGGCAGGACTGGAACTATTAGATTGTGCTTATAACTTGTATGTGTCATATACGTTGCTTTTTTCTTCAAAATAATAAAACAGTGATAGTCATACATCTTATGTTTTCTTGTGTTTAGAATCTGATGCTCGTGGAGACAGGCTGAGAGGTTTGCTCACACTCTCCCTGAAAGCTTTGAAGACATTAAGTTTGGAATCACTTCCACTTTCTTTCATTTTATATCCGCTAGGAGGTTTCAATGTAGCTGATTCACTACTTGACTGTGTTGGTGCTGGAGGGAGAGGAGCATCTGTTGACAACTTGACTACATCCTTGGCCACAGAGCTAGATTTTGGTTCATCTTCAGTAATACTAATATCGGAAACATCTGATTTAATCTCATCTAGCACAATTTTCTTGCTTGCTTCAGGATTAGCGTTCAGCTTTTTCTTACTATTTGTAGACTTACTGGACTGCACCAGTTCACCTCTCCAGGAAAATCTTTCCCGAAATGCTGATTTTACATCATTGACATCTGCCGTTGAGAACGATCTAGACTTCCTGGATAAAATTTTGGTAGCTAGAAAAGAAGGGTCGCCAAGTGATTTCAGCGGGCGTGGAGAAGCTACATATTGAGATGAGCCAGGTAATGATGCACTGCTTATTCCTGAAGCATCATTTAATCCAGGAAGAGATGAAGACAAATTGGCTTCTAAGCCCCTCAAAGAGTTGAGCCCATCCATACTTCTCCTTAAGTTCTCTGTGCTCAGATGGACTTTGCATGCAGCTCTAAGATCTTCTTTGTTTTCATATATTTTTTTCTTTCTCATACCATCAGTATCCTGTCTTTGCAAGGACAAGGCTTGAGTCACAGCTGCACTCACTGGTTCAGAGCGCCTTCTTTGTCCATCTTCTAAATCCATTTTTTTGCGCAAAATCCTTCTCATTACCTCTGAATTGCCTTTCGAGACACCCTTACTAGGTTGTGGTATGATCCTAGGTGGAGCAGGGGTTGGTACAGTAGGAGGAGCTTGTGGGGCTTCTGAGGTTCTAATATCTGAATAATCAAACATTGGATGAAGAGTTTCTGACACTACATTTTCAGCCCCTCTGGATTCCAGCGTCAAAGGCTGCTGAGGTGGGAGAGGTGCTGATTCAGTTTTCTGAATAGAGGTTCTGGGTGGCACATCTGGCTTATCAGACACTTTTGGGGTGATGGTAAAAAAATCTGTAGGTCTGGATGCAGCTGTGTTAGTATGAGAGGACGTAGCTGAACTAGGTTGAGACATAATAGTTTTGACAGAGCCTCCTAAAGGAGGAGAAGGCTCCTTTAAGCTAGACTCTGCCACTGGACTTTCTGGCATTTTTCTTCTGCGAATACTGGGGCTTCCAGGGTAGTGGGATATCAAACTACCACCTCCATGATTCTGTGCCAACTGGGACACCAATTGCTGAAATAAAAATAGAAACAATGCATAACCAGACTAGGAATGAAAAATAATATATTTCTCTAAAAGGTCTATCAGACTAATAATTTATAAAAAAAAGATGAGAAAAATGAAACTAGATGTAAAGAAAATAGCTTAGCTAAATACTTTTCATTAGTGTTTTTTTTTTCTTCTTTTCAAAGCTGCCTCCATGATAATACCTAAAAAGTGATGTCTAATGAATGCATAAGCTCTTTGTTTAAAAGATAAAGCCCTATTTGAACTCAATCCAGCATATTTATCAGAATTCCAATGTAACTCAGGTAAAACTATTTTTTAAGTCACCAACCTTAATTGCTTCAGTTCGTTGATATTCTAACCTTGCCATCTCAGTGGAAATACAAGGAGGAAGGTCTGGTATAGACCGGTACAAAGAAAACTTGGTTGTAAGAATAAAATGCTGGGGAAAAAACAAACAACAACTGGTTATTCACTCTTTCACTTCATTGTTATCTTACTAGCCATGCATGCTCAATAGTTGAGTTAGAGGGCAGTACCTCAACAAGGACAATGATTATACAGTAAGTTGTGCTGCTAAGACCAGGTAACATACGCTCCAACAGTCCAGAGGTACCCACTAGGGAGCAGTTGACTATGACAGCGATGACACTAAACACAAGCAGAACATCCTGGAAGGAACCAGAAATGAGAGAAGCAGTTCAATAGCTGGTTGTTGAATATAAAACAGTCAAAGTAGTCATATTTACACAATTTATAGTGTTGGTTTCATGTTAATAACAAAAAAATAGAAAGTGTGGCTATGTAAAACTATTAGTGTAATTTAAAAAAATATTTTCTATTGACAAAAGAGGAATATAAAATGAGTGTATTGGATCTATACCAGAAGGGAGCATTTAAAAACATTAATAAAACTTATGTAACAGTTTAACTAGCTTTACAAGCTAATTGTAAATGTCTAGTGATAAAAAAAAATTACCATACAAATTTTAATAGTGTATTTTAAGAGAGTTTACTAGTGATATCAATCTATTTATATACTTTATAATGTACCATAATATACTTGTGTGATTGTAAGTTTATGGGATTTATACATTGTATTGAAAGGAGTTAAAGGGATTGTTATTTTTTTTATAAGGATGATCCTACGAGTTCTATGCACAAAAAAAGTGGGAGTGCTTGTATAAGAGGGGAAGAGGAAAAAAAAAAGAGTTAAAGGTTGTCAATGTGTTTATTTGTTTACTTCTTAATATTGCAATAAAAAATATTCAAGTACATGTGAAATGTCTTTTTAATCAACATCATATAAAAGTAACATCTGAACAATTACATTATAGACAGCTTTGCATATAGCAGGATCACTACTTCATGGTGACCTACCTGCCAAATCCCGATACTATCCACACGCTGGCCAAATGGTCTTTGGAAAGTCAGGCACAGCTTAAAGGCATCAGAACGTATCTCAATGACATTGTTAAACAAGGCACAGAGAGCTGCAAGAGGGAAAGCTGACGAGAACAAGGTGATGTAGCCAAACTGTATGCACATCTCCAGATAGTCGTCTAAAGTGTCCTCATACTAGAAAAATTATTATAGCAAGACAAAATAACAAACTATAGTCTTCATACTAGAAAAAACATTATAATAAAATCATGGAAGTGTCTTTGTTTTTAGTAATAAATAATTCATTTTGGTTGAACAAAAAAAAAACAGTGACTTGTATGCATTTTTTTACTATGTGAAAACAACCTCATTGCACTGTGCAGGGTTATAAATGAGCTCCTACAATTATAAATGAGCTCCTACAATGATTTGTCTATGTACATGTGCCGTTCCCCAAAGGGCTGTTTAATAAATGGCGTGTCCCGCACGGTTAGCCTGGTAGATCAAAGGAAAATGACGGGGGAGTCCCGGTGGTCCAGCCTTTGACCGCGTCTCTAGTCCGCGAATCCAGAGTGTGAATTCTTTTCCCATTACTCTTTATTCATTGTTAATTTATTTCACTCAACTTATAAATATATAATGAGTTCTAAATGTGTTGGTTATTGAAAGCTCTTTGATATTTTATCATCCAATGAACAACTTACTTTCTTCATTGCACTTTCCACTTCTGCTTGGGTGAGTGCAGGTAGAGCTTCCTCATCTTCCTCTGTCAAGGTACTGCTGTCACTGTCAGAGTCTTTTGCCCCATCTTTCTTGGAGTGCATGCTGGAGCTATGAGCTTTGGGTCTGGCTGTCATCCTCCGCACTTCTTTCTCCACAGAGGCGGGAGACATCTGTGTGGCTATACGGTATCCTACACTGTACAAGCGAGCTTTCCAAATGATATATGGTGCAAGTGCCTCTTTTACATTTCCGAGAACCTGACGTGTAATTAGGAGTGCTGCAAGTTGCTAGTTGGGAAAAATATATAGACTTAAAATATATCAATAAGTAAATATGAAGTGAAGTATATAGTTTTATTAACCAATTGTTTTACAAAGATAAAATCTAGGGGAACTTTGCAATCATAGAAAACAAATTCAATATAGCTTTGTAAAAAAAAATTGCTATTAGATATAAATCATAGTAAGGAGTAAATCAATTTCAAAGGCTGTTACAGCTATGGGGTGTCAATGGGATAAGCTCCCACTGCCCAAGATCAGAACAGCATGTGTGCTGGGTACGACCCTCGCTGAGAGTAAAAGGACTGTGGCAGCATTAGAAAATAGAAAGAGGAAGAAGCTGCCCTATCCAATAGCCCTAAAGCAGATGCATTAAAAACATGAACTGTGGCAAAGTTGGCAGCCACTAAATCTGCTTGTTTAGTCACAGATTCTGCCTCAATTCAAGGAAAAAACAACACCAGTTATTCACTTGGTCAGGAGGAGATATATATATAAAAAGGTCAAATCTTTGTTGTCTAAGCAATTTAAGACATTCGTTAAAACAAGAATATTACTCCTTTACATTAATCTAGTCTTTCATTTCAAAGTGCCTGAGTGGTAAAGTACTTGGCTTCCAGAGCAATGGGTTTCGGGTTCAAATTCCTGCAATGACTGAGATTTTGAATTTCAGGATTTTCAGAGTGCTCGTTAGTCCACCCAAAAAGTAAAGGAGGTTGCTGACCAAAGGACGCAGTCAAAAACTGTAGCGACAGAAGCTGATAACTTTTACATGGTATGCAAGGTCTGGAATGGTTCTTTTCATTACTTCATTTCAAAGGAATTTCTTATAAAACTAATGTTGAAATAGCCAACAAAAAGAAAGCGATTAAGCTACACTTGTCATAAAAAAACAACAACAAAAAACCACCCAAGTTCTTTTGAGTTGTCTGTTTATACGAAACTAATATCAGAAAAAGATATAGGTGGTGTCAACTAAACAATAAAAAAAATCCACCTACATCACGAAGTCGATCCATATCACGGAGGTAAAATCCAATATAAAACAATGACAGAAATGAGTTGACAAACTGAAACTGAGAGTTGAAAAAACAACAAAACAATTAATACAAATAACTTCTTAAATATAACTACCTAATAATCATTACCATTGGCCAGGAAAAACAATAAATAACATCAATAAAATTGATAAAGATTTACCAACATCTATGTAATGTTTATTTCAAAGGTAAAAACTAGTTTAAAAATGAAGTTGCAAAGTTATAAATTAGCACTGGACTTTTGTTTATAATTTTAAAAAGACGTTACTATAAAGTGTTTTGGTAATAAGTCTATATGAAATATTCACAACTACTCACCATTACTAACTTTATAATAAGACTTGTCTCATGAGATTGTTCCAATCTGTAATTTTCTAAATGATTTGAAAAAAAAAAAAAACAACCCACAAGTAAATAGCATATAATTTTAAATTATATAATGTAATCAGCAGCTAGCAAACATTTTTTTTCTATATTTATGAATAATTACATTAATTTGATTGCTATGGTTACATCTCAAAAAGTGCACTTATTTTCAAAGAGAAGTAGTGCTCTAATGAAACTGTATAGTGCACAGTTCAAAACCCCCCCAAAAAATTCTTAAGGTTACAGTTATACAGTTATTTATTAATTTTTTTTTTTTTTACTGTAAACTGATACATGTTTTAAAGGCAACTACACAAATAAAAAAAAAAGTTTAGATGTTGTACTATTTGTGTAGCTTTGAGACTTTTTTTTTCATTAGATTTTTTTTCCTTTTTTTTTTTTTTCACTACATTCTTTCTTTATCAAATTACCTTTATGAGTGAGCCAGATTGCTATTTCTTTATACACTTCATCTAAAATAGTGACCACCACAGCTAACAGGACTTTAGGTAGAAAACTAAAGATATAAGGAAGTTCTTCTTCAGCAATGAGTCCATTCACCCACTCCTTCAACATGGCAAGGAAAAAAAAGGATTACCATGAATTGATCAATAAATCACATAACAACATAAACCAGACATGTATCTTGAGAAGTTTAATAAAGAACCCATAACTCTAAATTGCTAGAAAGCAACCGACATTCGACATTAATTAATTAATACAAAATATTAGTGAGTCATTTTGGGAAAAAAAAAATAAAAGGGTACTTGGAACTGAAGAAGTCTAGTAAACAGGATCTCTGAATAGTAAAAATAATGTAGAGAAACAAAGGGCAATGAGAATCATGGTAATGTTATCTGTGTTCTCAATGTGTAAGACACAGTCTTTGCTCTGGTATTACATTCAAAAGGAAACAGTGAACCATTGCCTACAAACTGTTTTACTAATGAGATATTAGAAAAGGGCTTTCCACCACAGGTAGTCTGTACAGTTAGCTTTGTGAAAGTAGCTGGCTGTGTGTGGAGAGGGGGGGCTTAAAATACTTTGAAAAGTAGATTACCAGCAACAAAATCTAAATAAAAATTTTGCTGTTTTCTATATTTTAATCAAAATTTGATAAACATATAAGGAAAGGGTTAGAGATATTACTAGACAATCACAAGTGACTTCAGACAGAATGAGATCATTAATCTTTATATTTTAATGTACAGAATTCTTGTATGACATGGCATATATTTTTATCACCATCAAGCTCTTAGGTTCAAAAGATTACTAGATTAGTATTTTTTTCTCTCTAATGCTATATTGTTTGTGTAAAGCAAGTAAAATAGATTCTAATAAATACACTAAATTCCAAGTTTATTAAGATATTGTAGGAGCTAGTATTTAATGATTAATACTTTCCAAGGCTGGTTTCAGTAATCTTAAAGATGTCTTCAGTCGAAGCTTCTGAACAAATAATTACAATGTTCACCAAGATACAAGGAGAATCAGCTTATGAACATTGTGCTTCCGATTCCATTAATAAATCTTAAAATGTGTAAATTGCAATGTTCTATAAATTAAAAAAATGAGCCACTGTTTGATGACTTAATAATTAAGACTTTTCTATAAGTCATATAATTAACTACTTCTGACAACAAAATATGCAAATGCTGCACAATTTGTGCACATTGTATGCAGACTTATTGATCTTTGAAGCTTTTGACAGCAGCTGTGTAGCATACATTTTTGCATTTCTTTTTTTTTTTTAATTACATAAAAAAAATCAACACTGGAAACAGATGTTACAGTATCAAAGACACCATAATGATTAGAATTTTCTTTTAAAATTAAAATGACTTCAACTGTAAAGAATTTTCTGTTGAAAGTGTGAACAAATATTTTATGATATGAGATTATATTGTAGTTGAAAAAATTATCATTATTATGATCATCACAGTAACAAATGTTAAAGTGAAACATGTTCAGCTGTATATGTGCATTATCACAATTAGTTCTGTTAAACAACAAGTGAGCACTTTAGTTATCTTGATAAATTATTCATTTGGGTGACAAATTTTGGAATTCAATATTTGTTAGAATAGCTCATGTTTTTAAGGGCAGCTTATAGTGAGCCTTTATGTTTAACTGGGGCTAAGCACATGAATAAATGATTATGGAACTCCTCCAGTTAAGGGAGGCAGAAATTTAAAAAAAAATAAAATTTTAAGTTTCTCTGACCTACATATTCAGTATGTTAGCTATATATGGATATATTAACCAGTAAAAAATGATATTTTACAAGATTAATCATTAATATATAACAATAAATTAGCAAAGAAACAAAACAGAACAACCTACAAATGTCTAAGAAAAAATCTCCTTACCTGAAGTTCGAAACATAAAAGCATTATAATGAAAACAAATGCAAGGCAAATGGCAATGACAGGAAATGTGACGAAGTACTGAAACAGAAGACGCTTCCATGCTGGGTAAGCTAACTCCAGATGACCTGTGATTGGGCTCTTTACAAGATCTCCCTGTAACAGAAACAAAAAATATTTTAAAAATGTAGAAGTAGTGAAAAGTTATCAAGAAACAAAAAAAACATCCATTTTTTTTTAAAATCTGACTTCAGTTTGTTAAGAAAATACTTCATGCAAAATCAAATTTAGATAGCCATTCAGACCTTGAAGAGAGGTCTTGGGTCTTTCAGCAGATCATCTTTCTTTTCTAAGGTACCCCATTTGTAGCAATACACTGTAGAAGCCCTCTTCCAGAATTTGAGATACAGTGTAGCCCAAATGACGTTGAAGAGTGCAAATCCTACATAGCATAAATCTTCTAAGAGCTGCAATATAAATATAAATATATATAAATATATTTGTGTTTAGAATTTTTTTTTAAAAAAAAAAAGCTTACAAAGGATGACTGTTTGCAAACATTTGCTTTTACGAAAATCTATTGTACAGAATAGGAGCCAAACAGGGATGTCTTCTTTCACCTTCTAGTATTGGATTGGGTCACAAAAGTAACCTACTCTAATGCAGGGAAACAAATCCAATGGACTCCCACACAAAAGCTGGAAGATCTGGAATTCACTGATGACATAGCCCTATTATCACACAGACTACAGGATATGCAAGAAAAGGTCACAGCTTTAAGCGAAGTAGGAAAAAGAGTAGGCCTCAAAATAAACCACCAAAAAACAAAAGTACTTACAGTAAACAATAAACAAATTGGAGACATAGTACTGGATTCTCAGACAATAGACCAAATAGAAAATTTGATATACCTTGGGAGTGTAGTCAGTATATCAGGTGGAACTGATGAAGACATTAAACGCTGTATAAATCTAGCACGTCAGACATTTACACAGCTAAAACCAACCTGGAAATCTCCTCACATCTCAAACAAGACTAAACTTAGAATCTTTAACTCTAATGTCAAGGCTTTCCTACTGCATGGTTCTGAAACATGGAGAACAACTGAAGCCACAACAAAAAAAATACAGACCTTCATCAACAGATGCCTGAGAAATATCCTAAAAATACACTGGTATGACAAAGTAGAAAACACCAAACTGTGGGAGATGAGTGGACAGAAAAATATAGAAGTGCAGATCTTAGAGAGGAAGTGGAGATGGATTGGTCACACCCTTAGAAAAGATACCAGCAACAGAGCTAGGCAGGCCTTAGAGTGGAACCCCCCAGGGAACAAGCCGCAGAGGAAGACCAAAAAGAACATGGCGACGCAGTCTACTTGAAGAAGCAGAGAAGACAGGGAAGAGCTGGGAAACCATAAAAAAATTAGCAAGAGACCGTGGAGAGTGGCGTGTTTTTGTCGAGGCCCTATGTTCCATGAGGAACTCAAAGGAGTGATGATTGTACAAAATAAGTTTGTTGTAATTTTACATCCCAATTTCCATTCATTAATTAATAATTATATGCATAAAAAACAAAACAAATGCAAATCTTAAACTCTACTATTACCTGATTTTGTCCTTGCATAAGAAATATGATGAGACCAACAAGGGCTGGAAGAATTAGCCATGTTGTGTAATGACCCAGATATGCAAAGTATAAACCAATTTTCACACCAAAGTATCGACAGACCTCATCTGATAATAAAACATCCATTCTATATTAAGTTTTCCAAGTAAATCTTTTTAAATAGTTGCTTAATGATACAATTTATTTTTAAAAAGTTGGCACCTAACGACAAATAAATATAGGTTTTACCTAAGGGCTGTTTTGAGAAGATGGCTTGAACCCAAGTCTGGCGTAAAATCTTGAGATCATTATGATTATGTAAAGGAAACACTTGTGAAACAACCTTATTTATTATTAACAAAGGAACTGAAAATATAATTAATTGCACTTCAAATTAGTTAATAAACTTTTTTAAAATTAAAAAACAAAAAAAAAACTTTCTTTTAAAAAATTGTAAATATAAATGATTAAATGTATACATATAAACTATGTGCAAACAAATATTTATGCAATTCACAATGTAATAGTGTCTGACCTATAGGCTGTCCTTCAATAAAAGTTATCCCAGCAAGTGTGTCTTCTCCAGTGGCTCGAAGCTCATGGAGAAAATGCAGCACAATACTCTGCCTTTCTTGGCTAGTTAGAAATGTGGATTCATCTTCAATGCCAGCAAAACAGTCTTGATCCTCAAAAACAAATTCTTTCATTCCTCCTCCATAATCTGACTTCAGCGGCTTCAAAATACCTAACTCTTCTGCTCCTTGCAAAAGACTAAAAAAAAAAATGAGTGTATACGTTATTATAATAACAAGTAAGTTAACCAGATTTATCTTTTAACAATGTTTACTGGAAAAGGTCATGAAGTAAAAAAACAACAAAGCATAAACTAGAAAATAAACTAACTTGTCATAGAGCGCTGTCAAATAGAAGCCATAGATGCCAGTATGGCTGTGATGGCGAACATGGACAGTGAGAGCTGGGGCCCGAGTTTTCAAACGGGCCAGAAGCCACATTAAAGTGGCATCATCAGTATGTGCTGGGAATGTTAAGACTACATCACAGTTTTGTGTTGGTATTGCTGGAAATAAAACTTTGCTTGAAACTACCAATCTTTTTGCACCGAGTGATCTTCGCCCTAAAAGTCTATATGCTATTAAATGAAAAAAATACATATTATAATATATAAATATACATAAAGCATAAAAAAATGTTTACAATTAGTAATTTTACTTCTACTATGTAACTAATATATTACATGTTAAATCACAACCATAACACAAAAAATAGAATAAATATAATTATTTTTATTCTAATCAATATAATTGATTGAATTGATTCTTGTTGGTCGAATCAGGGTGTGCTGGATTACCAAAAAATAGTCAGATATTTCCAAAGGTTAAGTGTAATTCACAAAAAATTTAAAATTTGTGTATCTTATTCACTATTGTGGTGAACTTTGTCAAAAGCCTTGGAAAAATCTAAGATACTGAGTTATAGATAGTCTAAGATAGTTAAGATAGCATCTAATTCTAAGATCTATGACTATGATCTACTAGGACTAGATTTCACTAGAATATTCTACTAATTCTAGATCTAGATATATATCTAGATTATTCTAGATCTATTCATTAGATAAAGTCTATTGAGACTATTGTTATAATTTGTTTGCTCACTATATTTAGTATTAATTATCTAGTGACCTAGTCTAATATTTATAATGACCTAATGCCTAATGGCACTGACTAAGCTATATCTAGAATCTAGATTATTCTAGATCTAGATCTAGACCTAGATATAGTATATAGATCTATGACCTATGACTATGACTATGATCACTATGATTCTGAGTATGATGACCTAAGGCTAAGTAAGTCAAAGATTAAGACTAAGAATAAAAAAAATGAATAAAAGTAAGATAAAGATAATCAGATAAATCAGTAATCACATAAGACATAAAGACATAGATTAAAATTAAGAGATAAAATGATAAAATTCATAAATTATTAAATGAAATAAATGACATAAAATAAAAAAATCATCGTCATCATCAAAATAAAATTCAAAATAGATCTAGACTCTATAACTAAACCTACGTATTCTATGTCGAATAAAACCATGATGGCCTCCATCCTTCTGTCTCTCTGATCTGCGCTCTTGATCTTCCGAAAACATACTCAAAATGTAAGAACAAGCTTATAAAATCGTTGGTAAAGCGATATTTTTATTATTTTGCAGATGAGAGACGCCATGTTTGTTTTGCTTAAAAATAAATAAAATGAAAAGTTTAAAAAGTAGATCAAATGAAACGGTGTAAAATCTAGATCTATATTCTATATATAATAGACTCTCTCTCTATATATAGATCTATATATATGCAAATATATATAATATAACTTATCTTATTTCTTAAAGATGATTTCGTTGTATCTTAAGATTTTTTTTACATTAATTTGAAAAATTAACTGAACATTAATTTCGGTTTTTAGAATCATGACTAAATTTACCTCTAAGTTATAATGATATTATGATGATCTTTTTTTTTACTTACACCGTTTAATTTTTATACACAATAGACTGCAATGACACAGTTGTCTGAGTTGTAGTGTGTTAAACACACACAGCTGATAATTATCGATTCTTCTGTTTACATTTAATTGCAAATGTTCAGCACACCACGATTATATTAGATTTAGATCTTCTTCGTTTACAGAAAAAAATGGGATGTTGTGCTTCTCAGGTGAGGGAGTCTAGGCTAGTCTAAGTCTAGCTACTAAGTCTAGATTCTAGAATCTAGATCTACTTATTCTGACTTATTCTACTAACTTTTTTTTAGTCTTTACTAAGTTAACTAAGCCACTGTGACTGTCTAAGCCTTGTCTAAGGCTGAGTCTTAACTCTAAAACTCTAAGCCCTAGCCTAATCTCTAGTAGTAGTCAGTAGACTTGAGCTTCTCACTATCAAATCAATCATTATGATATTTAATTATAATTATGACCGTCTAGAGTCTAGGCTTAATCTTATAATTAGATTTAATAGATTTAAATTGATTTATAATCTAGAATCTAGAACAGATATGCTAGAATTTATATTTATAGTAATTTATACTAAATTATACTATTATAGTATACTAGCCGGATATTACCCGCTGTCTGCTGGCCTTAGATTGGGTATTTTTAATCTTGTGGATTAAATTTAGCTATGGACCATGGATGTCAAACTCTGTGAATGTACCTTTAACATTTTTTTTCTTTCAACATGAAAATAAAATTAGATTGTTTAGCCGTTAAGCAGACATATTCATATCAAATATAAAATACTGTGAAAACAGGTTTACCCAATTTGTTAAAAAAAAGTTTGGTTCATACTTTAATAGAGATAAATTTAGCTATTTTTTATTTTTGCCCCTCCCCCCAGCTCCCCATTATGGGAGGGATATTATACATTCACTACAGTCTCTGCCATGATCTAAGGAACATTTATGTCATGTAAGATTGGTCAGACGGTTTTGCGGGACGGACTTACATACATACATACATACTCCTTACTTTCAATTATATTATATATATATTAGTTTATTAAATACAGACTTTGTTATGTTTATAGACTTAGAAAGAAATCCTTGTTGGGCACAGTCACTGCTCATTGCGTGACATTTACTCGTGTATATTAATGTAATTAAAGATGTATTGTTTCACTTGAGCTGGTGTACTACTTTTTATCTTGTATGTCTACTTCATTCAGCACAGCACAACAAATATTAACATTGATAAAAAAGTCTAGGAGTAGCAGACATTTCTTTTATTATTCATAAAATAAGATACACATTAAACTGGCAAATCTAGCCATAAAGAAATACATATGAGAACATGACAACTACTACTTGACCATGTGATTAACAATCCACAATTCAACTGTGGATTCTTGTCTCTCACATGAAACATAAATATAGATTTTACTTCGTGCTTCTCAACTAATACATTCACAATAGCTATTCATAATTAATGATGTAACAGGCATACACAGACACAAAAATGGCAATAAAGACTTTTCATTCCACATCTAGATCTTTTGTTATGTTTTAAAGTCTGTTTCCTTTTTTTCACAGGTTGCTTGTTGCTGTGGACCGGCATCCTGTGCTCTGTGCTGCAATTTTCTTCCTCCCATAAATGAATCAACAGGCACACGCATTATGTACTCCTTACTTTTTACATTCACATTCATCATACAATGTGTCATGCAAATTCCCAATTTGCAGTATTTTATTGAAAAACATGTGAGTATATTATGTATCTGTATAAAACCACACTTACATGGATATTTTTCGCTATAACAGACTTCTTAAATAATTGCTTTGACATATAGCAAGTTGTTTAGACTGTGAATTCTATGTTTCAGATTTAGTTTTTGTGAGTTTACAATAATTCTTATAAATGACTATGTTTGTGCAAGTTCTAAAACTTTATATCTAATAAGAATTTTAGCTATGAATTTTGTTTTGCTTAGTGAACAAAATCGACACACTAAAGCAAAATGAAAGGGAAATTCCTTGATTATTTACTACTTGGCTTAGTCAGCTAGTCAAATGGGGATGCAACATGGTTATTTATTAAATAGTGACTGTGTTTAGAATTTAAGCAAATCTATATTATTTTGTAAATGAACTCATTACAAAACTCAACCTGATTTTGAATAGAATTTGTCATTGAAATGTTTTAATAGTTTCTTAAATGTAATGCAATTTTTTAATGCTTTTAAAATAATTTTGTTTGTTTTTCAATTTATAGAACTATTGGGACAAGCGTTATACACCTGAACTTTTTAAAAGATGTAAATTAAAATTCATTTAGCAAGAAGTAAAGAATAAACTTTCAGAATTGTTGACTGATGTAAGATAAATATATTTTGACTGTGTAATTAAACAAAAAAAAGATTTAAATCCTTTTCATTTTATATAATAATAAAGACTCAGCTTTGAGTCAGAAGATTAAGGAGGAGTGCAGTATTTATTATACCAACATAGACCCATCTGTGACCCTTATGTTTCACCACAACCAATGTAAAAAGTAAAAAAAAGTTTTCTTTTCAGACCTTACGATCTATGGGGCAGATGATGTTAAGGTCATCTGTTGCTATGGCCAACAGTTAACGAGCAGGGTGTCATGTGGCCAGCACAATGACCAACCGCCTTTACTTTCCCCAACTAAAGTCAGGTACCCATTAGAGTTGGGTGGACTCAGGGACATCCTAAAAATCCTGAAATTCAAAATCCCAGTCTTCGCCAAGATTCAACCCAGGACCTCAGGTTCAGGAGCCAAGTGCTAGCCTATGAAAGTGTAAATATTTGTATTAAGGTAATATTGTCTTTTTTTGTGTGTGTGCTGTTTTGTTTTCACAGGCTGTTAACATCTCAGAAATCTGTGTGCTATCATTATCAAACAGCGGCTGTGCTCAGCTGGTGGGCTATACAGCAGTATACAGAATAGGCTTAGCTGTGACAACCTTTTATTTTTTGTTAATGTTGTTAACAGTTTGTGTTCCTTCCAGTAATCATTGGAGAGCCAGCATTCAAAATGGGTAAATTAGTTGAAATGGTGCTTTATTTATTTATATTTATTTATAAAAAAAAAGATGCTCCTAAGTGATGAACTATTTTTTATTTTATTTATTAAAATTGGTATCATAATCACTCAAATGAATTTAGTTTTTTTTTGGCCAAGTGGGTAATAGTGTATCCAACATAACACAAGATTATGTTGAGTTATAAAAAAATAGTGTCCTTATACACCATGCCTTGAATTTTCAATTCAAGACATGAATATAAGTCAGGAGCAGTAAAACTAAACTATAAACAGGGAAAAATGTGATATCTTTATATCATGAAATATTAAAAAATAACTAAGCCTTTCAATTGTTTTTTCATCATTAAATTTCTAGTTTTAAAATCATACCAATCAGCTTTTAAAGTGCTTTAACAATTGAAGTACTTTCTCATTATGTAAAATGTTTTTGTTTTTTTTTACTTTACAACTATTATACTTCTCAGTCTTTTAAGTGCTTCTATTTTTATTGCATATTGTCAAATTAGATAAATCTTTTTTTTTTAATTCTTTTTTTTTATTTCAGATATTGGATTTTCAAGCTCATATTTTTATGTGGTTTCATCATTGCAGCCTTTGTCATACCCTCTGAATTCAGTATTTGTAAGTGTTTGTTAAGTAATACAATTGAGTCTTCAGAAAAAAAAATAACAAGAAGCTATCCAATTGACGTTAATTATTTGTTTTTATATTAACTGATATTTTTAAAAATCCATACACACATTTTGTCTACATTATTTTCTACTTGTGTTCTCCTCAGATTGGATGTATGTTGGTATGGTTGGAGGATTTTTGTTTATTATTTTGCAGCTGATTTTATTAGTTGATTTCTGTCATGCTTGGAATGCTACATGGTAAATACATGCTTTATATATATTTAAATGGGAATATAAAAATAATGTATTAGGTAGGGTGATCTTGTTTTGCATTCGCTAGTTTAGTTTAGAAAAGTTATTTGAAATATGCATGGGGAAGTCTTTCTTTGTCTCTGAAATTATTTTCTATGTTTCATGGAGATTTAGCTTTTTTTTTTAAATGAACTAAGTTTACTGTGCTTACAGCCTAAATAATTTTTTTTTCTATTTGTTTAACATAAAATGGTTGGTGGAGAAAGAAGAATTCATACTCCAACATTGATGATTATATCATTTTAAAATTAGCCTAATTTGAAAATTATGTTTTAAGTGACAATGTAAATAATTTACAAAGCAGCTGACAACAGGTTCTCAAGCCAATTGGTTAAAGTCACAGTGTTACAATTTTTTTGTTACCAAATAGTTTTTTTTTTATATATTATAAGAATAAAAGAAAAAATGCATACAAAATTGAATATTTTTTTAATATCAATAAAAACCAAAAAAAAAACAACTGTTTTGTACAGCGCTACAAAGTGTACAATGTTGAAAAGAAATAAAGTTATAATTAGCCGAAAAAAATAAATTATATATGAGAATACAATAAAAACATATAAATAAAATATTTTTTCAGGGTTGGCAGAACTCAGGGACGGAGAAACACTTGTGGGACATGCTGTATGTATTTAATAAGTGGATTATTTTAAAGTTTAGGCAAAAATTGTGGCCTAAAAAAAGCACCACTTTAATAATATGTCTGAAATCAGCTTGGCTACATAAGCATCAAATAAATTTTTATGTCTTACTCTGCAATGCCCAAATTTTTTAATTAGAACACCCCTCCTCATTTTAAAAATTTTAAAATACTTTTGTAAATTAAAATTTAAATTGTAAGGCATAATCCATTGGCCAAGATTATTCTTTACTTTAGGTATCAAAGTTTGCACAATTTTTTCAGTACAACCTAATTGTCTAATTTTGAAAGTTTAAGAATTTGTGACTTTCAAAATTCAGAGATACAAAACTATTTTATTTTGACATGAAGTATAAGCTTTGTTTACAACTCATAATATAATTAGCTTTCTCTTTATGGACTATAAAACTGAGACCAGTCGTTATAGAAGGCCTGAACACTGACCTGCCATGTCACAACCTGTTGGCATTGCTACATCACAGGCAGTGGCATCAGACCTTTGACATGGCAATGAGCTGTTTTTTGGTCTGCCCTGGGTATTTTATTCCTCCAGGTACCTACCATATCTGTTGGGCATTCCCCTATCCACCACTTGAGGAGGCGCTCGATGGAAGAACTGCAACTCCTCATAACTATAAAAAGAATTACAAGCTTACAAACCCACACATTAAATATCATATTGAAAAATTCGAAGACACAAACATTGTTAAATTGTTTGAGGCACTGTGGTAGAGAAATTTGCAACTCTCAACCTTATACATGAAGACCTGAAGACTCAGGGATACCATCAGAACAGTATTGCAGGAGTCAGCCCTTCAGTGTGCTTAACTTCCAAACAATACTTGCTATACCCCATATAAGATCTGTTATGCAAGTGCACATCAATATTTCTGTATAGTGCCCGAAAAAAAGTCTTTTTAAGAGAGAATACAGAGTTAATAAAATAAACAATATTTGTGAATTGATGTGTTCAATTTGTCATTGAAGAGTGCTGTTAAATTTTAGTGAAAATAGGATTACCAACAGTTGAAAAATTCTCACTCTCAATAAGATAATATTATTTTATTGGTCCAAACTAATGGAAATTCATGAACTTAAACTAATAAATTAAAAACGAATTAAGTCATTGTTTCTATTTTGTGATTTTTAATTTATTTCAACAAACAGAGGGGGCTTACATAAAGCAATAATATCAAACATTGAGATTTAAACTTTCTCTTCTATTCTGCTTTCTTTGTATTTCAGGTACAACTGTGGTCTCTTTGTTTGTATTTGCTCTAGCTGTTGTTGGAATGGTTTTCTTATTTCTGTTTTATGGTGCTTACGGCTGCACTACTAATCATATATTTCTGGGCATTAACATTGGCCTATGTGTTCTGTTAACATTCTTGACGATATTACCCTGCACAAAGAACCGTAAGTGCTGGTTTAAAAATAAATTATTTTCAGATGCACACTACTTTTTAAAAAATTGTGCATATAGTATAGTTTAAAAATATTTTTTAAATACCATTTTTTGTATCTAACCAAAATTGTTTTTGCTTGTTTTTCAACTTCGGAGCTAAGTGCTCTAAATAGTCTCTTTTGATTGGCTGAGTTCTAAAAGTACATACTTTTGCTAGTTACAAAAAATTTATACATTTCAAAACATTTTATTATAAAGCTACCGTATGCAAAATTATCAGAATTCTATAATTTGTATTTGATAAAAATGAAAAAGATTTTAATCATTTACTTAAAATAAGATTTTCAAGTTTACTTGCATTACTTCAAAGTTTAGTTGGTCACAACACACTTAAGACCATCCTTTCTTTTGGTAGTGACAGTGCAGTAGCTGTACTACTTGTTATAAAACTGCTAAATCCTGACTAGTAAGTTATTCAGAAAACCAAGCATCAATTGAATTACTTTCACAGGAAATCCAAATGCTGGGCTACTTCAAGCTTCAGTGATTTGTTTGTATGTGGTTTATTTGACCTGGTCAGCACTTACTAGTGAGCCAATGGAAGAAAGTGAGTACTTCATTTTACAGTTATAATTGTTTTAGTTCATTGTGTAACAAGCCAATCTGACATTCAGAGGGCATGATCAACAATGACATTTTGTTTTACAGTGGATATTCCAACTAGTATGACATCATCACTCAGTCAAAATTTCTAGAGTGATAAAAAAAAAATAGGTCAGGTGCTTCCTGTTCATTAACATAGAGCTATTTAGAAGTATTACAAAAAGATAGACCTGGAAGATATATAGAGATATACAAAGGTGAGATAGAAAAGATCAGGTCTGTCAATTTAAGTTATTGTAACATAGAGCTATTTAGAAGTATTACAAAAAGATAGACCTGGAAGATATATAGAGATATACAAAGGTGAGATAGAAAAGATCAGGTCTGTCAATTTGAGTTATTGTTTTATCGCCTGTGATGATGTCTTATTCATCCTTATTTATGAAATCACAATGCACACATGTAAGAAGAGAAGTCATTACAGGGACAGTTCTGAAGCCGTATCAGTTATTATTAAAACACCTCATGCAGTTGCAATTTGTTGATTGAACAAACAAAAATATTTTTTTAAAACTTTCTCTTAGGCAGGTGAAGTCCTTCTTTAGTAACAAAAAATTAAAAAATAAATAAAGATTATCTGATATATCTATAACTTTGAAACAAAATTAACTTTTACCAATATACATATTAAAATCAATCAATCAAATCAAATAAACCTAAATACCATTACTGGGACATTGGACATTGGATAGATTCTCTTTGCCCTCCTTACTCTGTTTCCATTAAAACAAAAAGATTTAAAAACGCCTTCATCCCACTTTCAATCAGAGTGTTACAAGGTCATCTGTCATCACCGAGAAGTACATAGAAGCCTAATTGATAAAGTGCTGGTTGTGTGAGTGTGTATGTGTTTTGTGTGTGAATGTTGTTCTTATTTCCATCTCTACTGTAATTGTTATAGTAGTTGATAGTCAAACTGATTCTCCATTAGTTCGGACCAATAAAATTATCATATCTTATCATACTTCTGCAAGAAGAGCTGATTATCAAATGGTTACCAAACACAAATTTTTTCCTATTCATTATTGTCCACACAGATGATTGGGGAATGCTAAAACTTGCCAACATGCAATCAATTTAAAAAACAATTATTGCTGCTGTAAAAAGCAAAAACATAAACAAAATCCAGGGATGAAGACCAATGACATGGTTAAAAGCCAATTTTGCATAGATTTTTTTCTGTTTTTTTTTTTTTGCCTTGTAGTAACCATATATAGAATACTTAGAAACCTTTCCAAGGTTTTAGTGTACCAATATGCCAGCTTGACACACCAGTATGCACAGACACAGACTCTAAGCCAGCTTGGCACACCAGTACAAAGCAGTACACACAGACACAGACTCTAAGCCAGCTTGGCACACCAGTACAAAGCAGTACACACAGACACAGACTCTAAGCCAGCTTGGCACACCAGTACAAAGCAGTACACACAGACAGACTCTAAGCCAGCTTAGCACACAAGTACAACATAGTAGACACAGACTCTAAGCCAGTTTAGCACACAACTACATCACAGTACACACAGACTCTAAGCCAGCTTGGCTCACCAGTACAAAACAGTTCCAAACACATACCATTTAACATATATACATAACAGTTAGTGTTGTCAAGACTACAGAGACATTTTCTAGGCAAGGTTTATCAAGTGATAAACCAATGCATCTTTTCCTGGCAAATAGTTAGCTTGTCTTATTAAATTGTTTATGAAAGGCTTCACAAGGGGAAGTATTGTAGAAAGTGCTAGAACTTTTAGACAGTGGCTTGCTTTGGATACAAAATCATAAGACACCCATAAGTCAGTTTCTGAATTAGATTTAGCTTTTTGACTGAGTTTGAACTAAAAGCAAAAGGCAAAAAAATCTGAGTGAAAGGGGCGTTCTGCAATTCAATATGGAATGCAAAAAAGTTTCTTCAAGTGCTTGTTGAGTACATGCAGCAGAAATGTCCTATCACATACAACTTGGTTCAGAACAATTGCTGATTTAGATCCTTCTTACATTGTCAAAAAAGACACTGACAAAAATGTTTATGGTTTTAAACTAATTTTGGATAATTAAGCTGCATTTATTTATTGCAGTTAAGAACTTTTTAGATACACTGAAAGTCAAGGCTTCATCTGTGATTTCTGGTGACACTCAATCTTCCACAAGTCGGTCTGTTCTGACCACTACAACTGAAATTGTACCAAGCCTTAATTACACCACTAAATGTCGGCCTGACCCAGCATTTCCAGAGAGTGATCGTATCTCAGCCTATGTTGGCTTAGTTTTTATGTTTATCATGGCTGTTTATGGAAGGTAAACTTTACATAATACTGATAATAATGATGTAAATTTTGAGGTACAGTAATACTCATTGTTTAATGCTAATCATGCAGTTAGTTAGCATGGGGAATTTAGTACATAGTTTGTCACATCCATATGCGATTTTTTCATGATAAATTGCTACTTAACTCTGTCATTGCAGCGTTACTCTTAGGGAGTAACTTTGCTAGCGCTGGCAAGTGTGGTTATACTATCAGCGAGTAACTTGGTATATAATATTTATTTCACTATCATTATAATGTTAAACTTTTTCATTCTCTTTTTTTTTTATTTTCCGGATGACTTCTTAGTTTTGATTGTAAATTGGACAATTTTGTGTTAGTGGTTCCTCTTTTTTTTTTTTTTAGTTTATTTTGAGGGAGCCAAAATAATGGGAATAATGTAATTTCTTAGAGCATTTGTTCATCGTTTATGAAATTTGAAGTGAAAAAAAAGTGTTAAGTTTTGTACATTTCAATATTTATGGATTAAATATATAATTAAAAGGTTAAATCTTTCAATATACTGATTTTTTTAAAGAATTTTTTATATATTTCCTTTTTCCATACTCAGTTAAACTTAATAAAAAAAAAAATTCTTGTATATTTTCTTTTACTTTTTTTTTTTTTTTAGCCAACTCATTTTCCTTTAAAATAAAATCAAATATATAATAAAATTTTAAAAAGTTAGGTTAGTTTTAGTAACTATACCCCCTTTTAAATTTTTGTTCTTCCCGGAAAACAACATTTTTTCACTCAAAACAGTACACACTGAAAGAGTTAAATATAATTTTAATAATGTAGTTTTTATAGGTCAGACAGACAGAGTGAGTTGATATAAGCTTTGAAATTAGTTAAATTTAATACAAAAAAAGATTTCTTTTTACTATTTTAATTTTAAATTAATTTGTTGTTATCCTTCACCGGATATTAGTTTTACGTCGTTATTGTTTGTTTTTTACAACGCTTATATCAATTCACTCTGTCTGTCTGGTAAACAGTGTGTACACATTATTTCTCCAACACCCATTCTCTGATCAAGCTGAAACTTTGCACAATTATTCATTGACAAGACATGAATCAATAAAAAAAGTAACCAATTAGACAATTAATTACTGTTAATTCATAATTTTAATATCAACATGTGAAACTAATACAAGATAAGCCTCTTTTTTTAAAACAAAAAGGCATGAAAATAAAGAAGTTAAAATTATAAATAATTAATCTCGCTAATGCAAAAAATCAAAGCAAAATTAAATGATGATTTGCAAATTATCCCTTTTTTTAAAATTCTCTTTCATATGTTATTCTTTAAAACATACTTCTTTCACAGTGTGCGTACATCTGATGATGCTCATAAATTAGGAGTAACAACAGTAAGTTTGTTTTCTGTTCATCTTCTCTTATTGGTAAAATACAATTTTGACACTTTACTAAATCAATGGTTTACAAAGTGGGGCCCATAAAGTGACTTGATATAAGATTGGTGAAAACAACAACAACAAGAGCATTATTTTCATCTATTCATTTTCATTTCAATGAAAAAAAGGGAAGAGGGGATTACAAGCATTTGCTCCTTAAACTATTAAATTGTTTATTGTTAGTAATATCTTCATATACACACACAAATATAATCATTTTGTACACTTATTCTTAACTATAATTTCAACTAAAGCTCAGCAAAATTACTTTGTCTTCAGGGATTTTGGTAAAAACCCTCGGTTTCTTTATGAAGTCTATGGTGGTTTATTTATAATAAATGGGGGTGCTATGAATGTTTGATCTTTACTAATGCAAAGAGAGTATGTATAATATTATCTACACTTTAAACTGGTTAATCTTTAATGATTTTTTTTTAAAATTAATAAGTAGAAGATATAGATTTCTATGTTATCTTAAGAATTGTTTACAAATTTAACAGGAAGGCAAATCATGTTTCTGCTGTCTGATTACAAAAAGTGAGTAGATCATATTGTTTGTTTTGTTTACAGTGATGATTGTGTGCTTCTGTATGTATATGTGTTTTAAAAAACACAAACATATAAATATGAAACAATGATATTTTGTGCTACTGAACTTTCCCAGGAGACAATCCGTCTGAGCTTGGAGGTCAGAGGGTCATTCAGAATGAATCATCGCAGGTGGTGTATTCCTACTCCTTCTTTCACTTTGTCTTCTGTCTGGCAGCTTTAAATATCATGATGCAGTTGACCAATTGGTACAGGTAATTGATGCACCTAATTATACACACAAATACATAGTTTTAATTAAATTTTAATAAATAAAAAAAAAAACACATTGAAAACCTCCCCAAAAATGTAAGCATAAATATATATTCAATTGTATTTACACTATGTTGTTTACATAACTTAATAATCCATGTTTTTTTTCTGTTCTATTCAAATTTATGTCTATTAATAGAAAATTATATATTTTTTTTTTAGTCCAGCTATGTCAGATTTAGACAACTTTGGTCGGAACTGGGCAGCTGTATGGGTTAAAATAGCCTCCAGTTGGGTTTGTGTGGCTATCTATATATGGAGTCTTTTTATACCCAAGGTAATTTTTTTCTATCCAAAAGCAAATGATACTGCATTACAGTATAGACTTGATAGAGAAATTTAAGTTTTTTTTTTTTTTTTAAGAAATATGAGATGTTTAACTAAATTGAGGTTGAATTTGTTAAGTAAAAAAGAAATGGAATACTGCAAGATGCATTTGATGGCCAGTAATGTGATAATTCCAAATTTACTTTTGCTACTTATTGTTTGAAAGTCATTGTTGGCCTCCTTCAGTTGTAGGATAACTATGGTTCATCTCAAAGAAAACTTTTTCATTTGACAGTGGAACCCTATTCTCTAGAGACATTCCCATCCTTATGGATCACAGGTTAAGGTGGCATTCGCTTTGGTGGTAGAGTAGCCAGCCATTTTTTTTGTTTGGCATGCTTTTCTTCCAGAGCTGAAGCCAACGCTTTTTTGCTGTCCACAGATTTCTTAGTCACCATTATCTCAATGGCTACGTCTTCCAAGTAGTCAACATCAATGTCACTACTTTGAAATAAGTAAACCTCAGATAAATAAATACATACAATTTACTATATTATTATTATGTATCAGTTATATTGATCTTTAAATGGGCATTTGCGTAATATTAAAATTTATCAATTTGACAAAAGTATAAAGAGAATGTGCTTTTGTTGAATCTATGTTAGTTATAGCTACTATTACTAAGGCATATCTCTACATATTGTGTGATTTTGGACACACAAGACTATTCCTGTTACATATTTTGGATAAATTTGATTTAAATTATTGCAATTAGCAATTTTAGCCTTACCAATGATATACGTTATAAAAAAAAAATAATTTAATTTATTATTTTATAAGGTTTTTCCTACCAATGTAAAGTTAGTGATAGTAGTGGCATTTCTCACACATCCATCCTGGAGTCAATAAGCTTAGAATATATTTACATATTTGTGAGGTCACTTAAGCTGAATTATGATAGTTTTTTGATACACAGAAAAAATTCTTCATAAAAGCAGGAATAATTTAGGTACTTTTGGGGGAAAAAAATAATTATTTAGCTATAGCTATGGATTGTAGCCATTTGAAACTCCTTCTCACAGTGCAAAATAAAGCTGCATTGGGCAAATTTTTTGCATTGACGCTGCCAATGATACCTATGATCTTCCAAGCCAAACAATTTTTGGGCATTACTGAGCTATTAGTACATTAAAATAGTTTTTATTAAAAAAAAACATTATAATGATGCTGGTTTTCCATTAAGTTGGCTCAAAAAAGAATGTTATTATACAGTCTAAACTCTGAAAATGATGAAAACATTTTTGTGTTTTTATTTTACTTGTGATTTATACATTATTATTATTATTTTTTTAGTTTTGTTTTGGAAGAAACCTTTCCTTTCCTGTGGACGAAACAGATGAAGTGGATGGAAAAAGAGATGTGGAAGTAGCTGTTAAAGAGGATTATTCTCAAAGAAAACAAAGAGTGAGATCAATGTCAGAGCAGTCTGACAGGTCAGCATCTCATGGTGCTCTGAAGGATTTTGGTGGCAGCAGTCAAGCTCTTTCAAAGGGTTCAAAAGAGAATATTGCAATGAAAAATGTCAAGAAATCTCAAGAAAATATTTCTGGGATAAAGGGATCAAAAGAAAACCTGTCCAGAATGGCATTGTTAAAAAGTTCAGAAGAAAACTTGTCAAGAATGGCATTATTAAAAGGCTCAGAAGAAAACCTGTCTCGGGCAGTTTTGTTGAAAGGATCACAGGAAAACTTGAAAAGAAATGCTAAAACTCCTTCACGTGAAAAACTACACAATCTTGATGAAGCTAATGAAAGAATTGAAGAACTCGGGGGCAGACGGTTGACTGGTGGAGCCAAAGAAATTATTCTAAATAAAAAACTTGCCAGCAAAGACAGGAGTCAGTCTCAGGAAAAACTAGCAAGCAGCAAAGGTAAATCTCTCTCACAATCATCTCTATCTGGTCAACAATCAAAAGCCCGGTCTCAAGTTGTATAAAGCAACAATGCAATTTAGGTGTTTGATGTTTTTCTTTCTTGTTAAAGTTTGTACAACCTTCTAGTCTATAAGCTGTGAACTATTTATCTGTGTATTCCTCTACACTGTGTATTCTATTCTGTCATGATCCTTTTGATGTGTTACTTTATACCTCCACACTGTTTAAGCCCAAAGCAGCCCTGTACATTTTAGAATCATGATAGAAGTCTTTGAAGTCTCCTACAGAGGAATATGATGATCATAATTCAGTGCTCAAATTAAATTCCTGCTACTATAAATGGGTCCCAACAAAGTTAACAAAGGCACCCATATTATTAATAGCATTGTAAATATTATTGTAAATTGTGTTTATATTTGATGACACTAGAAAACTTGTTATGATTGAAATTGTTGAAATGTAATATTTTAGATGAAGTCCAAGATAAACTCTTTCTTCTTTGAGTTACAAGTTAATACTACCAATAAAATTTCTGAAAACTTACTGCAAGTATTATATTAAACTAATGCAGATATAAATAATGTTTTAACAAAAATAAATTATATTATTATAATTATAGGTTATAAATTACATATATTATAGTTATGTATAAAATCTATGATCTTGTTTAAAATACCCATCAAGAGAAGCACTGTGTTTATAGATACTTAGATAACAGAATTAGCAGTGCAGGTACATATTAAAGTCTGTATAAAGACTCATTATTTTTAAAGTAAGGCTTCACCATTAAATTCACAAGATCCACTCTAGCACATATAAATTACACATGGTACCCTAGTTTTTAATTGCATAAACTATAATAACCACATAACTCACTTTGTGTTTTTCTGATATATCTTTGTCTTTTGATAAGACTGTGCAAAATAATCTATATAACTAAACTTTGATACTTCAAATATATTTATTCCTTTGTCCTAATCAATTCAATATGCACTCAGGCACCATGTTTGGCAATAAATATTTCTTCCTAAAAGCATTAGTTTATGCATTTTTTTACCTATATGTTGTGAAGTATAAATATATTCCTATATTGCTCTGTTTTGTTAATTAGGAATATTATGTCTGATTTATTGATCATTCTTTGGAGCTATTTAAAATAGTGTGCCAATGTGCAAGTTTTATATTTTCTTTTATAGCATATTATATTTCATTGCAATTTGTACAATGTTATTTCTACAGTACGTTTTCAAGAATGGATTAGTTATTTTAAATAGTTTCTATTCTTGTACAAATAATTTTCATGTGGAAACATTTTTCATCTTTTTTGGAATCTTTTTTTTATTCAAATAGAATTGTACAATTATCATTTTATTGTAAATGTTGAATAAGTGTTTGTATCTATACTATAGATAAAAAATAGATAAAAATGCAACTTTTTATTTTCTATATTTCAGCCTTTGAACCATGCTGCCTTTTTTTTTTATAAATAATTTTTACATATTTTTTTTTTGTTAACTTGCTTTTTTTATGTGTATATTTTCACTTTGTTACAGCCTTGATATGAATGGGAAAATTTGTTGACATTTAGCCCATGTTCTCACATAAAAAAAAAAATAATTTGGCTCAAAATTTCATCATGATCTGAGTTTCTTGTGTTAAATTATCTTGCAGTTCTTTTGTACCTTTTGCCTATTAGATCAGTCCAACTCTTGATTTCTCATTCCATTCAACAAACTGACTCTTTTTTTTTACACTTTGGTCTTTCTCTCTTCAACGCATAATGAAAAAAAAAAGATAAAGGGGTTTTGTTATGTCTCCTATGTAGACATGTTTTCCTCTGTTGTTGGTACGATTTGTATACATCTTGGCGATGCTCTCTTATTTCTACAGCATCATCATCAGCAAGCTGTTTTGACTTTATCATCACACTTATACATAAGTTGCTCAAGTAGTCCTAATACCAATATAGATTATTTTCTGCTGGGGCTTCCATTAAAGTAGAAGGAAACAAAATGCATTAGCCTTAGTATTTATTGAGTAAGATTGTGTGACTTTTTCTGCTTGTGCTGGTAATGTTTCCATTCAAAATTATATTCTAGAAAAAAAAAGGAACCTTGTCCATAAATGAACAAATAAAAAAGAAGAAATACTTTTGTTCTATAAAGAATGATTGGTTATCAGCACTTCATGGCAGATAGTGATAATTAGCCTTTATTTATTTCACAATGTGGCTGTATTTCACAGTGTACAATACTTACCAGTATATAGGCCTACATATTTGTATACAAGTATTATGTTGAGGAATCAGATCAGGATTTAAATCCATTATATATCTGTATCTACAATTATTACCTTGAACCTTTCAGGGTTTGTGTGAATTCTTCTGGTCTTGGGAGCTGAATTAATTCATTCTATGTACCAGTAAGGCTTTACGTCAGCTGAATAAATGTCTTTTTTTTAATGTTGTAATTTGTATCAATTAATAGAATTATGATTCAAATAGTTTGCATAAATCCCAAAAATTAATCAATTAGTTAATAAATTGTTGTAAAATGTTTTACATGTTTTGAATGTTCCTTCAGAGTTGAGGATAATTTACTTCCTAGTCCAAACCTCCCGCAGGATGACTGGGGATGGCAGCGGGCAGGGTATGAAATTGAATGATAGTCCAGCATGCATACCACACGACCAGGCAGAAATCCATGTTGGTGATAAATTATTTTGTCTGATTTAAAATAAGGGGAACAAATGCTACTTAATGAGAGATGTGGATATATATATATATATATATATATATATATATATATATATATATATATATATATATATATATATATTTAGTCTCCTTTTTACATTTTTTCTCCCATTCTTTGATCAAATTGAAATTTTGCATAATTATTCATAGTCGACAACAATGCACAAATCAATCCAAAAATTAAACCAGTTATCATTTTCAGATAGATAGCAGTAATTAGCAGTTATTTCCCCTTAGATAAGCTTTGAAGTATTCTTTTTTTCTATTACTTGTTTTTTCTCAACATTATAGTTACACTTTTATACATTTTTTTCTGTATTTGACCTTGTTCTTCAACCAAAGTTAGCTCTAACTTCATTGTTTATATTCTGATCTCAATTTTTTTCTAAGTTGAGCCAAGTCTAAGTTGTTTACCAGAACTTACATTGAATAAATACCTTGTAACTATGGCCAGCATTATAACTGCAATTATGTTCTCATTTCTTTTCTAAAATAACTGACAATGGTTTCACTACCTCATTGTTATATAAATCAGTTTCTTTCTATTTTCAGAAACCTCTATTACAAATATTCTGTTTATATTTTGCTTAAGTCCTAGTGCCTTGATTCAGCAGAATTAATTACAAAATAATTGAAATCGAAATGGCATTTTAGAGACAAAATGGAGAATGAGAGAAAGTAATTGAAAGCAAAATGTGGTATGAAAATAAACTTTACTGTCACCAATTAAATATTGACTTTAAAAAAAGACAGTATTATTAATGTATCAAAGTCCAATCACTTTTACTTTTTATGGGAGAAAAAAAATGTATGTACACTAAAAAGTGCATAACTATCAAAGATGGAGAATGATTCATTTGTAAAATAAGTAACTACTTTACACATTATTTGTGCCTAAAAAAACAATCTTTATGTTGTCTCGGAATACAATGGATGCGCCCAGATGAGTCACTGGTTTTGGTTTCGTCTTGAGATGGGGCAGAATCTGGTGTGGCTAATCAAGCCAATTCTGGAGCGGCTGATTTTACCACAGCTTTGTGCGAGTGTATGCATTGGTTTTTGGGCTAGGAGAGTTTTCTTTTCCTTTCTCTTATATAAGGCAGCTTTGTTTCTTTTTCTCTTGGCGAGGTTTGTACCAGCATGCAGTCTGTATCCATGCATGTCTTTGGCAATTTCCTCCCACATACTTTCATTGATATCCATGGTTCTCATGTATCGCTTGCAGACATATCTATAGGCTAGTCTTGGGCGACCCTTGGGCCTGACTCACTCCACAAGCTCAGCATATAAGATATCTTTCAGGAATCTGGCATGCGGGTGACATGTCAGAGCAAGCGTAGTCTTCACTGTCTCGGGAGAGCATAGATGCTGTGATAAATGGCAAATTTCAAAACATCCTGATTGGAGACATGATCCCTCCATGAGATGCACATTATGCGTCTCCTGCAGCGCAAGTGGAAACTTTTAAATGTATTTAAATCAGATTAAATATTTTTTTTTTAAATTTTGGAATAGTATCATAATATTGTGGCTGTGTTAGTTTTATTTTTTAAAAGCAAGATTTCTTTACTTAAATGTACTCCACTATGTTTAGTGACTGGATCGACATTACAAATATTTCCCAAACTTCTCAGTGTAACTAAAATAAAATTTACTGTCAATTTATAAACCATTTCAACTATGAGTTTTGCAGTTTTATTTTGTTTTACTAAATTAAAATGTATTTACACCTTTATGATATAAATTATTTTGTATAGCAATCTTTTGATAAAACTAATTTTATTGCAGTATTAAAAAAAAAGTTTAAATAAAAAAATAACAAATGGTTTCAAGTCTTTTTTATATACACAGAAAATAGAAGCTTGAAACTTTAGAATTATATTCTGAAACAATAAGAAAAAATAATTTGTCTTTTGCACAGACAGACAATTACAGCATCGAGTGTCAAAGATTTAATATGTACATGGACAATTAACATCAACATACTGACTATATACACTGTACAAAATATTTACAAATTTGCTTCATATGTCATTCTATTGCTATAAACAATCACATTTCATTTGTTCACAGAAATGTGTATGATGAGAATTTTGTGCAAATTAAAAAAAAAAGGATTTCCTTCTAAATATAAAATGCTGCTACAAAATTAATATCAGTAACATCAAATTCTCCAAATATGCATTTAAAAAAGTAAAGTACTTAATAGTCTTTAAAAAACATTTCTTTTAACAAAATGTACAATTTATGGCACTGAATATAGCTATTTACAACTCAAGGGATAGTGATCATAAAAAATTTAAAAAAAACCTTAAATAACACAGAAAGCATTGTCTAACTTCACAGAAACATTAACATCACAAAACAATTATTTTCCTATCACAATTCAGTATAGTGTATATTGCAGTGGCGTAGCTAGGGTGTTTGATGCCCAGTGCGGCATCTCCTCATGATGCCCTCCCCCCCCCCCCCCCTTTCGGATATAAAACAGAGAAAATACATAGCAACTAACAATCCGCCTACTTAAGAGATTTTGTCTTTACAATTCTTCTTGAACTCGTTCGTGATGCCTATTGAGGGCCAGATTCTGCTTTGAGAGAAAAGGAGTGATATCGAAGATTCATTTCATTATCCGATTTTTACCTTTAGGACTCTTTGATCACTGCCGTCAACCATTTTAAGCAGAGAAGACAATTTCTCCATCTAAGAAAGCTCTATGAGCGCCAGCCAGACTTATCAATCTTGAGTAGAGCCCATAATACTAACAGAGTGGCAAAATAATTAAATGTTTTAAATCAAATACAGTAGTTCATGTTTGTTCAAGTATGTACAAGGTGTGCAGTTTTTACTGAGAAATTTTGTGCTCAGTTTGATGCCCCTCATCACTTGATGCCCCGTGCGGCCCGCACCACCCGCACATGGCTAGCTACGCCACTGGTATATTGCTATTTGTGAGCATACAATAACTTCGGTTCTGCTTCATGTCAGAAAATCTAAATGTTTAGGAAAAGTTGCACAAACAATTAAATAGTTAAATTTTATTATAATATAAAAGTTCTTCATTATACTGATAACAAAATCAAATAATAAATTTACTGATAAAAGTTAATTCTGTATTTTACTTTTTAAAGAACTGGTGCATTATACATGCTGAAAATCTACAGATATGGTATGACAAGATATTACACCACTTATAATGCATTTAAATCATAAACGTTTGAGTTTAATTGTTTACTCATGAACATCAGTTTTCCTGCTGTTTTGAAAAGAAAACGTCATTGCTTATAGAATATTCATTAATTTTCTGATAAAAAGAGATATTTTCAATATTATTAATGATGACAGAACTTAAAGGCAAAATAATTTATTACAACGATGAGAGATAAATAAAGGATCAAATCTTCACATTAGAGACGATAGAAAACAGATGAAAGTGAAGCAGAAGCGACATGTAAATAAAATTTTATATCAATGGAGATGACACACATTTAGAATTTTACATCTGTATCTTTTTGATTTTCTGTGGAGTTAGTTTCTTTTTTAAGTAAAATATTACCACTGTCTGAATCCACAGATACTAGTAAAGGATCAGCCAGCTTTACTTCCAGTGCTAATTCAGACTTTACATTTGCAGTGATTTCTAAGTTCTCTGACTTGATGGATTCCTGAACATAGTCTTCTTGTTTTGGTGTTGACATCTGGACCTGTCCTACTTTTTCTAATAGTACATTTGGGCGATGGCTTACTCCATAAGGATCTTCATCACTTTCTGATATTCCAGGCATTTCATGCTCTAGCAAACTTCGAGCTTTACCTGCAGGAAAGTTGACATACAAATGTAGTAACAAGTTGGGTTATTAGTTGAGAAAAATGTGACAATATCCCATAAAATGACAATGTAATTATTGACTTTAAAGTATCATTGAAGTTGTTTCATTTTTTTCTAAATTGATGAAATATACTATTATCAAATAATTATACAATTTTTAAATAAGGTATTGTCAAGCTTCTGAGAAAATTGATATGATTCTTAATAAATATTGAAAAAAATAATATATATATTATCCATTTCCATGAGATGATCCATAGTCGTTTCGCGACTGAAGGAGGCCATAGATATATATATGTTGTATATATTACAACATACATAAGTAAGTGAACATTTTAAATCAATAAAAAAACTTTGATAGCTAGACATCTGTTGTGTTTGTCTATGCTTACCTCTAACAGATGATTTAGAAGCAGATGCAGGAGATAATCCATCCTCATTATTTCCAAATGGATTAAGTGTGGGCACAACAAATAAGGCAAATGACAATAGTAACACCTGGAGAAAAAAAACATAATACACATAGAAATTAAATCATATTATCTAGATTATCTCATATACATAGAAATTATTGAAAATTGTAAAAAATTATCAGCTAAAACCATCTTTATTTAACAATTATTTACAAGATTCAGAATTATGTCATCATTATTTTTTCACCAAAGGTTTATATCAATTTCAATATTTGTTTTTTATCAATAAAATATAAGTATATATACATATACACATACCATAATACATGTTGAAGCTTGTGGGGACATTTTTGATTTGCCCACTAAAGTCTGCAAACGTTTGAGCTGTGCTATTAGAGATCTGTAGAATACATTTCATATGCAAGAACTGATAAGCAGAATAGGGAAAATACAAAATTATAGCCCTTAACTAAGCTAAAATGGATTTTATGGTGAATCATTGTTAATTGTTCAAATTATTAGCTTCTATTTATAAATAAAACTAGTTAAACTGAATAAAACTGTATGAAAACCCACTCTGTCAGTAAGGACAAGTAAGTTTTATCTTGAAATAACAGGGTTTCTGATATACGTAATTATGATATTACTGGCTTTGAAAGAATCATCTATATATCTATCTGAACTTACACATTCTGTTTCTCCAAATTATCTACTTTTTTCAAAAGTTCTCGATTCTCTGCAGTGCATAATTTAACTCTTTGTTCAAGGCCATCGACATAACCTTGTTTTCTTTTACGACTTTCTTTGGCTGAAATCTGCATAACAATAAAGTAAGTTTTAGAACTTGTTAGCTAAATATGACTACTTCATTGTTTATCAGAATTTGGAAATTTTGTATTAAATTTAATTAATCAATGTAATGCTGGTAATTTTTTTTTTAAATGTTCAAAATGGTTTAACTGAAATAATTTTAAAATTATTATAAAATTACTTTGTTTCTGATTTTCCTCCTAACAGCTTTGAGGACTCTCTCTTCATCTCGTGTTAAAGGAAGATTTGTAGGTAAACTAACTCCTTCCCTGGCCAGTAATTCTTTTTCCTCATCCGTCAGTCTCAATTCAGGAAACTAAAAATAGTAACATAAGTTTTTTTACCAACATAATTCTTTAAAACTTTTGAAAAAAATCAAGGTTATGTTTACAAAGAGAAATGCTCATAGTTTTCATAAATTAATACTGCTACTTGTTTACATTTTTTATTCTTACAATCCCATTGATATTCAGAAGATAACTCTTCGGGCAATAAAATACAGTAAGAAAGAAAAACAAAAGAAAAGACTATAGAGAAAGTTGTTGAAGACATAATGGCACATAAAGAAAACCAGAAGAAATTTAAAAGAAGATAGAGGGACAATGTGAAATAAATAAAAGAAACTAACAATGTCTAGAGCACTATAGTCTAAGTACTGTCTTAAAGATCACGATTGCCAACTAAGTCATAATAACTGCTTAAATTGCAACAATAAAAAGAGCTTAGAAATTATTATCAAACTTTTCTTTTTTATACAAAGCTTACCTATACTTCCTATATACACTAAAAAAAACTATCTATTTATGGGTTTTCCTCCATTTATAAAAAAAAGCCCTCTTAACAAAAGATTGCTAAAGAAAAGTAACTAGCAAATGCTTACATTTGTTGTAGTGCTAGAAACATGTGGGTCAATATCTTTGACAGTGAATGGCAATGAACCTTCTTTCTTACTGGTCTTCTGAATTGGTATAACTCGTTTATTAGAGCCATTCACAATGTAAACTGATTGTGTTCCTTTACTTTGACTATCTGAAGATGAACTTAGGTCATTGATACCTGTTGTGACAAAAATATATTTAGGAGAAATATATATTTTAAATGCTTTCTTCTGGATACAAATTTCTTGAATACACTGTAAGATACCATTAAACGAAAATGTTTTAGCAGGAAATTAGATGAACACAAATACATCTCACATTAAGAGAAAAGAAAGAAAGAAGGTGAAAGATTTATAATATAGATGACAAATTTCTGGTATTTCATACTAAGGGATTCCAGCACCCTTCACAGAATAGAAATATGAAGGAATTCCCAGAGGTGTGAAGCCTTTGATTTCTTAATTCAAGAGCAAAAGTGTCAGAAAATTAACAGTGCACAATATGGTGTGATCCAAGTCAGTGATTGTCTCATTAATAAAGGAACCTTCAAATAGAACGGGGGGTCAAAGAGTCTTTCCACTGAAAGAAATCCTTCTCATTTGCCAAAGGGTCTCATAGATAGTCTGTCACTCTAACCCATAATGAACTTTATCCATGGTATTTTATAAGAATTTTTTATGTCAGTTAAGATATATATAACAGGTATATTATTACAGTTTTTCATTTAAAAAAAAAAGATATAAAAAGGCTTTAACTCAACCACCCATAAAGGTAGGGAATAGTGGCATGTAGGTATAGAATCTTATAAACTACACTTTAACAGTCCATTTCACTAAGTTTCATTTTGAAAATGGGAAAGTAAACAAATATTCAAATAAATTCAACTTAATTTTCTAAGCATGAAAACAATATCAACTAAGGTAGAATGGCTAAAAGTTAATGATGGTGTTATGTGGTCAACCCAAGAAACCAACTACTCTGAATGTCAAGTACAAATTGAATTTCTTTTTAAATAGTTTGTAAACACACAGGTGCCAACTTTGGTGCTGTGTGCACATTTATATATTTGACATATAGAAATTGCTATTTTTAAATAGGAATATCATACCAAAGTCAATAGATATGTCATCATCATATCCATAAGACAAATTATAATCTTCTAAATCAGATGTGGTTGTGTTGACACTATGAGAGTCATGCAAGTATCCTTCCTTTAGTGGGCTCATATCATCTGCCATACGCATATCATATGTGTTTGATTCTGAGTATGTTGAGGGACTCAGACCTTTGATGTTATCAGGAGAACCTGTTGAGAACATCTCCAACTGATCATCTGTCATGTTGCTTTCTAAATTGTGGTTAAAATGTGAGATTGAGACTGACTCTTCAGAAATAACTGATATGCCACTGTCACTATGCTCACTGGGAGATTTGTGGGCTATGTAATCATGATCAGAATGAAAAATCTGTCTTTTGGCTGGGGGCTCTCCTTCAAGAAATGAATCAGGCTCAGCAGAATTAATTAGGCTTTCAAATAAGTTGTCACTTAACAGGTCCAGATCACACTATTAAAAAGAAAGACAAAATTCAACTGATTAATTTTATATATACATACACATGTATATACATATATACATATACATACATACATATATATAAATATACAGTGCTTTTTTTTTTGTGATGGTATGCACCGGTACGGTGTACCAGCACCTTTTTCAATGTGGGGAAAAAATATTACTTTTCTTGCATTTTAACATATATATTATTAATTTATTAATAGTTAAAAGTTAGGGGATCCATCACTGAGTACTGCACCTATTTTTTTTACAAAAAAAGCACGCTGTATATATACATACACATTATATATACACAATATAATTGAACTACTTAGACATATACTTTTTTAAAATTAAAATAAAAAGTTAATTTCAATATTTAAAAAAATAATTAACTATTAGATCTTTTGATAAGGCTTGCTATGAAAATCCATCACTAGGAATGACTAGGAACTCATCTCATTGGATTCAAGTTATTATCTTGACTATAGAGTCTAGATCTGATAAACTTTTAAAATTGAACTTTGTTTTTAGTCAAGAGTATGTTGATGTAGAATCTAGATCTAACAGTATTTTCTTCTTTTTTTTTCAAGAAAACACTTTAAATATTTCTAGATAAATAATGAAAGATTAGATAAACCAGTATCCTTGTCTACTGAAATCTATCTAAAGTTTAGTTTTGTTTCATATTTATATTGATAAGAAAGATAGTATTATTAATATAATATAATCTAAATAAAGCCTACAGTCATAATGATATATCAAACTAATCATAGATAATGTATAAACTAATCTAATTTATTATAAACTCACAAAATCATGGTCGGTAAAGCTTGGTTCTATGTTACTATCCATATAGTTCTGTTTTCCTATTCCATAGCCAACTGGCGTCAAATCTTTTAGAAGACCACTGTTGTCATCGAATAACAAATCCAGAACGTCAGACGATGGACTACCGTAGTCCATGATGAATTGATGATGATTGATGGTGTTTAAATAATAATTATAATTTTTTATTACTAGTTCATAAATGATAAAAGCGTCTTAATTCGAAAATATTTGAGTATTGATGTTTTACGAATATTTTAATTTATCTTCCAACACAATTTCGAACACGTCATCATAACTCTCGTCAATTTATTGAACGGGGATGTCCCTGAAAAAAGAGTCAAGTGGCAGAGTCTAAGTAATAAGACGGACTAAGACGAGATCCTTTTTTAGAGCTTAGGATTTAGAATTAAGTAACGAATTAAGAGATAAACAAGAAAATGTATTTTCGTTTTTTTTTTTTTTCAATGCATTAACTGAAATATTTCCACACTATTAGTTATAGATCCAATACACTAATAAACGCTAGTTTTTGATATTGCTTGTTGGTCTTAGATCCATAGTCTACTAAATAGGGAGGGGTTACGGAGTTACTATGTTTAGTACAAAGTGTAAACTTCCGGTTTATCCTCTCTACGTGGAAGTCTACTAAAGCTAAGTTTCTTTTTGGTTTCGAACGCGTAGTAGACCCACATCATTTGCTATAAATAGACTAATAGCTCTAGGTCTAATTTTATCAAAGGGTAAACCCATAACATGTTAAAACGACAGGATATTCTTTTTGTACATATGTTGGAGATTCATTTCGTCCATTTGAGATGGTCACACGAACTACTTCAATGTTGTTGTTTGTTGTTTTTTTTTTTTAAGCAAAAGGGATTTGTTTGACTTATTAAAAATAATAATCTTAATAATATAAATAGATCTATAAAAAAAAAATATATGGGAAAAAAGTCAATGGGGCTGAGGTCAGGTACGTGAATAGGGAGAGGGGGGGGGGGTAAACCAATATGGAATGCCTCATGAAGGTAAAAAATTATGACTAACTGGCAGTGTATCAACTCATTTCTGATTTTTTAAAAAATAAGGACAAACTGTCAACCAATGTTGTTGTTTTTTTAATATAAAGATGTCCCTGAAGGCTAAGAAAAAGGATTATTCGCGTGAGACTAGGCATCGCAGACAACTGGAGGCTCCATCATGTGAGGCACTAGCAGATCCAAAACTTTCAAGTGGGGGGGGGGGGGGCATTTTTTTTTCCAAACCCTACCCTTATAACCCCCAGTAGACCCTATCCTATGCATAAACCGGCGCCTTCGACATTGGTCATGGAGGTCACGCATAAAAGCACACACAGCATACACACAAATACATATAAATATATAAGTGATGCCCGACCTAATTTGACCTGCGGGCCATTTTAATTTCCGACATTTGTATTGCGGACCATGTGAACGAAAGGTTACAGAAGCGAAATGAAATTGTCCTGAAACTATTTGATTAGAAGCCCGTGGATCTAATACTTCTGCCCTGTAGACCACAAGGTCTGAAAGGGGAACTAGTAAGGCCAGGTTCACATCTAACTTTACATTCACTTTCACCTATCCTTTGATCTGCTGGACCGTTGGGGCTATACACAAGATCTGTTAACCTTCTTTCTCCATTCTTATCTCTCATTTGTCTTTGATATAATTTCATTCGGATGTTCCTTCTGAAAATATCGAAGCCTGCCTGGGTGGACCACTTCGGGGGCCGATTTTGAGTTTGTGTTTCCACACAAACTGTCTTTTGTAACCTTGTTCTTGTTTCTTTTGGGTAAATATTCCCATCTATCCTCCAATCTCTAGGCGTAATTTAGCAATTTTTTATTCGCTGTTCAAATAAAAAATGCCGTCATATTTGTTGTATAATGTCCTTTAAATGATATCCTTTTTTTATTTAAAGAACTGGTTTGATCTTATTGTTAGACAAGACTAGCTGTTAAAATCACCATTCAAGATACAGAAGTAATAAAATAACAAAGAAAGCTATATGAACATCTTAAGGTAATAAGTCTTCTTTACAGCAGAAACGCATTCTCCTGACATATACAGCTCATTATTCAACCTGTTCAAAAAGGACCCTTTGAAAATGTTTTACTTGAAAAATATTCTAATATGAATGTACAGGCCCTTACTACATTGCAAATACAACCAATTCGTTCCTTGAAAAGATAAGATATTTAGATTAAGGCTTTGAGATCGCCGCCAAAAAAAATATAAAAAAAATTCGCCCCCCCCCCCCAGCAATGTTGAGGATTATTCGAAAAAAAAACAACAGCAGCCATGTTGAGGATGTTGATGCCTTTCTCTTGACAGCTAGGTGGTCTGGGGAAGCACCATAAGCTTCCCCAGTGGGGTCCGGGACGGAGCCCCGACGCCAAAAGCGTTTTATTGCATTCTTCACTGCAGAAACGCATTCTCCTGATGTACCCCACATATTTAGATTAGGACTTTGAGGATCGCCGCCGGAAAAGAAAGTATTCGAAAAATAATATTTTTTTAAAAAAAGCTAATTTGTAAGTGATACATTTTGTTCAAAACTTTGTTTTGTTACAGATTTATAATTCAAAGCTCTGAACAAAAAATTTCAAAAGTTGGAGGAGAAATTAAGTGGGCCAATTAAACTCTACATTTTTTGCACTTTTAGGATTTAAGCATATATTGTGAGTTATAGTCTCAAAATACAATAGAAAAATATCAGTATGAGTAAAGGTTGGGTAAAGGTGACAAGGAAAATAATATTTGGGGTCAGAACTCATTTCAATTGTTACTCTTATAATGAACAATTTCGTATGAATTCTACATTTCCCAAAACAAAGTCTTTCTTAAAAAAACTAAGATAAATTCGTGTGCAATTACATAAACTCTGCCGCCAAATTTGACTATTCTGTTTTAAAACGTCATGTTTTCGTCTGGAAAGAGGAGAGGGAGGTAGAGTGAAAACGTTAATCCTCGCTGCTTTTTATAATTTTGTGCTAAAAATTGCTTTTGACACTAAAGAATAAGGGGTGGGGGCGACAAGATATAAGAATTTAATTTATAGCTCTATAGCTCTTTAAAAAAATATTAGTTTGTCTGATGAGCGGACCGCGATTGCATGTATTGCCCTCCCACCTGGTACAACCCTTTTTCATTTAAATTTACTAATGATAAAATTTGAGATCAGAGTTTGTGTGCTACCTAATATACAAATGGGTTAAAACATCAATATGTACCTTATATTATATAGATATTCAAGTTAATTTTGTTCACAAACTATGATTTCTCTATAAAAATAAGACCACCCCCCACTCAGGGCTAGAGTGGGAGGACAGTAGAAGCAATCGCCCCCCCCCCCTCATCTCATCGAATTGGCTAAGCTACCAGAAGTGTAGCGATATAATATAAAAATTATATAGTAATTCAACTAATTTTGTTCACAAACTATGATTTCTAAAAGGGTTTAGGTAGGAGGGGCAGTAGATGTATTCGCCCCCCCCCCCTCCCCATTGGCTAACAGGGAAACGACATAATATGACATATCTAAATATCGGTTAAAATATCAATAACAAGTTTTAATTCTATTTATATTTTATTGATTCTGTTAACAAGCTGTGATTTCTACTAATAAATTGAACCGGGGGGGGTGTGTGGCCAGGTGTGTTTGTTGGGTCGCCCCTATATACCGCCCCCCCCCCTGGATCCGCCAGTGGCCTAGGGGTTCATAACCAGTTCTCTTTACTTTTCCCAGTCAACATCTGTTCTTAGGAGATTATTAAAAGTGAGGCAAGTTCCATTATTTATTTTACGGTGTACAGCCAGATTTTTTTTTTTGGACGTCCCTTTCTTGTTCTTCCTCTTCTGTACCTTGAAGGGTTACTCTTGAAAGTGATTCGAGTCATAAACTATGTCTTACAATATGACCGAACTGAACTGCCCAGCTTTCGTCTCTTCGCTGGATAGAGTAGTTTCTCCTTTTTGCCATCCTGTGAGTGCTGAGTAAGAGTAAAAGTACAAACTCATTTGTCTTCTTTTCCTGGTATCTAATACCCAGAAATTTCCTGTAGTATTTACTCTCAAAGGCTTCAACTCTTCTTTCACCTTTATAAATCACTGGCTTCAGTGTCCAACTTTCACAACCATAGGTCTATATAAAAGTAGCCAAGCATACGGTTCACAGAGACCGCATAAACCAGGGGTCTCAAACTCATATCAGCATGTGGGCCGCAGTGGAAAGTAACAACCAGTCAGCAGGCCGCACCACGAAAAAGAGAATGTTTTTTTTATTAAATTTTACGAACACTACTGTCACTGCAGTTAAATGCTAAAATAAACTTAATAAAGTTTTTATAATTATTAATTACATTGAGTGTAGTTTATTACATGTACATGCAGTTTAGTTTACTAAAATAAATTGACGTTGTCTTTGTCACTAATAAAAAAAGCAGAAACTGTAGTTCCCAATGCTGTTTTGTTGATCTTCATTCTGGAGAAAAACTGTTCGCAAACCTACGTACTCCCAAACATCGCTAGAATTCTAGCAGCTGCGCAGAATAAGTTTGGAAACTTCTCTCTGGGAAATCTGGAACGCCAACATCAGCGTATTTTTGCTTCAGAACAGTGTAACACTGCAGGTCCAATAGTTCCATCTGGACTTCCTCTGGGACGTTTTTCAAGTCAACTGCGAACGGAGTGGCAACAAAGAAAAACTGTGGTTTCAGAGCAGTGAATTGCTGAAAGCGGTGTTCAAAATCTTCCAGTAGTCTGGAGAGAATGTCTACGTAGTCTTTCAGTCGATGTGGTTCAACTGTTATGCTCTGTAGAAAAGAGAAATGAGCCAGGTTTCCATCTGCTAGCTGAGTGGCCCACAAAGTCAGCTTCCATCTGAATGATTTGATGCAGTCAAACATCACGGTAATCAGCTGCTTTGTGCCCTGTAGTTGTGAATTGAGTGCATTGAGATGTTGCGTGATGTCAGTAAGAAAAGCATGATCCGACAAAAACATTGGGTCTCTGAGCTGAGGTATGTCTCTGTATGTCTCTGTCTTTCATTGCCATCCTATTTCCCGCCTCAGTTCAAAAAATCTCTGCAGCAATTTTCCACGACTCAACCTTCTGACTTCCGTATGATACAGCAACTCTCCGTATTCCGTTTCTAAATTAGCTAGAAATGACACAAACTGTCTGTGGTTGAGACCTCGTGCACTTATGAAGTTCACTGTCTTCACGACAACATTCATCACGTTCTTCATTTGTAGACTTTTGCCACAGAGTGCTTCTTGGTGCAGAATGCAGTGTATGGCTGCAAAAGGTTCCGCCAAGCTGAGCTGATTCTGTTTCTCTACCATTAATCCAACAACGCCAACCTTCTCTGAACACATTGCTGATGCACTGTCCGAAGCCACTGAAACAAGTTTTCCCCACGGTAGTCCACATCTGTCAGTACAAGCTTCCAGTTCTTGAAACACGTCGCGTCCAGTCGTCATTCCTTTCATGGGTTGTAAGTCCATAGCTCTTCAACAATGTTCAAGTTGTCGTAGACGAATGAATACGGCACATGCGGTGTCTGTTATACCAGTAGACTCGTCCAGTGCAATGGAATATGCTACAAAGTCTTTTGCAGCGGCAATCAGTTGCTGTTGAACATTTGTCGCTGCCTCGGTGATCCTGCTTGCAACTGTGTTCGCAGACAAACTTATGCCTTCGAAGAGCTTCTTTTTCTCGGGCAGATAATTTCACACGCCTGTAGCATACACTCTTTTACAAACTGGCCTTCAGTGAATGGTCGTGATGCCTTTGCTATAATCTTGCTAACAACAAAGCTTGCCTTCACAGAATCTTCGCTAGCAGCGTTGATGCGTGCAAAAAGGTTTCTTTGTTTGCTGAAATATGCTTTCAAGTGATGGACTTTTTCCTCGCGCAGTTTGCCGGACAGTCCAGCATACTGTTCTCGATGCAATGTTTCATAATGTCTACGTACGTTGTATTCCTTGAGCACAGAGATGCACTGCAAGCAAATCATACAGTGGAGTTTCTCGCCCACTTGTGTGACAAAATATAAATTTTCCCACTTCTCCTGGAACAGCCTTTTTTCATCCGCAATCTTTCGCTTTTTGGACAAGAATAGGCCTATTATATATATCTTTAATCACCAAGCACAACATACATATAAACTGTTCTAGCCGCTCACCTGAGCGATGCCCGCCTGACACATGTACCCCATCCCTCCCCGGCTTATATGTAGTCATTGTAAATTTTATCTAACTTTTTAAATTCGCGGACGTGGCCGAGGGCCGCACAAAATAGTTTCGCGGGTCGGGTGTTTGAGACCCCTGGCATAAACGAAGCTGGAAGCTGATGTTACTATTCCATGTTTTCACTATTTCCTCATGACAGCAGATGCCAAGCTTAAACGGTTATAGAGGTATTTAAACTCCGTTCTATTTTATCCATATTAAGTTTTCGGAAAAAAGTAAACTAAATCTAGATCATAGACGTATGACCTAGAATCTAGATTGTCTCTAATATTAGAATATTTGTTTCGCTCAGTGAAGCTGGTGTTTTAATAGCCTGTATGTGTGTGGAAATTGCATGCTGGGAAATTTATATAGGCCTACTTTTAGTTCCGCTTATTCCTTAACCACAACAATTGGCGTATGCCAACAATATCTTTGTTCTTTTATTGTTAAAAAGCTACATTAAAAAAATAGAATATATAGAGACTTATTATCTTTAAAATCTAGATCTAGTCTGTTTGCCAAGAGTAAAGACTAGATTTTACGCTATGGCCACCGTAACATTGTCACCTGGGCCATCGGGGTCGGGTAAGTTTTTTTTTGATTTTCAAAGATAGTTTAGACAAAACTTTAGATAGTCAATCTCATGATTAATTATCATAATCATTTCTTCTTCTTCATATTATTAGATCTATTATTATTATTATTAACTGTACAATGACTCGAATGACAAACACTGATCTCGACCTATCTTTAAATCATGTCAGCTTTGAATTGATTCACTGTGGACTGGGGGGGGGGGGGGGGGGTCATAATTTTCTTTTTTGAAGTCCAATGAAGTTTGAAGTAATGATTATTTAATGTTTATAGATGTCTAGATCTAGATCTAATATCTAATCTAGATCTAAATTTAATAATTTAATGAAAGAATGTCTTATTAAATTGGTGATTTAGTGTTTTAATTTTATTGAAGCAAGTGAACACTGAAAGTGTTCACAGAATTTACTCAATTTACTGTCAAATAAGATAGTTCCAATTCCAAATCTCTGACCTACTTTATAAAAAGTCATGTGACTGTGGTCTTATACATGGCAATAATGGCAATATCTTCCTATAAGATGTAGATCTAGATTTAGTGATCTAGTCTATTTTCATGTTTAAATTACAATGAAATCAATGTAAACAACACACCCACGTGACTGAGAAGAGATCCGGAACTACCCCATTAATGATAAATATAGAGATCTAGAAGAGATCCAGACTATTTCTAGAGTATTCTAAGAGCTAGACTCTCACTCTATATACAAGATGAGAAATATTTAGATATCTATCAGATCTAAATCTAGATTCTATCCTAATCTGGTTCTGATCTAGAATCCTAGACTCTAGACTCTAGACTACAAAGTCACTACATCTATTCTAGAAGTCTAGATACTGAGCAGAGGTCTCTAGATTTGATTTTAATTTAACCTATTCTAATATTCGATGTAGAGTCTAGATATAGTCTAGTTGTCTAGATATCTTATAGTTAAGAGAGTAACTTACATCATTCGATGAAAATAAACCCAGTCGCTGACATTTTTTATGTTTCAATTTTTATATCTCCCTGATGGCATTGTTAGACCTAGGAAAAAAACTGATAGTAGTGACTGATAGTAATATTATCATAGTATCTTATGAATTCCTCAAGCCTTATTCATTTCCCTCAAAGAGACACACATTTATTAATAAATTACTACTCATATATATATATATATATATATTTAAAATTAGATTTGATGTCAAAGTGGGTCGGATCTATCATCTAGTGTTCAAGTACTGAAAATCTCAAAATTAAAAAAAAAAATCTTTCTTTAAGAATCAAACATCTTAATAAACTCTCAAACACATGAGAGGAATGGTATAAAACAAGATGTTTTAATCTTTAAATTTTGTTATTTAAATCTCATTTTTTTATATACCATGTCAAGACAGACAAGTCATACATTGTCATTTCCTCACTTTCCATCTAGCCATGATCTATAAGCATGTGAAATGTTTTGCCTATAGATAAATACCCAAGCCATTGGAGGGCACAGCAGTATTTATAAATCTCTCTGGTTGATACACAAATAATTTCTATGATTTATCTTTGATTCTCAATGTTGATGACCTCTTCTCCACCCCACTCAGAATTGGTCACCTAATTCAGATGTTTTTGGACTGCATACACCTGTCATTCTATTGTTTCTGTGTTGGTCTGATGGCTGTTGGGTTGAATCCTCAAATTTTTCTCATTGTTACTTTGAACTGAAAATGTGTGAATGTTGGAAAGAGGAATTGTGTATGGAGAATAGAGACGAGAGACTGGAAAAGGGAGGAGAGGGGTATAGACAGAATAAGAAAAGGATGTAGTGTGTGAATAACAGTCTTTATATATGTTATTGCTTTTAATTTTATCATTTGCTATTACATTATTATCTGTTTCAAAGGGCTGTCTTTGTAGCGCTTTGAGCTTTGTGGCAAAATAGTAAAAAAAAGATGGGTCTAATGAGTCTGTATTTGTGGATGATACCACATTTTAATGGTTAATCAATAATTGATGATCTCAGCATTTTTTAAATACAGTATCTTCACTGTCTCCCCTCCCCCGATAACATTTTAAATTTAAAATAACATCTTCATCACTGCATGCAACATCCCACACCAAGTTAAGCTCATGATTTTTTTTCAACTTTCTTGTTATTCAATGGTCAAAATTCTCCCAACTGTTTCTTTAATTGTTATCATGACAAAATAAAAAGACATCTTACTTAATACTGAGAGGATCATACGACACTCACGTCCATCACAGGCATGTGTGTGCTATTTGGTTTTTAACACATACTACAGAGCTAGACAGAATGGCACATCTGGAAGTAAAAAAAACGAATTGGGAAGGGATACCTTCTTTTAGAGCTATTCACTTACCCAGTATTTACTGACCAAAGATCTATATTTATTGACACATCTAATCAACTGGGTCAATTTGTCATTATATTATGATTTTAAAATGGTCTTAATTTGTGCATAGGTTGTATTTACTTAAAGAAAAAAGCACTTTTACAGTAAACCACAAGTATCTGATTTACATAAAAACAAATACATAATTTATATCCTTATTTTGCATTACTGATTACTAATACTAAACATTATTTTGAAAATAACAGTAAAAAAAGATAAAAATAATATTTCTTCTTCTTTGAGTTAAAACCCTTTGATGTGTTTTTTTCAACATTAAAATAGTGTTTGATTCTTCCAAAAGCTGAAATTAGGACTGTTTGAGTACTGTCAGCTATTTAACCTCAATTTCCATGTTAGGATAGCAAGGAACAGCATAAGCAATTAACTGCACATGTTTCCCTGCCTAATTAGAAACATAATATAAAGGTTTTGTTTAGCCGATGGATCATTGGTAAAAACAATACTCTTAACCCATGACCTACTTCATTCTTACCATGAGGTAAACATGAGTGACGTTATAATACCATTTCTCTTTCTATGTAAAAATATTGTCTTCAGATGTAAATGAAACTAATTGTGCCTAAACTATAAAGAAATGAAGGATGCACAGTAGGAATAAATTTGTTTCTTCACAACCATCTAAATAAATGCGCATTTTAAAAATGCTGTGGGGTGTTAGATATTTACAGAGTTGTTTTTTGTACCTAGCTAGCTATTAGGACACTAGGTATTAATTATCTAAATCTAGAATTAGAAGTAGACTAGTATATGTTGTAGATCTAGAATCTTAATTTTGATAATACTTCGTAGTAGATCTAAATTAATTATACTAAAATAAATTTAAATATAACTAATATTTTAGATTACATTACAACTTAATTATTACAACTTGTAGTAGCAAAAAAGTAAATGTTCCATTGTCACCAAACACTAAGATGAGTTGGGGTGGGTGGGTTTGACGTTCAGACCTTCACCAAATAAAACATTGTACAAATTGACTTATTGTCCTACCAGTTATAGGGCTCCATTAATTAAGTGCATTAAATAGTAATAGAACTTTTGTTATTCAAGTATAAGGTTTTAGGCCTTGGAATGGTTTTAAAAGCTTTAATTAGATCTACCCCATAAAAGGTTGGTCTTAAATTTAGACACAGTTTTATTGCTTTGCTTATTTGGAATCTTATGTTTAGATTTAAGGAAGTGTATTAGTTATTGAGGTTTAAGGAAGTGTATTAGGATTCACCTAGTCTTAATGCTAATTAAGTTTGAAGATAACTAAATGTTGATAGTAGTTTGTACATCAATTAGTTTTCCTATTTGTAACAAAAACATTTATTATATTAAATTACATCTCTGTTAGTGGTGGTTGATGCATTTTATACAAAACAAACTTATGACTTAATAATAATAGTAATAATTAGTTTAATTATCCTGAAGTAAATTTCTGTGTTGCTTTTTTTTAATTCAACAATTACAGTCACACATTTCAAAAGCTAGTTTTTGTTCGATACTTTAATTGTGATGGCAATAATTTTTTTTTTTTTTTTTCATGGTCCATTTAAAAACTGTCATTTATGGAATACTTTTATCTTTGGTTGAGCCTTTTCTAACCATTGATTCTTGCTGATGAGTTCATGAAGCATATAAGTCTTGGCTTGGCAGTAGTATTTGATATTTACACACGAATGTTGTCATCTACTTTAATAAATACCATAATCATTGCCCTTTTTCTCACACGATTTCAGCATAATTATATTTAAATTAACATTTCATGTTTCATGTCCGAAGGACCAAATCTAGCCAAGCAAAATTTTTATTGGAAATAGAAAAATAAGAATAATAAGACTTTAAGAGAGAATTTTTAACATTTTACTTATATCTTTTTTTTGTCAGATGGGAAACAAAGAAAAAGAAAAAATGGTCAAGAGTAAGTACACAGATTTGTTTCAAGTTAAAAGTAGAGGCTTTAAGTTAGGACTTCATTTAGCTTTACTTAACTGTTTATGTATAATTGATTTTTTTCCAGATCTGATGATGAAGACAGCCAGGGAGGATCTTTTCCTGAGAGTGCTGATAAAGAGAGGTTTGCCAGGTATTTATACAATCTAAGGCACAGGAGGCTAAGTATATTTATTTGTTTATTTACTACGTTTAGAAAAATCTGATGTAAAATCTCAACTTTTGCTACTAAGATTCAGAGAAAAGTGAGACCGAATTTGTTGGAAGTCAAATTTAATGTATCTTGAAATAAGAAAAAAATTTAAGTAGGATCGTCAAAATGATTTTGTTTTGACTATTTTAATATTGTTTAAGAGAGAGAAAAAATTGAATACACTTGAAATAAATTGTTTTACCTTTTGTTATGGATTTCTGTCTATACATATTTTGTTCTAAGGGAAAGCCATTGCGAAATTGAAAGAAGGCGTAGAAACAAAATGACAGCTTACATAAATGAACTTTGTGATATGGTGCCTACCTGCAGCACATTAGCCAGAAAACCAGATAAGCTGACAATCTTACGAATGGCTGTTTCACACATGAAAACTTTGAGAGGTGAGCAACACATACTAAAAAAAAAATAATTTTCTTAACACAATTTTAGGCCTGGTGTTTCCTGAAAATACTCATGCATTTGTAAAAAGTATTACTATGTTTTTAAATTTAACTTTGTAATATTGCTCTAGTCGTAATATAGCTTACATTAATCAAATAAATTAGAAGTCTCTTTATGAATTAATGCTGGATCAATGGATCAGGAGTTGGTAATTAAAACTACTTCTAATTTTGTAGTTGTGCAAGATGTACTCATAAAGTAATAAAGAATTAAATTATTCAGATCACTTTTTTTCCCATAGGCACAGGCAACACCAATAATGATGGATCCTACAGGCCTTCTTTTTTAACAGATCAGGAACTTAAACATCTCATCCTAGAGGTAGTAAATTAAAATTGTGTTAGAAAGCTGCAAAAAAAAATTCAGTGCATCTACTCAGGGTTGGGCCCCAATTGTCTGGAGGTCCACCAAAAATATTTCCAGAGATATTTTCAATCCTTTTGAAGAAAGATCAAAGTGAATTACAAAGGTCCCCATATAGTTTAGAGCTTATCAAATCTAAATTCAGTCCTATTTAGAAAATACAACATTGACTTTCTCAAGCTAAAGCTCAGAAAGCATTTTGACTTGATTGAACTCAAATCCTGTGTAAAAATCCCATGATTGCACAAAGAGATCCAGAGATTTTTGTTTGTTTGCATTAAGTACATCGAACCACCCACCCAGTTCCATTTTAAACTAAAGATAATTGATATCTATTTTATAAATACATTCTTCACTTTGGTAAACTGAATAACATATATAATGTATTTTTTTTTTTAGAAATTGTTTATATATATAAATGCCCAGATAGAAGCTAATTTTATAATTAAATTAAGAAAAAAATATTTCTAATTACTAAAGGCTGCAGATGGGTTTTTGTTTGTGGTTCAATGTGATACTGGAAGAATAGTGTATGTGTCAGATTCAATTACACCTGTGTTAAACCAAAGTCAGGTGAGTGATCATTAAACAGTCGTGTTATTTTTTTTTTTTTTTTTTTTTTTTAAATAAGAGGTAAAGATTTGAGAGTGGATGTCCTGCCCAAGCCTACTGTCACCTAGCATGTATTATAGATGAAATTTAGGGTATAATAAGAGTATAAATGTTAATTACGACATGATGTGAAATCCAATGTAATACAAAATGTATTCGTGTAATAATAGATCTTGACTGATGTTTCAATTTTAATAATTGAGTTTATCCGATCTAGAAAATTACTGACCTCTCCTTTTTATATTATTGACACTTATTCCAGAGTAGTCCATTCTATACACTGTAATTTTTCTAAATTTAAATATATTATTTAAGCACATTAGCTTCATGTATTCTGCATCATGAAATGTGATATCTACATTGTTTGCTCCCTGATAAACCCAACTTTTATATAGTGATATGTAGGTTGAAGGTGAAAACAATTCCAGGGATTATCTGCTTAGGACAGAGATGAGATAATGACAAATGGAAAGTAGATATTAAAAATAAAGGCATCTTAAAAACTATCCATCGTTGAAACAAATTAAAAACCTTTATGTAAAAAAAAATGCAGTGAAAAAAAAATCAAGTTTTTTTTTTGATATAACTGCTTAGTTTTATTTACTTATTGTAATTTTTAAAAAATAATTCTATTGAAAGATTAAAAAAAATATTATTTTTTTACTTTTGCAGGGTGACTTATTTGGCACAACTTTGTATGATTTGACCCACCCAGATGATGTGGAGAAAGTTCAAGAGCAACTTTCAACCTCAGAGTCTCAAAACACTGGCAGGATTTTAGATCTTAAAAGTAAGTTACCTTTGAGAAATGAGCAGTTTCTAATAAAGTTTTTTTAAAAAGTTAGGTACTGATTTATTACCTTAAATTTATTAATGCGAAATTGCTTATTGTAGCTTAGAACTATTATATTATTATTTAATTGGTTTTTAATGTTATGCCAAATTTAATGGGGTTGCATTTATATGATTTCAGTTATCTATTTTGTTATTTTTTCATGTTGATGTTCATTCCTATTAAACTCTGAATTCTTTCTTCTTAGCTGGAACAGTGAAAAAAGAAGGACATCAGTGTAAGTTGATCTGAGAATGTTGTAATGAATAAACCTATCTAGATTATATTGAAGTATTGGTATTTAGTAAATTTAAAGAGTTACATGTAAATCTCTAATATAATTTTTAGTTTAAAAAAATTATGCCATTGAAATAAATTGTTTTGTAATATATTTCCAAACATTTTTTTTTTTTAATTAGCGTCTATACGTCTATGCATGGGATCTCGAAGAGGCTTTATATGTAGGTTAAGAATGGGAAATGTACAGTCTGACCCAATGACAGCAAATCACACTGTCCGCATGCGTCAAAGGAATACACTAGGACCTGCTTCTGATGGCAACCATTATGCAGTTGTTCATGTCACAGGATATATAAAAAATTGGCCCCCTTCAGGTTCTTATTTTCATGTATAGGAAAATTACAGAAATAATGAGATTAGTACTATTAAGTATATCACTGCAAATATTTCATAAAGATTTTAACAATTTTTCTATAACCTTTTTTTTTTTAAAATGTGAAATTAAGAATCTTTAGTTTTACTCTAAATGTGATGTATTTCAACATTTCATAGTTTTGATGTCGCTTGTGCTTTGTATTCATTTAGCTGGTGTACAACTGGACAGAACAGATTCAGATGAACATGGTGGCAGTCACTGTTGCCTTGTGGCTATTGGTCGGCTGCAGGTCACAAATACGCCAAACTGTAGTGATATCATGGGACCAAATCCTCCAACTGAATTCATCTCACGGCACAGCATGGATGGAAAATTTACTTTTGTAGATCAGAGGTACGTTTTTTTATTTCAATAAATTTACACTAGAAATTTAAAAACTAGAAATCATTTTATGTTTACTTTCATGTATTTACAATGTTTTGCTTTCACAGGGTAACGGCTGTTCTTGGCTACCAGCCACAAGAACTCTTGGGTAAACTAGCATTTGAATTTTATCACCCAGAAGATCAAACTCATATGAAAGAAACATTTGAGCAAGGTAGGTTTCAACATTGACTAAGAAAACTTTTAAGGCAAACACTTTTCACATTGTCTGAGAAAAGCAGAAACTTTCTGAATAAGATTAATTTGGAGCATTTGTCATTTTCTATAGAGTATAATTAATTATCATTATTGCCCTATGGACAATAGAGATTATTATTATTATTATTATCTTTTAAACCAAACTACTAAAAATTGATTCTTGTCCAAGTTGTGTCATTAAAAAAATATATATTTATCACTTATAGTGCTATTATTGTTTTCTCTTTCAATTTTATTTTCTGGCATTGTCTTTTTTTTTTGTTTTTCCAGTTCTGAAATTAAAGGGTCAGGTAATGTCTATAATGTATAGATTTAGAGCATCTAACAGAGAATGGGTTTGGTTGAGGACCAGCAGTTTTAGTTTCCAGAACCCATACACAGATGAAGTTGAGTACATTGTGTGTACAAACACTCTAGTCAAGTAAGGAATTTATGGACATTTTCACTTTTTTTTTTTTTTTTTTTTTTTTTCCTAGGTCACAATATGAGATCTTAAAACATTGATAGTGTAACAAATCTAAGGGAGGCAACTCAATGGGTCATGGTAAAAGATGTTTATTATGGGTAATAAAATGTCTGAGATGATTACAATAAACATAAGTTGTCAGTCTTGACTATCAAGTCTTTTGACTCTGGCCTACAGGGTTCGCTGGCCTGTGTCTTTACATTCTTTCAGGCTTTGGTATCTCACCATTAACACAGTCCGTGCTGCTCTCTAATCTGGTTGTCTCAAGAATGGTAGTCTACACAAATGAACAGAAATGTCTTACAGTCACAGGAACCACCCTTTCACAGTTTCCCAAACAACTTCTTGACCAGTAAACCCACACAGAGAACCTACACTTCTTCCCACCTACTAGTCTGTTCACTGGCGATGATCCTTTTTTACAACTCTAGTATCAAACTAAGCTCTAGTTCTGTTTCTCAATTCACTTAAGCTGGAATCATCTGTTTCTTTTTTTCTCATATCAACATCTTGTCTCTCACCAGTCTTGAACCGTACACTGTTGTGCACCACACAGTTGGCACAGGAGCAGAGTTATTAAAATATTTTAATTAGGCCACAAAATCATTTTGAAACCTCTTTTTGGAGGTGGGGTGGAGAGTATGGTCCATTGCCTCATTGACTAAATTTACAGATTTATTATATAATTGTTCAAACTCCTACAAATATTTAGTATTTACACAAAATGATATTGAAAAAATTTTTTATATTCTTCAGAAGTTCTCAACAGGGACAGATAACTCCTATCCACAATCCGGCAGAGCAGACTTCTGATGGAACCATGCCAAGCATTCCTTCTTATGCAGGTGGTGCTAGAATAATACATTCAGATCCTATGGGTTTAGGTATAAACTCAATCATGAATGGCATTTAATTGATCATGCATGATTTTTCATACATAATCCCATTTAGAGAAATCAATTAGTTTATTGTGTTTCAGCTTCAAACATTATTCAGATTTTTAGTCAACAATCCAGTTTTAAGTATATGGATTAATGTTTCTTTTCCCTTTACATATAAATTCAAATAAAATTAAGCAGTTTTGATTAATTATTCCTAATATAGTTATACAATTAATTAAAACCTATTTCAGCCTCCACTGGGGCTGCTAAGCCTGACTACCCTACAGATCTTTATCACATGAACCAACGGCCGCCCATGCAACAGGAAGTTTATCCAGGATATCAAACAACAGGGACAATGAAGTATCCTGTCCACCCTTCGGCCACTCCTCCTCAAGCCATGGCAGCAGGTATGGGAATGAGGCGCAGTCCTGCTCAGACCACACCTGGAGGCTGGACTCACCAAGGAGCCTTTGCCAGAACTGATGTGAGTCAATCTTTCATTATCAGGTTAAAGTAACCACTAAAGCACATTCAATGTCAAGACAATAACACACAGAGGAAAGACTTTATTATAGGAATCAATAGCAATAGGAATGGATAGCTAGACATTACTTACATTTTCAATTGTTTTGTAATTCATAAAAAATATTTATTATATTAAATGTTATCCAACTGATCAGGGAAGTCAAGAAAATAATTGGAACATGAACTGCTGCAATATAGATCAACTTATTTCAAAATGTTTCTTTTACAACTTGGTTATGCTTGTGATTTTTGTTTTGTTTTATTATTCAGACTTGTATTATTTTATTTTGTTCAGGTTAGCACTGATTATGGAGCATCAGCTGGTCACTATAATACTATTAGTCCTGCTAGTAATTCAGCAGGTAAACATTCACAATTTTTAAAAATAGGTTTTTGCAATAATTCTTTTTGGCCTATAATATTATAGTTAATAAAAAAAAATAGGTTATCTTAAAATAAATAGGTTAAAACTGATTGGTTGAGAGATAGAGAATAAATTATATTTTGATTGTATTTCTATCAAGATTTAATTTACAAGGCTCAAGTAAGAAATGGAGGTGCGGTGGCTGAACGGTAAAGAGCTTGGCTTCTGAACCGAGGGTCTCAGGTTCGAATCCTGGTGAAGACTGGGCATTTTATTTCGGGATCCTTGGGCACCTCTGAGTCCACCCAGCACTAATGGGTACCTGACATTAGTTGGGGAAAAGTAAAGGCGGTTGCTCGTTGTGCTGGCCACATGACACCCTCATTAACTGTAGGCCACAGAATCAGATGACCTTTACATCATTTGCCCTATAGACCACAAGGTCTGAAAGGGGAACTTTACTTTTTTTTCTTTTTTAAGTAAGAAATATAAACTTTTTTTTCTTTGTGTATGTGTGTTTGTGGAATTATACCTGAAACAAGAAAAAAGTATAATAAAATTTTAAAAAATCAGAGGTTTTAAATATAGTGGGAAGGTTTAGCTTGCAAATATAGCATGTAAAATATTTAGTGGCATAAGTTTGTTTCGGGAGATTTGAAAAATGGAATAAAAATATAATTTGTTAACATTTCAGGTTCCATGTGGCCTCAACAGTGGCAGCCTACTGAAGCCACAGGACAACAGCAGCAGCATACATCTCAGTCTCAGGAGGAATTTACAGAAATGTTTGGCATGCTTGGAGGCCCACCAAGTGAGTTTAGTGAACTGTCTGGGATGTTCCCCAACTTTCCAGAATAGATTCTTTCACTTGGAGAAAGATAGATCCTTTCACTTGGAGAAAGACTTTTGACACAGTAGCTACACATCCCACCTGGAGGCAATCTCCATCATATGAACTTGTTGCCTGGCAGCAGAGTCCCGCATTTGTAGTATGGCTTTACATTATGTTTGACATTTAAACCAACAGTTCTTAGGGAAATGTGAACCATGGTTGTGACAGTGTCATGATGTCTCCAGGGTCACTGTCATTTTCAACATTGTGCTTCACATATGAACCAAATTTGATGGGAGCTCTACAATGTTAGTCTATATTAAACTCAACGTGTACAGTTTTTGGCGGAAATGCATGCAGCTTCTACATTTGGCCTTGATGTTCACACCAATATAGCTCATCAGCTCTATATCTTGTAGTTCATGCACTTTGAGGCCGAATTTTCAGAATTACAATTTGGAGAGTAGTTAACACACTGAAAGCCATAATGAATCATTGTTCTACAACTTTGTGTTGATGCCATCTCCTTTGTGTGTACATACATGTTGTCTCTATGGCACTCTTGTTAACTATCTCTATGGAAGAAACATTTTTTTTTTCCTGTGCTTTTATGTAATTAAACAAAAAGATTTTTTTTAAACTATTGACTAGAATGTGATGGATCTTATTATTATTATTGTTATTTATGTTTTTTTCCAAAATTATGTTTTTATTACAATCGCTATTAAAGAAAATTGGTTAAAGGGATGGTAGGGCTTTGTTGTCCGTACCATTTACTTAAGATATTGAGATTATTTTCTATTTACACTTTAATGTAAGAAAAGTTTTTATATCTTGTCTAATACTAAAGGCATTTCTAACATCTATGTATTCTAAGCAGTGCTAGAATATTATTTCCTGTAGTGTATTGTATACTGTACTATATGGAATACAATTATCCAAACATGATTTGGGTTTATAAATTATTGTAGGATTTGGTATGCTTGATCTAATTTCACTAACTTGAAGTGTTATTTTTCTCTAACCAAATAGATTTATGAAATGATGTCACTTTCCTTCCTATGCTGTGGAATGATAAACTTTGATGTTTTTGTTTTTGTAATTATTTATTGTTGAACTAAGCAGATTGTTTGTGATCTGCAGAAACATCTCCCCACTCTCCCTTTTTATAAAACTTGTTACAGTGCTAAACTGATGAATATATATATATATATATATGTGTAAATATATTTAGAAAGAAAAAGAAAGATATTCTTTTCTGGCAAATGATGTTATTTTGACTTTTGAAGGTCTTGGTCAATATTCGCTGGTCCTATAGACAATAGACTAGTTTAGTATAAATATTGCCTGTAACTAAGCCTTACACCCAACTATGAATATCAAGCTCTAGAATATTCCATTGGGGATTATAGCACTTTCAAATAATTAATAAAAAATGTAATGAACATTTAGCATTGTCTAATCTGTGGACTTCTATAAATTATTTCTATTATAATAGTAACAGCAGCTGGCCTGTAACTCTGAATTTAATGATTGTAATTAAAACTGTAATTCCCCCATGTGTAATGCACTTCCCCTCCTGTGTTGATCATCTGACTGGCTACTGTTGATCATGTGATTAGAGAGAACATAATGCAGGTGTTTTCCTTTATTCAGAGTTCACAACATTGATAGCTTCGCCTTAAAAGTCATGTTGAAGTCTGGCACACTATACATATTATATATCGATATATTTATATCTTTGAATGAACATAATTTTTCTTCTTTGCTAAATTCTGTGTCTCCAATCAAGTCATCATGTTGTTTGTCCTGAAATGATCCTTGTCACTTTGCTCCGTGGGGAGTTGTTTTATTTTTTTTTCTCTTGTTTTGATTTCCAATGTTTGTTGTCATAATGTAAGACTTGGAAGAACTGAAACCAAATGATTACAACATTCAATAAAACTTTGAAGGCTTCAACTTTTTGTGTTGTTTTCAATCTTTGGTTTGGAATTTGTGTTTCTGTTTTGATTTGTGTCAAGAAAGAGTGATCTAATTTAAGAGTGTCTACTGTATTACTTGTGTAATTAACACTTTGAAATATGTGACCAAAATAAATGATATTTAATGAAGGAACTCTTTCATTTTAATTACAATTCATTTATCATTTGCTGTATGTAGAGATGATACATACATACATAACTAGTGCAGGACAAGGTTGATAAACACAGCCCAAATCAAGTACCGGTATCACACAATACCATTAAGTGTGAATACATTTGGTATCATGCCAGAAATATGCCAGCTTATAGACATTCTGCATTAAATGCTGAAAGTAAGTTTCTGACTAGAGTTAGTATTTAAGTTTACTTCTTTTGGACATTTTCTTTTTCTGTCTTGATGGAGAAAGCAGGCTCTTTCTCTCTGGGCCACAGTTGTAAGTTCTATGTCAAAGGAACATACTTCATTGTACCTCTCTCACACTTGTAGACCTAACTTAAATGCTTTGAACAAGAAAAGGGCAAACAATTTACAAACTACACCAGTAATTGTCACTAAAATATCTATTACTTTCGCTTTTCTGTATTTTTGTGTGTGTTCAATCTTATTTTCTCAACCCCCCCCCCCCCCTCCCATTTAAAAAAAATACTGAAATATTTTGTACTTAAAAAAATAGAAATTTTGTTTTCTTGTCCATTGTCAACAACATTGATTAAAGTGGCATTTTCAGACGCTCTTCAGTGACAAGAGAAGCAACCGATGGAATCCCCAGGTGACGTATCGTGTTATGATAAGACGGATTCGACCAATACTCTTTGCGTCTGTCACTGTTGAATTCTCTGGTGGTTTCAATGTTGGTTTCTTTCACAACAGACATTGTCCTTGTGTTTACTAATGACAGATTTTTAGTCCATTAGTCTCCTTGGAATCGTCATTTGGCAATAACAACAACAATATTTAGATCTAGTTCTGTAGCAAAGTTCAAAATAGTATTTAACTGTCGTATTCATTTTCGGGTATTTGATTTTACGAGAACTGCTCAAATATACTACTGGGAAACCACGCGTTCACTTGGCCCCTTACACTTTATACAAAAAGGGGTCAGAGTCTTTCACTTACAGCTATTATGATAAATCGACTCGAGTCGCTTTTTGTCTACCCAGAGTATGGCACTCACAATGTGTCGACGAAATGAAGATAAAAGCATTCATTCCAAAGCTGATTTTTTTTGTAAATTTGTTTCAGATCGGAGTCAAGAAATCACCTTAAATTACATCTTCCTTCAGATCTGAAGCCTCATGCAGGATGGTGGGGGATGATCCGACACAACAGTCCCGAACGAATAGGCCTATCGTGGTCGAGAGGCTAAGTGCGCTTGAACTTGGCTTAGCATTCATTTCAAAGCTGATTTCGACTTCTCGGCCCCGCACTCATGCAATATCTATCTCTCGGCCCAGTAGTCATGCAATATCTACTTCTCGGCCCCGCACTCATGCAATATCTATCTCTCGGCCCCGCACTCATGCAATATCTACTTCTCGGCCCAGTAGTCATGCAATATCTACTTCTCGGCCTCGCACTCATGCAATATCTATCTCTCGGCCCAGTAGTCATGCAATATCTACTTCTCGGCCCCGCACTCATGCAATATCTATCTCTCGGCCCAGTAGTCATGCAATATCTACTTCTCGGCCCCGCACTCATGCAATATCTATCTCTCGGCCCCGCACTCATGCAATATCTATCTCTCGGCCCAGTAGTCATGCAATATCTACTTCTCGGCCCCGCACTCATGCAATATCTATCTCTCGGCCCAGTAGTCATGCAATATCTACTTCTCGGCCCCGCACTCATGCAATATCTATCTCTCGGCCCAGTAGTCATGCAATATCTACTTCTCGGCCCAGTAGTCATGCAATATCTACTTCTCGGCCCCGCACTCATGCAATATCTACTTCTCGGCCCCGCACTCATGCAATATCTACTTCTCGGCCCCGCACTCATGCAATATCTATCTCTCGGCCCCGCACTCATGCAATATCTATCTCTCGGCCCAGTAGTCATGCAATATCTACTTCTCGGCCCCGCACTCATGCAATATCTACTTCTCGGCCCCGCACTCATGCAATATCTATCTCTCGGCCCCGCACTCATGCAATATCTATCTCTCGGCCCAGTAGTCATGCAATATCTACTTCTCGGCCCCGCACTCATGCAATATCTACTTCTCGGCCCCGCACTCATGCAATATCTATCTCTCGGCCCAGTAGTCATGCAATATCTACTTCTCGGCCCCGCACTCATGCAATATCTACTTCTCGGCCTCGCACTCATGCAATATCTATCTCTCGGCCCAGAAGTCATGCAATATCTACTACTCGGCCCCGCACTCATGCAATATCTACTTCTCGGCCCTACAGTCGTGCAATATCTATCTCTCGGCCCAGTAGTCATGCAATATCTACTACTCGGCCCCGCACTCATGCAATATCTACTTCTCGGCCCTACAGTCGTGCAATATCTATCTCTCGGCCCAGTAGTCATGCAATATCTACTACTCGGCCCCGCACTCATGCAATATCTACTTCTCGGCCCCGCACTCATGCAATATCTATCTCTCGGCCCAGTAGTCATGCAATATCTACTTCTCGGCCCCGCACTCATGCAATATCTACTTCTCGGCCCAGTAGTCATGCAATATCTACTTCTCGGCCCCGCACTCATGCAATATCTATCTCTCGGCCCAGTAGTCATGCAATATCTACTTCTCGGCCCAGTAGTCATGCAATATCTACTTCTCGGCCCCTCACTCATGCAATATCTACTTCTCGGCCCCGCACTCATGCAATATCTACTTCTCGGCCCCGCACTCATGCAATATCTATCTCTCGGCCCCGCACTCATGCAATATCTATCTCTCGGCCCAGTAGTCATGCAATATCTACTTCTCGGCCCAGCACTCATGCAATATCTACTTCTCGGCCCTACAGTCGTGCAATATCTATCTCTCGGCCCAGTAGTCATGCAATATCTACTACTCGGCCCCGCACTCATGCAATATCTACTTCTCGGCCCCGCACTCATGCAATATCTATCTCTCGGCCCAGTAGTCATGCAATATCTACTTCTCGGCCCCGCACTCATGCAATATCTACTTCTCGGCCCAGTAGTCATGCAATATCTACTTCTCGGCCCCGCACTCATGCAATATCTATCTCTCGGCCCAGTAGTCATGCAATATCTACTTCTCGGCCCAGTAGTCATGCAATATCTACTTCTCGGCCCCGCACTCATGCAATATCTACTTCTCGGCCCCGCACTCATGCAATATCTACTTCTCGGCCCCGCACTCATGCAATATCTACTTCTCGGCCCCGCACTCATGCAATATCTATCTCTCGGCCCAGTAGTCATGCAATATCTATCTCTCGGCCCCGCACTCATGCAATATCTATCTCTCGGCCCAGTAGTCATGCAATATCTATCTCTCGGCCCCGCACTCATGCAATATCTATCTCTCGGCCCAGTAGTCATGCAATATCTATCTCTCGGCCCCGCACTCATGCAATATCTATCTCTCGGCCCCGCACTCATGCAATATCTATCTCTCGGCCCAGTAGTCATGCAATATCTATCTCTCGGCCCCGCACTCATGCAATATCTATCTCTCGGCCCAGTAGTCATGCAATATCTATCTCTCGGCCCCGCACTCATGCAATATCTATCTCTCGGCCCAGTAGTCATGCAATATCTACTTCTCGGCCCCGCACTCATGCAATATCTATCTCTCGGCCCAGTAGTCATGCAATATCTACTTCTCGGCCCCGCACTCATGCAATATCTATCTCTCGGCCCAGTAGTCATGCAATATCTACTTCTCGGCCCCGCACTCATGCAATATCTACTTCTCGGCCCAGTAGTCATGCAATATCTACTTCTCGGCCTCGCACTCATGCAATATCTATCTCTCGGCCCAGTAGTCATGCAATATCTACTACTCGGCCCCGCACTCATGCAATATCTACTTCTCGGCCCTACAGTCGTGCAATATCTATCTCTCGGCCCAGTAGTCATGCAATATCTACTACTCGGCCCCGCACTCATGCAATATCTACTTCTCGGCCCTACAGTCGTGCAATATCGAGCTCTTTGCATGGGGACATTTAATTAATTCGAAACTTATCTTTCATATCATTGCTGTACACACTGTCTATAACTGCTCGATATCTAGATCTTAAGTAAGTCCCGTGTTAGGGTTTACTTACATCGTTTTACTATCTAGGTCTATACACTTTGAGCTCGACGTTTTGTACGAAACCGCGGCTAAAGCACTGTTATTGTGGACTTGGCACTTATGCGACCTCAGTGGGCCCCGCACTTTCATAGGACCCGCGCTAATTATAGATGTATACATTATTAAATAAACCATTGTATAACTTATAACAGATTTCCCGCGGCCTCCTGTCGATTTACCAGATGCTTCTGGAAATCTCCTGAAATTGCAAAATATAAGAAAAAGTCCTGGAAATATCCAGAAATACTTAAAATCTTTAGAAAACTCATACAAATCTCCTGATATATATAGACAAAAATTGTCATTTTGGGGTGTCATTCATTAAGGAAAATGCCAATTCTACGCGCGATAACAAAAAAAAAAAAACGGCATTATCCCGTAATTTTGGAATCTTGTGAAAGAAGCTTCTCGCACCTCAAAACTAATGAAGAATTACTTTAGTTCAACAATTCTCGTAGATAGATTGAAACATTAGTTAATTCTTGCTATTGAGCGTGATCTTTGTAAGAAATAGAATTTTTATGATATTGCCTACTGTATGACTTCGCTACACGCAAGGCTCGTAAAGTTCGTGGGATAACTCTGTCCGCAGAAATAAAAGAGTGATCTTTCCTTTACTTCTTAATTTTTCTCGTCCAAACTCTTGAGCGAAGAAGAGAATTCTATATATAGATTATCCTCACCTATCCCCAGCAGCAGATGGACGTCAAATATTCGAATTACATGTAGACTCTATGTGTTTATGTACTTTTTCTTACTTTGTTTTGTTTATTTGTTATCTTGAGGAGCTATGCAGGACCAATGCAATTAGATAATAGTTCTGTCTTTGTTTTGAATTCAGTCCACGTGCACAAGTTACTTACTCAAGCTTGATGCAGAATACATATCCAGGCCTCCCGGTTTGGGTTAATCGTTAAAGGGTTAATGAGTCTTTGTATTTTCAGAAATGATAGGCCTATCTGATGACCAAATGTCTTAAGTACAGAGGAGGTACTTATTTATGTGAAGATAGAACATAATTCCTTCTTTATTCTATTTTCTTTCATTTATCAAACGCCATTTTGTTTATTTTTTATTCTCAATATAGTATCTCAATAAATATGACAATGTCATTGAGAATAATACTATATGGATGGCTTATCTTATCTTATCTTATATAATACAGACGTTACTTCAAAAAAGAAGATGATTACGTCCTACGCGTCATGCATTTAGTCATGCATATTAACCAATGACTTAAATTCTGCCAAGTCACTGGTTTTCCTGGCTAGCTCAGGCAACCCATTCCATGCTCTAATAGCACTAGGGAAGAAGGAGTATTTGTACAAATTTGTCCTAGCATATGGGACGAGGAATGTGCCTTTATCTTTGTGTCTTTCAGAGTATTTTATTAAATTTTGTTTTTGTATTTGAAGATTATGGTTCAGTGTTTTATGTATGATTGCTACTTTACTTTTGAGCCTTCTGTCCTGAAGGCTTTCTAAATTTAGTGATTTTACTAAAGGTGTTACTCTAGTCAAATGTGAATATTCGTTTGTCATGAATCGCACTGCTCTATTTTGTGTCTGTTCTAGCTTCTTAATGTTTTCTTGAGTTGAGGGGTCCCAAACAGAGGATGCATATTCTATTATTGGCCTAACCAAGGTTAAATAACATTTTAGTTTTATGTTCTTATTTGATTTATAGAAATTTCTTTTAATAAATCCTAATGCTTTGTTTGATTTTTTTGTAGTTTGTCAATATGTGGATTCCATGACAGTTTTTCATTTATTATAACACCTAGGTATTTTGCGTTTTTAGTCTGTGTTATTGGTTTGCCATGAATAAGATAAGTGGAATTAATTTGTTTTAGTTTTTTTGTTACTCTTAACAACTGACATTTTTCTGGGTGGAAAGACATGCTCCAATTTGATTCCCATTTCTGTAATTCATCTAATTCTCTTTGTAAAATATCTGTGTCTTGTGTTGTTTTTATTGTTCTATATATTATGCAATCGTCTGCAAATAATCTGACTTTTGTTCCTGAAGTAATGCAATTTGGTAAATCATTTATGTAAATTAAAAATAGTAGTGGACCCAAGACTGTTCCTTGAGGTACACCTGAGTTTACTGTTATCGGTGTTGATTTAGAGCCATTTATTATTACAGTTTGTTCTCTCCCTATCAGAAAGTCTTTAATCCACTGATGCAGTGGACCATTAATGCCGAAATATTTAAATTTTTTAAGCAAACTATGGTGGTGAACTTTGTCAAAAGCCTTAGAAAAATCTAGTAAGATAGCATCTATTTGTTCACTATTATCTAAACCTTTTGAAAAATCATCAATTAGTCCTATTAGTTGTGTTTCACATGATCTATATTTCCTAAAGCCATGTTGGTATGGTGTGAGGACATTATGTTTGTCTAAGTGGTTTATGATGTTGCTACATATTATGTATTCTAGGATTTTACATGTGATGCTGGTTTTATTATCTGTTTTCCAATGGATCGGCCATTTCAACATTTGGCCACCAGCTTATTTTTCAGTCCGATGATGGCCTAGATCTATATCTATGTTCTACATGAAATAAATAGTGGATTTGTTACCTTAGCCAACCATTTCACATTGTCAATGATGCGAAAATGTAAACTATGTGAAGCAGGAGCGTAGCTAGGAATTTTGCCATCATTTGGGGTCCCGGGGCCTTGACCTCTTTGTGGGCCCCTTCATTTTGCGTAATATTTAATATTTAAAGTAAAAAACACTGATTTGCCCCCCCCCCCCCCCTCAAGTAAGAGCTCTGGGGGATTCTCAAATTCTCCCCCTCCTCCCCCACACTACTACGCCACTGATGCGAAGTCAGTAGGCTACTTAATGTGCTGATACAAGAATGTCTGCTACGCGAAGTATGTGCTTGGTGTATTGAATCTAGATGGTCCGCTACCATATTATATGGTGACTGGTGTTCATCTAGGAAATGTTATTGCAGCTATATTGAATGTCAAGTTCGCTAAGGTTAGGGCAAAGGTTTATTCATAAATCTAACCCATAGCCTAAGTCTAAGTCTGCCAATGCCTTTTCAGCCTTTTCAGCCTATGACTTAAGCCAATAATAATTTTCCTTTTTGCAAAGTTTCCAGACAAAGCCCAAAAAAGTCAAAAGATCAGGCATATAGGCCTTTTTCCCGTTTGGGCCGGACTCTGATTACAGTGAAAAAGGATCTTGTAGTACGCCTAACTGCTGACGAGGAACAAACAAACAAAATTAAAAAAAAAAGTCAAAGATGGGCCTACAATAGTTAATAGAAGGATAAAACAACAACAACAACAACAAAATAACAACTGTAATGCTCTTTAAGCCTAGTGATCAGCTCGCATACTTTATCTCTGCTAATATATTGGTGTTCCATTATTAAATATCAAGTCTTCCATTGGACTATATAGTTTGATAACAAACTTTACATAGCGAGTCTTTCTTTGCACTATTTTATATTAGGCTTACAAGCACCACTTTGTGATACGATGTACCATTTAAAATAGAGCAGTTAATAGCAACAATTAATACATAAAAAACTAATAAAGGACAGTAAATCACGAGAATCATTCCACTTGTGTTTAATTATAAAAAAGACCATCAAAGTTTGTTGATGTTATACACAATATTTACAGGATAAACAACAGATTCTAAGAGATAGACTTACAGTTAAGAGAACGTATATTTAGTCCAGATCATCAGGTTAAAGGAAACAAATAGCCGGTTAACTAGACTAGACTATGTATAGTTTCAGTAGTTTAAAAATCATTTAAATGGTTCCAGCAAGCAGGGGCTATTTTTTGTAGCAAAAGCTATTTACAACTGTAAGTTAAGATAAAGAGGCTTTTACTTAATGTTATTTTATATGCCTAAAACTTGTTTCTATATCAGTATATTTGTATATATTTAAAACAAAATTCAAGCATCTCGTAAATGTTATTACTTCGTTGCTGATTTCTAAATGTTATTTATGTTATGGAAGCTTATCGGCTGAGCATCCTCAGTTAGAGGCCTACTTTTATGTAGGCTAATTGTAACTTCAATTAATTTTTTATTTAGATAAAATATTTTTTGTTACAAAAATGCGTCTAATTGTTTTTTTTTGGGGTCACATTTTCACATTGCCCGAAAATCAGCCACATTCTGATAATTCATGGTCTGGTTCTAACAAGATTTATTAAAACTGCACAGACTGTCTACATCGGGACTAATAAATGTTCAGATTTTGTGTGATTGTTGAAGAAAGTGATTACCAGATTCAAAACCTAACAAGAAAGAAACAAGATTGTATCTCACACATTGTATAATAATACGTATCTTCTATGTGTGTGTTTATTATGCTACCCAATTCCTGCATGTAGATCCAAAACCAAACGAGCCACACATCAGTTTGTTCCCTTGATTAAACAATAGAGTCGATACAACGAAACAACTAGAATTCTTTCAAGCGTACACTTTTGGGCAAACAACTAAATTAATGTCACATTGCCATCACGTGTGACTACAGTTTCAGAGTTGAAAACTAAATTGTTTCGGAAGCGCAAATGTGGATTTACTGCAACCTTCTTAATATTATTTAGAACTGCTATGCTTAATACATGAATGTTTGTTCGAATCAGTGCTTTTTTTTGTAACAAAATAGGTGCCGGTATTCAGTGATGGATTGCCTAACTTTTAACTACTAATAAATTAATAATAAACGTTAAAATGCAAGAAAAGTAATAATTTTTCCCCACACCGAAAAAGGTGCCGGTACGCCGTACCGGTGCGTACCGTCACAAAAAAAGAAAAAAAGCACTGGTTCTTACAACAAAAACAAAATTGATTTATGTTCACATAATCGAGTAAGCTAAACATTCCTATTTTATTTGTCATTGAAAAAATAAAGACAAAATAAATTGGCCAGTATGGAGATCGAGCCCATAACCATGGTCAGTCTTTGATAATTTCTACTCAACAAATATACTAGTATTAGCAAATAGTCTTCAATAGCAGTCATTCCCAAAATTTTTCCTTAACGGAACACTTGCAAATTCGAGTATTTAGCTGAACAATTAGCTGTTTTTTTTTTTTTTGAGAGATTAATTCACGTGGTTGCCTTCTAGTTAATTATTCCAGTAGTTTTTGGAACACATATTAAAGCCTCGCGAAACACAGTTTGGGGAACACTGTTCTCTAGTAATTCTTGTCTAAATGTACATACAAAGCAAATAGATGGAATAAACATTTATATTTTTAATATGTCTTGAGACATTTTAGTTAACTTCTTGTTACCAATTATGGCCCTTCGGTTTTCAACCCTTCTTCAATAGATAAGGTTATGTTTAAGGGATAAAACATACCTAAATGATTAAAACAACATATTTCATTATGAACAAGAAATAGTGATATAGACTAGATCTACTAACTTTAGGCCTTCTGAATATAAATACATATATTATATAGTGCTAATCTTTTCATTTAGAAAGAGCATTTTAATAGTGTATTAGTATTGTGATGCCAAATCATTATACACTGGATGATGGTCATATGGACAGAAAAACAACTGAGTCAGTATGGCGATATAATACGTAAGTACAGTAAATTGACCGTTCACTCAGCACACACTTGTAGGATATCATGTCACCAGATAATTGAAAGTTTCTTAAATCCATACATGCCCAGAGGACATACTGCAGACTAACAATCTATAGACCTAATCGAACTCCATAAACGGCATTTAACAATAAATATTTATTCTTTATATAGGCATTTGAACACAATGAATGTGATCCGATATGGTCCAGTCAATACAACTTACGAGTAAGGGTTACAAAACATTGTAACAAATTGTTTATAAATATCATCTACTAGAAGCTTGAAAAGGCTTTTAATACCCCAATAGTTTCTCACTGCTCTTTGCACGTGCATGGCGCGTTCAGTGGGTATGCACGAGATTCTTGAAATGTTTTCTAATCGTCTGCTCAACGGTAACCACTGATGTTGACTGTATGCTCCATGGCCTTCCTTCTTAAGGCTGCAATGCTGGAGCCTCTCCAGGACTCCTCCACGTCTGACAGGCCGCATTGGAGGCTGGACGCCGTCAGAGTGGGAGACGGGGAGTTCCCAGACAGGCTTCCGCCGCTCCCGTTACCAGTTCCGCAGGCGGAGGGAACCATGGAGTATCCTGTGGCGTAGGCCGATGGAGGGCTTCCGTTGCCCATGCCCAAAGCGTTCCCAAAGCTCATGTGGTTTGTATGGTTCCCAAGAGAGTTCATAGACATGGATGTTGCCAGGGAGGTCTGGATGCTCTGTCGTGGCCCAAGCGACGCCGCCGCCGAGAGAGCCAAAGGGTTCATGTTAGTGTTCATTTGGGCCATGGTTGGCCATCGGCCATCAGAAGATGGAAAGCCACAGAAAGCATCTCCCATGCTGCCAAATGGGTTCAGACCTGTGGAAGGTAGAAGTGCTCCAGGATTTCTGAACACATTAGTTGCCTTCTTTCGCTTTTTCCATTTTGCCCGTCTGTTCTGGAACCACACCTGAAACAAAAAGTAATCATACCTATTAATTAGCATTAATTTACATATTTTGTGAATCAAAATATAAACGTAAACATATATAAACGTGTGTGTGTGTGAATTAAAGTTTAGAGTCAGGGATTCAGGACATTTTCTTTTCTCTCTTTTGCAATTAAAAACAAATAAAAAGGTTGAAAGTGGTTGAGAGTTGAGAGTGTCTCCCATGTAAGTATCAACTCAATCTTCTCAAATCTATCATCCAAGTCTAGAGATGCCCATGGTCCATAGGGCTGAGGATGTATCAATCATCTGTGACCGACTATGGTCGAGAGGTCAGGTGGCCAGCTCAAGATCAATCGCTTTTACTTATTCTTTATCGGGTCTTTACTGGGACTTCAGTTCAATTCTCCTCGGAAGCCGAGCGCTTTACTATCCAGCCACCACGTCACATTCAAATAAAATCTTAATAGCATGAAATAGTCTGTAATAGTCTAGAATAGTAAGGCCATAGAAGTACAGACTACCACATACTCACAGATTTAAACGTTACTGTTCTTATATGGGAGAAAGTTTGTTTTCTTTGATTAGACATACACAACACTCCTAATTGATTTCAGAATACTAGTATTTATAAATAAAGAACTTTCAACTCTAGGATCATACCCAAAGTGAAATAAAACGTTAACTAAAGTTACATTTAAGGGAAGTAATCAAACAAAAGCATTTGTGTCAGTGTGTATTCAAGGTACAAAATCTGTTTAATTGTACATAGCGGCATGCCGCCTTGTTCGGGTAACACTATTCTCCTTGTAACGCTGACTCAGAACAATCAACTAAGACGGAGATAGTCTTTAGTGTTTCCCAAACCGTTTCCTTAAGGGAACACCTCGCACATTTTGAGAACTTAGAGAAACATTTTCCCTTTTTTTTTTTTGAGACAATAATTCACGTAGTTCATGGAATACCTATTCAGTTCATGGAATACCTGTTCAGTTCGTGGAATACCTATTCAGTTCATGGAATACCTATTCAGTTCATGGAATACCTATTCAGTTCGTGGAATACCTATTCAGTTCGTGGAATACCTATTCAGTTCATGGAATACCTATTCAGTTCGTGGAATACCTATTCAGTTCATGGAATACCTATTCAGTTCGTGGAATACCTATTCAGTTCATGGAATACCTATTCAGTTCGTGGAATACCTATTCAGTTCGTGGAATACCTATTCAGTTCGTGGAATACCTATTCAGTTCGTGGAATACCTATTCAGTTCGTGGAATACCTATTCAGTTCGTGGAATACCTATTCAGTTCATGGAATACCCATTCAGTTCGTGGAATACCCATTCAGTTCGTGGAATACCTATTCAGTTCGTGGAATACCCATTCAGTTCGTGGAATACCTATTCAGTTCGTGGAATACCTATTCAGTTCATGGAATACCTATTCAGTTCGTGGAATACCTATTCAGTTCGTGGAATACCTATTCAGTTCGTGGAATACCTATTCAGTTCGTGGAATACCTATTCAGTTCGTGGAATACCTATTCAGTTCGTGGAATACCCATTCAGTTCGTGGAATACCCATTCAGGCTACACGAAACACTGGGGTTTCACGGAACACAGTTTAGGAAATCACTGCTCTAAAAAAAAAAAAATCGGTAATACAAAATATGAACTGGAAAGAATGACACGAGTATTACTGGAGTCCACGTTTGACTAAACTAGACCGCGCGCCTTTCATTACTTTAAATGTGCGTGTCACAGAAAGCTTGAAATCTTGGAGTGCATTGCGCCTTGGTTAAAAAAATAAATAAACAACATAAAGATAAGATTTGATGGCCCTGGGATGGTGGTAATGGTAACCAAAGAGTGAGCAGTTGTCTTTTTTATTGCCTTTTTCTTCCATTTTATTAATTTGAGGACGAAGAGTTGAAAGAATAAGAGTGAACAAGCGAGAGAGACGTGTGACAGAAAGACGTGTGACAGAAAGACGTGTGGCAGAGAGACTTGTGACAGAAAGACGTGTGAACGAAAGACGTGTGGCAGAAAGACGTGTGACAGAGAGACTTGTGACAGAAAGACGTGTGAACGAAAGACGTGTGACAGAAAGACGTGTGACAGAAAGACATGTGACAGAAAGACGTGTGACAGAAAGACGTGTGGCGGAAAGACGTGTGGCAGAAAGCCGTGTGGCAGAAAGCCGTGTGACAGAAAGCCGTGTGACAGAAATTAGTGTGACAGAAAGCCGTATGACAGAAAGCCGTGTGACAGAAAGACATGTGACAGAAAGACGTGTGACAGAAAGACGTGTGGCGGAAAGACGTGTGACAGAAAGCCGTGTGGCAGAAAGCCGTGTGACAGAAAGCCGTGTGACAGAAATTAGTGTGACAGAAAGCCGTGTGGCAGAAAGCCGTGTGACAGAAAGCCGTGTGACAGAAATTAGTGTGACAGAAAGCCGTATGACAGAAAGCCGTGTTACAGAAAGCCGTATGACAGAAAGCCGTATGACAGAAAGCCGTGTGACAGAAAGTCCTCTGTTTTTAGTGAGTTCGATCTTGTTTAAATGATCATTATTTCACGTGTGTTTCTACATACATCTACAATGAAGTTTATAGATTTAGTTTTGTTTCAAAAGCACTTTGTTCACATTGATCTCATGTATTTTAGAATATTATACGCCAACATCGGTTTAGTTCTACTAGCTGTTTGGAGCTACAAACCAACGACCGAGCATCAACACTTTAATAAAGTAATCGCTCTAAAACATTACTTTATAAGTACCCAGGACCTTCCGGCCGATATTAGCATGTTTTAATACACGACCTTATATTTAAAGCTTAATTCAATAAAATGTTGTACACAATTTATACACCTGTTTAAAAATAAAGGTTTCTAATGGCTAATATTTTAATTATTTAGCCTATTAATAACATATTTGGCAAATTAAACATACAAGATAATTAACTTTTACAGTCAATTAGTTGAAAGTAATAGTATTTTCAAGGTAGGAGCTAATTTTTGTTTAGTCAAGAGCTCTTTGTCAAGTTGTTGCTCTGTGCTATTTGAATGATTTGTTGACAATTTAGAGACAAATGGACCAGAAACAAAGATTCAGCGGCTGACTCCTACAAAGAAAGCACGCGCCTGCCACGCGTATGGAATTTATCATCGATTCTAACCAGCCCTGATGCAAGTCGTATTATCGCTAGTCGTGGCGGTCGTCAGACTTGTTTGAGAACAACTCGAAGACAAGTTTCCGTTTCGGCATATCGCTTCCGTGCGCAAGCGCAGTGCGTCAACGTGTAAACTACCGCTTAAAGTCACGTGACCTGCTGAGTTATCAACAATGGACGACAAGAAATAGCTGCAATGACTGTTATTTCAACCGTAAATGTGAAGGGGTGGACTCACCTGTCCGGTTGCTGAGTATTTTGATCCAGGTCGTTTAGAAAACCTGGAGCCACGTGATTTGAGATTGCGACCATTTTTATCTTAATTTTATTAGTCTTCTTTTTCGATTTCTCTCTCTCTCTCTTTTTCTCTCTCTCTATCCCTCTATCTAGTATCTCTTTTTCATCCTCTCTCTCTCTCTCTCTTTTACGATAATACACCTTAGAGCATTCATTTTAGAAAACAATACTTTTGTTTTCACAATAACTATTATCGGAATATAGTTTCGTATGAAATGTTAGCTATATTTTTCATCTATGAAACTATAAATATCTAGATCGAGCTATTTTGTTGTGTCCTGCGTGCAGAATGAAAGAGTTGTTGATAAATTGTGTACACTTTAAAAGGTTTATAATTTTTCGATGCACGTTTCAGCGCTGTACAATCATACTTCTTGTCGCTATCGCTTTGTAGGCCAAACTTTTATTTAAAATTATTTATTTGGCAACAGCGGATCATTTCACGAAGAGTCCTGGACATTGTTTAGGATAGAAAATCGTGGAATTCCGCGATGCTGTGGCGATGACGTAATTAATTAAGCAGACACATGTTTTAACAAGATCTATTTGTCTATGCAGTACGAAATAAATCACTTGGAGCAATTAACAACAATTCTGGTCATTAAAATCTTAACTTTAATCATCAATAGCGGCTGCAGATATTAACATAATAGAGCTCAGTTGTTTCTTAAAGCACAAATCTCAGATCAGTATCATGGCTACAGGTCGTATGTATGCACCTCTTATTGTCCTCAAGGTGGTCCTGGGTTCGAACACTGACCACAGCCGTCCTCCTGTCCTCCTGAGGGAAGACCTGCTTAGGACGTAATAATCATTTCTGAAAGAGTTTCTGCAGCTAAACACTTCGGCTGGACAATAGTTCTAATCCAACATCATTGCGGACTTACACGTTCATTTTTCTATCCTAAACAAGGTCCAAGACTCTTCGTTTAATGATCACAGTTGCCAATTAAAGAATTAAAATTAGTTTGGGCTACAAGTGAAAGCGCTAAGAAAAATTATTTTTACAGCGCTGAAAGAAGTTTGTTTTTAGTGAAAGCGCTAAGAAAAATGATTTTACATACTCTTTAGAGTACGCAATTAATCAACGTTATTTCTGACTTTTCTGAAAAGTTAAATTCTGCTATAGAATTTTATATTCTAATATGTCGCATTATAAATACCGCTATTCTTAAAATTGCGTCTTGATGGCTTGGATTGGATTGGAATTAGCTGCTAGATAACCGTTTCAATGTTTGTGAATCGCGTGATCTGATAGTTGCGGTATTGTTGTTCATTATTATCGTCATAATTATAATTTACATTACCAGTTACATTATTATTGCTTTTCTTTTGTTTTGATTATCTTGAGTGTGTTGATTCTGTGTATATTTTTTTTTTCAAAATTATTTTTACTGCCTTTGTAGCACTAGTGTGGCAAAACAAATAAAATTGTTAAATTGATGGTCCCTGGTTCGAACCCTACCCGCTGCCACCCCCCGCCGTCCTGCGGGAGGTTTGGACTAGGATGTAATGATCTTTTAAGTCTGAAGGAACATCAACAAATGTTAAGCAATCAAACAGTTACATTTTTCAACATTGTCAATGACTCAATGTTACTGTAAATATTATATAATCAGTTGTTCTTTCTACCACTTTCATAATCTGAGTGACTGTAAGACTTAAAAAAATATTTAACTGATGAGTTTTCTAAATAATTAAACTGCTTCAATCTTGACAACAATATACCCGCAGCTACAACACCTTTGATCGCAATAGGGATAAAAAAAAAACGAATGGTAAAATCTACGCCAGCAGTTTTTGTCCAATCAGGCAAGCAGCAGCTCAGTGGGTGGTGCCACCTATTGATCGATTGCAAATATTCCCACTTCTAAGGGCGGTAACTTTGTAAGCATGATTGAATAGGTCGAGCCAGCCGATTGTTTCCCCGTAAAAGCTGCTACAATGACAACAAGTCAACGTCTTCAGTGGGCCTCAAACAAACAAACACATGAAACCATCACAGCCCACTGAGCGCAGAAAGGGAGGTAAAAACCAAAAGTAGAACCGTTGAACCAGTGGGATACATTTCCTTTTCCCTCCACATTAACAGAAAAAAAAAATCATGATTAAAAACTTTGGAGGTGAAAAGCTAACAAGTGTCTGTAGCTTTAACTCTTTCTCTCCTAACTGACGATACCAGCCTTGTTCCACCAGAATGTGGTAAATAATTACGGAGAGAAGGAGTTAATTAGTTTTAAATGCATCGAAGTTATCGTCTCAGACGAAGGAACTAAACCTGAGCTACTGGCCAGAATGGTACAGTCCACAGCAGCACTTGTAAAACTCAAAACAATAGGGAAAGACAAAGGCCTCGACACAAAAATCGGACGGATGCGCTCTCTGGTCATAGCCACATTCTTACTAGAGAGGAGGATCGAAACAATGGCATTGAGATGCTTCAGAAAGATCCTGGGTATCACATACAAAGACCGCATCACAAACGAAGAGATTAGAGGCAAGATTAGTTCAGCGATTGGACTTCATGATGACCTGCTAACTACTGTGCAAAAACGCAAACTAAAATTCTATGGCCATATTACAAGGTCTTAATATAGGGCTCGCAAAGACCTTCCTTTAAGGGGCAGTACCAGGAAAAAGAAGGGGCAGACAGAAAAACCGATGGGAAGACAACCTAAAAGAATGGACGAGGCTACCATCGAAAGAGATTCTATACAAAGCAAAAGACAGAAAGGAATGGAGAAAGACGGTCGACGAATCTTGTGTGGTGCCCTAACGGTTCAACAGACTAAAGGGATAGGTGAAAGTGAAGAAGGCGATTAAGAGCTTGTTTTTTTTTTTAATCCGTTACCCTGTACAACGTTTACCTTGGAGATAGACACAATTCACAATAGCAATATTTTTTTTTTTAAATAAGTAATAAATTTAGTTTTATATGATAAATGTACTAAATCTCCGACGGGCGACAATAGACTAATAAAACCTTCTATTTTATAACTACTTGAATGGCTCAGTGGCAAACACGTAGGCCTACCATGATGGAACCTTAGGTTCACATTCAGGCTCGAGTAATTGTTTTTTCTAATTGATGTAATTCTCTCACTATAAGAGAGGTATAAAGAAGATATTGACTTGTTTAATAACTGAATAGATCCAGAATCTGCGCCAGACTTTAAAGTGACTGAGGATGGTTGTAGGTGAGCTATTTACCGGCAGACGTATCATTTTGATTGGTAGGATGCTGTATATATCGAATTTAAATATCTTCTTATCGCGTGAATTACTTAAAAAAAAAACAAAAGAGTCCTATGCAAATGTCTATAGTAACCCAGCGCCGTACACGTTAATTAGAGACATAAACTCTTAATATATAACGTACGAAATAAATGCCTTATATATTTGTACAGTATTTCTTTGGTGGTTTTCTTTTCTTCAAGCTGTTTCAGGCTATTAATGACTGTGTTCTTAATTAACAAATTTGTGTAGCCGAATTAAACTTGAAAACATCGATACCGAACAATAATTCGCTTAGTTAGAAATGATATAATTTCTTATCATTACAAATGGATCATAAGTCAAACACAGTTATGCGACAGCAGCGCTAGGCCAGTACCAGAGAGATGAAGACTAGGCTGTATCTGGTCGACCTGGTTTGGGGGGAGGAGATGAAGCGTTCACCCCTTTAAGAGGAGAGGTTCCCCTATTTTCCATCCCAAACCTTTTTGTTCAAGTTTGCTGTAGTTGTATTAAATTTGTTTTTATTGTGAAACTACGGGCTTTGTTGCTGCACATATAAATTATATGTATATGTGTCATACGCGAATAGCCCACATTTTCAGTCAAAGAAATTACAAAAGTCATTTCTCTATAAAAGAAGCTACGAAAGTTATATAATATAAAACCACAGACCTAGATATAGTATGTGGCATTTTACGTCTCGAGAGACGATCTTTTCCCTTTGTAACTTCTTGTGTGACTAAAGAAGCCAATCCTTGATACACAGCTGCGATCGCAGGTTGGGCATATATAATCACCAGGCGCCGTTGCATTTTCACCCTTCTTTCTGCTTCTGTTGTGTATGACATCTGCAATCCGTGACCCTTCCTTTATGCTCTCTCTCCATGTGGATCTATCCAGTGCCACCTCTTCCCAGCTGCTAGTGTCGATTTTGAAGAGCTTCATGTCGCGTTTGCATACATCCTACTATAAAAATAGGTATTTGCTCTCTATTTACGATTTATTTAGGTAGGTGCTGTTTTACTATTACACACCAAGTATCAGAATTTAGAAAAAACCCAGGTTCTTTTTTTGTGTAACGCTATTCGCTACCACCGTATAGATCTAAATTACATCTCTTTATTACAAACCTACAAAAGCCCGTCAAGTCACAATAGGTTCTGTGTTCACGCCATTCACGGTTCTGTGTATACCGTTCACGCTATTCACGGTTCTGTGTATACCGTTCACGCTATTCACGGTTCTGTGTATACCGTTCACGCTATTCACGGTTCTGTGTAGACCGTTCACGCTATTCACGGTTCTGTGTATACCGTTCACGCCATTCACGGTTCTGTGTATACCGTTCACACCATTCACGGTTCTGTGTAGACCGTTCACGCCATTCACGGTTCTGTGTATACCGTTCACGCCATTCACGGTTCTGTGTAGACCGTTCACGCTATTCACGGTTCTTTGTTTACCGTAGGCGTAGTCATATCAGCACAGGGGATTCGTGAAACATTCAAATAAATAGTAAACACTGCACTCATCATTAAACTTCGGAATCAATGACCTTGTCATTAAGTAGACTCTATATCATGGGCGGCCTTAGCAGTGTGCGAGAACCTGTGCGAATATCATACGCGGGGCCATGAGCCTTAAGTCTAGACTATATATATATTGTATCATTTCACGCTAACGGACTCGTCCGCCTCTAATGCTGAAGGCCTTATTTTTGTAACAAAACATACTACCATACGTCAGTACTGGCCTTTTAACTATATCAACTCGAAATGTCTTTCACTATAACTTCTGGATCTGATACGTCAACAAAACACTATGTATAAGACATCTGCTTTTAGTGGCGTGCAGTCAAGCGTGCAGTCAAGGATGACAGAAAAATATGTCATCAGGTCTATACGCTCGTTTCAAATAAGTATATAAGTATGAATGGCTGCCTGGCCTCGCGGTAGGACTGTTGTTCGGTCGTCTAGATGGTCCCGGGTTCTTGCTCCACTCGCTGACATCTCCCTTCGTCCTGAGGGAAATTAGGACTAGGAAGTAGATTATCTTCAACATCCAAAACATTTTACAAACAAACATTTTAACGTGATTTGCAGAAAGCTCGGGCTGCTGAATTTTTATTACCAAAATGTTTCCAGTCGCAGCAGCTTTTGTTTGCTAATTGGCCTCCAGTAGATATCGTGCCAAACAACTTACCAGGAAAAGTAAATACTGTCTTTAGTCTTTGGTATAAGAACAAAGTGTACGATAGGAGCTACAGTGGTCCATTGACTTTCGCAGATCTGACTTTCTAATGGAAAAAATACGTCCGCGTTTTTTTTTTTACACTGAAACACGTTGTCCCTTTTTTTCTCTGGCGGACTAAAGTAACAGTATATTTATTGTATACATACCAATTATTTTTATACTGCAATGCGATATAACAATACTGAATGACTTTATTTACGAAATAAACGATTTTGATTGGTCGCTTCCGGCTACGTTTTTTTTAAAGCCAAGATGAACTGTTCATATAAACAGTATAACCGCTTAAAATGTAAAATACTGTCTTGACCAAAAACTGAACAGTATTTCGAAACCAAAAATTGTGAAGAGTTTACATGGTTATTGGTATCATATAGATGCCAGGAAATAATAAGCAACATGTCCTAGTTTATGAGAACTGGTCTGTTTTCGAACCTGACGGTCACAAGCGAATCTCCGACCGCGGGGCCCCCTCTCAGGCGCGTGGCCAGGGGCGGTTGCCCCACTTGCCACCCCTAAGGTCGCTATTGCTCTATATTTCTATATCTAGATCTATATCTGTATTATATGTGGACAATGGTTATGCTTGCCCTGGTTGTGGGAAAATATTTAGGTCACAGCTGGGGCTGCGTATCGACGGGAAATATTGCATTCCTCATTAATCTTCGGACTCGATAACAAGCCTTATTATTATTATGTTGATCTATATAATTTTTATGTGCAGCAACAAAGCCCATTACAAGAAACAAGAGAAACATAAGACAAAAAACAACAGCTAAACAAAACTTATCTTATCTTATCTTATAAAATACAGACGTTACTTTATAAAAGAAGATATTAAGTGTAATAGTATCAATAAGAGTGGATCAGTTATATGATTAAATTTGTTATAGATTTAGACTAACAATAATAAATCTGTGCGATTAGAAATATTTTACCAATTGTCAAGTTTTTAGCTTTCTCCTTGCGCTATGATCCTATCACTTGTCTGGGCTTACTCAGGGGACTAATTCAACGTATAGCCTACCACCACACCTGTCAAGTACGATTTCTTTCCCTTGTTCGATACCAAACAAAATAATTAATTACCAATAGTCAATAAACTAATTGGTCAATTTAAAAAATGAGTCTTTGTTTTGTCAGGTAGAAGAAAAAATTTTGCACAATTTTAACTTGATTTGAGAAATAACGTGTACAAACTTTTTACCAGACAGACAGGGCTTTGTAACAAATGGAAATGGAATAAAGGAGGAATTGATTTTTTTTTTAAATTACACTTCATACCATTATTCGTTGTAAAAATTGTATATATGCAAAAATTTAAGCATAAAAATTGAAATGCTTTCTTTCCCTATTAGAAGTTTGCATATCAAAGCATTAGGTGACCACATCTCGTCACAAAATTTTTTTTTGGAGATAAATAAATAAATGCTTCAAATTCGGGTGGTTACTTTTTAAATTAAGAAGCCTCAAATCTCGATGAATGTGTCCCGGGTGTGTCGTGTATCTAGTTAACTCTCGTCTATTCAAAGAATGTAGCACAGGAGCAAAAAATAAAACCCCAGCCGTCTGCCCCAATAACCTTTAACAGTTTCAAACGGAAAGAAAAGATGTCTGCGAAGTTTTCCAACTTTCAGCTCGTTCATTGACCTTGTGTTCAAACCGCTGACACCAAGAAACTCATTTGAACACCGTCTACTGTCTCGCCGTGTAACACATTAAGCACTGTGAATGGACCAACTTTCACGGCATAGAGGACAAATTAACAGGAGGTCCTGGCCAGGCCAATGTTTTTATAGTAACTTTAGAACCCTGCTCTTTGTTTTAGCATTGTTTTTTTTTTTTTTTTCATGAACACTTTTTGTATTCCGCAAGCTGATTTCACCAGCCCACCCCTCCCCTCTCTCGTCTCTGCATTAACAATGCAACAATGACGAATTATTCCAGAGCCGAGGCGGTGTTCATTAGCGTCTTTACAACGCGGGCTCCAGCGGCTTCTTCTTTTCATCCTTATGACTCTTCTGCTTCGTGTTTCACAACAAATCACATTGTTTCTGAAGACCAAGACAGATTTCTGCCAACCTGACCGAATGAGACAGGAAGCCAAGAAAGTAGAACATTACCTGTCTATTATGTAGTTCGGTGCCTGTGTTAAGAGGTCATGGGAAACCATCGCATTGAGCGTTGTAACGATAGTAGCTTACATTTCATTAATAGGATTATTTTGTTGTTTCCTTTGATACTTTAGGCCTACATTTGCCGAGAAGTGAAGCTGTATGTGAGTTGTCGATACGGTTATGCCAGTAACAAGATAACAAAGTATCAACAACCACAATGCTACCACGCAGTGGCGTAGCTATGGTGTGAGGATGGAGGGAGAATTTGAAAATCCCCCTTGCTACACTTGAGGAGGGCCCCCAAATGAGTTTTCCATATTTATTTTTACATTAAATATTAAATATTACGCCATTATCTCATGTCAAAATGTCGAATGTCAAAATGCAGGGGCCCTTAAAGAGTTCAAGCCCCCCGGGCACCCAAATCATGGCAAATTCCTAGCTACGCCACTGTTACCTCGCGCCATACAAAGTAGAAGTGTGCGGGGTGAATGTGTCTTACTTATGGTTTTAGTATTAGACCAGATGACGTTGTTATTGTTAAGACATTGTTACTATTCTTAAGGATTCAATGAACTGGTTTCTATAAAGATATGTTTCATTGTAAGCCTGGCCTAGCGAATGTGATTAACTGATTATCTAATTGATGGATAGTCTACGCACAAGAGTGTTGGTAAATGGTCAATCTCTCATTCATGGCCTGTGGTATAGGTATAGAATGTATAACTCCTGTATACACTCTTTATATATACCATGTAAAACTAGCTGTCAATGTTTGTTTTTTTAACAATACCTCTATTCAAGTCAGAACTTTATGGAACCTGAATCCAGGAAACTGGAACGCTGATCTCAAAAACGGCTTTAACGATTTTCTAAGAAATGTAACAGTTGATGTATATCGCTGATAAAAGAATGAAATGCTCGTTTGGCCACAGGAGATAACTCTAGTTGGACCGTCAAAATTTTTTCAAAGTAAAACATAGTTAGATGTAAATTTGGCTAGAGACTAAACCTAGGTCTAAAACCAGCATCGGTTTGATAGGACTATCGCGTTCTTGAAAGGACTATTGCGTTCAGGCATTTTCGATTGTAAGACATTATTGATTCAAGAGTTTAATTAATTAATGTTCAGGAAAATTTTTCGCATCGTCTTCTAAGTCGAGATTTAAAGGTCTATCATTTGGAATTATTTAATAATAATAATAATAATAAAAATATGGCGTAGTCAGCCATAGTGTCCCGATTATGCGATAAATGAGTAAATTTAAAGTTGCTCCAAGTGTATTGAAAGTATTTCTCATCTTTACCGATATGTTTGTACGTAAATCTAATCAGGGTTACATCTAGATTCTAGTTCTAAAAGTAGATCCAAAACTAGACTAGTTCTTAAGAGTTCTAAATCAGAAGTCTAGGTCTAGAGTCTAGTGTTAGATCTAGATGTTGATATGCTGAACACACATACATACTTCTTACATTCTACTTCATACGACAGTGTCTATTGTATAATGCAGGTATTGTCTTTTTAAAAATGTATTTTTTTTTCTTCTTTATGTCTGTAATTATCTGCATATAAAATTATTTCTTTAAAAAAATTAAATGTATTTGTTATATTGTTATAATGTCCTACAAAAGAAAACTCTGCAATTAGCAATATATATATATATATTTTAAATAACTTTATTTTGGAACAAAAAAGTTTAATAGTATGCATAATTTTACAATCCTTTCTTTATATTTACGCCCCTGTTTTTATTATTTAATGCTAAATAATTTTTCAAAAGCCATGTGTTTATGAAACAAAACAAACCACTTATATATTTCATTTAAAAAATAAAACGGTTCACTATCGGTCTAGTCATCTGAACGCTCCAACATGATAATGAGAACGAGGAAGAAGAAGAAGATAAGATAGTCGCTGAACCAGAACTTTACAAACGGAAAAATATAATCAAATCGGATTTTCAGTATTCTTTTCTACTTTTTGAGATCTAAACCTGACAGGCAGACAAACGGACAGACACACAAAATTAAAAGCCGCTTTACCCTTTCAGAGACCGCTAAAAAGAATAATTCGGCGTTGCTTTCAAATTTGAAGAAGAGAGCCGTCTTTACAGTTCTAACCTACATATTTTGTAACTCTGACCCCTGCACAGATGTTTAGTAAGTCGACGCTGTGTTCAGTTTTCTATTGATAAGATCGAAATACAATGCTCGCAGTGACTGAAGCGCTGACTTAATGAAAATGTATGCTCGAAATAAGGGAGTTTAGTCTAGAATGACTGAAGAGCTGACTTAATGAAAATGTATGCTCGAAATAAAGGAGTTTAGTCTAGAATGACTGAAGAGCTGACTTAATGAGAATCTATGCTCGAATTAAGGGAGTTTAGTCTAGAATGACTGAAGAGCTGACTTAATGAAAATGTATTCTCGAAATAAGGGAGTATAGTCTAGAAAATGACGTTAATTACATCAATTTTAATTCTTATGTTGTATTTGGATAGTTTATTCAATCAACCCAATAAGTAATAGTTTAAAGGTTAAAAAGTTAGAATAAAAACATTTTTAAAATGCTATAATAAAACGCGCACGTTTCCTATTCATTACTAAAAGCAGGGAGTTCATCCATAAACAATAAATCGACACTTTGGCTCGCGACTGAAGACTCAGGCCGGATACAATGAAACGGAAGTACCGCCTTCGTGCAGATAAAAAGTCGGAAGCAATAAAACCCGACGGATAAAAAACAATTACCGTATTAATATATTGTTATTAATATTTAACGTTTTCAGACGGCATTAAATTGTTCTCGTGATTGTCGACTGCTTCAGTCACTGCTATGGTTCAAAGGTTTTGGATGAAGTGGTCAAGGAAAATGGTTTTCTTAAGTTACACAGAATAGAGGGCTCGTCTGGGCCGAAACGGTAGTCAAGAGAGTTTAGAAAAGGATAGACTATCCGAGTGAAGACAGCGTTGCTTCCCTTGAGGGGCCCACATCCTGCCACCTCACGCAACACGCGGCCCGGCATTTGCATGCATATTAACAACGACCTCGCTATGGGGACTTCCCCAAAGTGGACTCTGACGCCTCGGTTTAATGAACGTATTAACTTGTCGTGGCCCACGATTCTTTCCCCCCCCTTCTTGCCGACCACCTCCCACCCACCCACCCAGGAGATCATTCGATTTTGTTGGAGGGAAGGAGGGTGACCCGCGATAAGGTGCCATGAATACCCCGCTCGATTGCGTGCCGGAGCTGAAGAGATCGCGGTCCATTGTCACCGTTTCCATGTCATAGATACCCTCTTGGGTACGTCACGTGATAAACTCTTGTGCGTTTTGTCCAAGCGTTTCCGGTTGGGCCCAGAAATTAGCATTGATTAATTTCGAAATTGCCTCGTTGACGTCGGAACGTACCGATGACCCGGCGAGACAGAAAACTCACAAGAAACAACAAAAAGTTGAGATCAAGTCCGGAGGCTGTGTACCAGATAAAATGGCGTGTATGCTTCCAGTGCGGCAAGCTGCTTGATAGGCTTCGATCTCTGATTGCACAAATGCTCAACCAGTAGCATAGTATGGTCTGGACCAGATCAATAATGGAACCCGGGGGCGGATTACAGCCGTTTTGCAAGTATAGCAACATTAAATTGATTAGGACGGGATAAAATAAATCCCATTTTAAAAAGTGTAATTCATAAAATATTTTACTCTCAACATAACGGAAAAGCGATTTTCTTTATTTCCAATATTTGTAAAATATATTACTTTCTATTAATTTGAAAAATAAACTTAAATAACTAATCGGACTACGAACAGAGGCAAGAATAATGGATTAAAAAATTAATACCACGAGAAACGTTACTGCAAACCAATGTGTCCAGTTCGGTAAAGATTTCTCAGGCAAGAACTGAACGGTACAAAAAAACTCATTTGGTCCTTACTCAGTCAGACTGTATAAGCACTACTTGTTTACTAGGTAGCATAAAAAGATCAAGACGACCTTGTGTGTCACTTCTCTATGTTTTGTGTCTGTTCTCTCTTCGAAAAAGTTTGTTGCTGTTATTGTTTTTAATTGTAATTACAACGAATGTCCAATAGAGATCAATAAATCAATTTTAGTTTTAGTCGTCAATTCGGAAAACTTGTACGAAACTAATCACCAGTCTTACAACAGGCATAAAGATCAAACCCGCGCCTATAAACAAACAGAAATGAAACAGAAATGAAGGTCATGTTGACAACAAAAAGTTTTTTGACAAAAAGTCTAAAACCATTTGCATAAATATGTTAAAAATATGATAATGGTCATCTCCACTACTCACGTGTTTGTTACTATTAATAGTGAATAGTGGTGTATTTCTATGAAAAAAAACAACTGCTTGCATGTGATTTAAAAAATTAGATTTTTCGCTTTCAGAAAAGAAAAAAAGTAGCCTTTGCATTAGAACTTTGAATGGACTAAAATATTATGATGTCGGATTTTCACTATCTTTTCTAGTTTACGAGATCTAAACGGGACGGACGGACGGACAGATGGACAGACATTTCACACAAAACTAAAAGCGTCTTTTCCCCTTTCAGGGGCCGCTAAAAAAGTATTTGTTTGTCCGATGGGTGGAGGGTAATTACATGTATCGCCCCCCCCCCCTTACCTGGTACAAATCTTTTTCATTTTATATTTACTAATGATAAAATTTGAGATTAGGGTGTGTGTGCGACATATTATACAACTGGGTTCAAATATCATTATGTATCTTATATTATATGGATATTCAACAAATTTTGTTCACAAACTATGATTTCTCCATAAAAATAGGATCGCCTCCCCCCACCCACTCGGAGGGCTAGAGTGGGGAGGGCAGTAGAAGCAATCACCACCCCACCCCACCGAATCGTCCAAGATACCAGAAGGGTAACTTAATATAAAAATGGATATAGTAATTCAACTAATTTTGTGCACAAAATTTCTCCAAATCAAAGGGTCTAGGTGGAAAGCGCAGTAAATGTATTCGCCCCCCCCCCCTCCCCCAATCGGCTAACAGGGGGAACGACATAATATAAAGATTGGTTAAAATATCAAAAACAAGTTTGTTTTGTAAAATGTTTGTTTTGTAAAATGTTTTACATGTTTCGGTGGGCCTTAGGCTACTGCAACCTATGCATCCGCAGTGTGCCCGCACTTTCATATGACCCGCGCTAATTCTAGGTGTATAAATTATTAAATTAAATCATTTTATAGCTTATAACAGATTTCCCGCAGCCTCCTGATTTACCAGAGCTCCTGGAAATTTCCTGAAATTGCAAAATATACGAACAGGTCCTTAAAATATCCGAAAATTATTAAAAACTCATACAAATCTCCTGAAATATATTGTGGAATCTAGTGAAAGAAGCTGCTCGTTCCTCAATCTAATGAAAAATTACTTGAGGTCAACAATTCTCAAAGATAGATTGAAACATTTGATAATTCTTGCTATTGAGCGTGATTTATGTGGGAAACAGAATTCTTATGATATACTGTATGAATTCAATACACGCAAGGCTCGTGTAGTAATTCTGTGCGTAGTAAAGAATGAATAAAATGAAAAGACGAATATATTTTCTTATACAAACTCTTAATTTTCACTTATTATCCGTATCCCTGCCCAAGTTCGGCCCTGCTATTTAGTGACGGGTAAAAGCTACTTGTTCCCCCCCCTTTTTTTTTTGCCGCTAAAGTTACGTGGGGTAGCTCTAGTCCATCTGACTTGTAGAAATAAAAGAGTGATCTTTCCATTATTTACCGTTCAGATATGATATAATTTACATTTTTATACATTTATTTATAGATAGATATTTAATAGATTCTGTTAACAAGCTGTGGTTTCTAGAAATGATTTGGACCTTCCCCCCACTAGAAAGTTTATGGTGTGGGGGGGGGGAATTGACGACATCGCCACCTCCCCTCCCCACCAGATCGGCCAACATACTAGAAAAAGGGGGGGGGGGGCGAAATAATTACAAATTGGTTGAAATATCAATTATCGCCCCCCCCCCCCCCCCCCCCAGCCCTGGATCCGCAGTGCCGCTAGGTCACGGAGGATATTCGTAAATGGAGCCTGCAGTGTATCCGGAGTTCGGAATACGGAAGTATTGATGAGATTTGCATTTGACATTGCATGTGCAGTTTATAGTAGTTCAGAATCAAATTTTTAAGTTCTTCCGCTTGTTGCACGAAGACATTTTGTATCCTTTCGCTGGTAACGTTTATGTTTCTGTATTGCTTCCTAGACATTGTTTAGTTGATCTACTTCAACATCTCTACTTTAATCTCTACTTTAACATCTCGACTTCAACATCTCGACTTCAACATCTCTACTTCAACATCTCTACTTCAACATCTCTACTTCAACATCTCTACTTCAACATCTCGACTTCAACATCTCTACTTCAACATCTCTACTTCAACATCTCTACTTCAACATCTCTACTTCAACATCTCGACTTCAACATCTCTACTTTAACATCTCTACTTTAATCTCTACTTTAATCTCTACTTTAACATCTCGACTTCAACATCTCGACTTCAACATCTCTACTTCAACATCTCTACTTCAACATCTCTACTTCAACATCTCTACTTCAACATCTCTACTTCAACATCTCTACTTCAACATCTCTACTTCAACATCTCTACTTCAACATCTCGACTTCAACATCTCTACTTTAACATCTCTACTTTAATCTCTACTTTAACATCTCTACTTTAACATCTCTACTTTAACATCTCTACTTCAACATCTCTACTTTAACATCTCTACTTTAATCTCTACTTTAATCTCTACTTTAACATCTGGACTTCAACATCTCGACTTCAACATCTCTACTTCAACATCTCTACTTCAACATCTCTACTTCAACATCTCTACTTCAACATCTCTACTTTAACATCTCGACTTCAACATCTCTACTTTAATCTCTACTTTAACATCTCGACTTCAACATCTCTACTTCAACATCTCTACTTTAACATCTCGACTTCAACATCTCTACTTTAATCTCTACTTTAACATCTCGACTTCAACATCTCGACTTCAACATCTCTACTTCAACATCTCTACTTCAACATCTCTACTTCAACATCTCTACTTTAACATCTCTACTTCAACATCTCGACTTCAACATCTCTACTTCAACATCTCTACTTCAACATCTCTACCAATTTTTTCTTACTTTCATTTTCTTATGTTTCTCATATGTTCCATTATATCGTCTCCAAATTTCTCCTTATCGATCTCTCTTCTTTTCTCTCTTACTACATTTTATAGTTTTAATTATGGAAACCGGATTTTAAAACCAAACTGTAAACAAATAACAGATTACTTTGATTAACTTGAGTAGGACTCTCATGGCGTAAAACTAGGACACATACATTATTTTATTCACACTAGGCGTTTAATTAGCTGGAAAGATTGTTGTTAAAATTTTTACAAGTTTCGGATATTTCTTCAGATTTTTTGAAGATATAATCCCAAGCACAAAACTTTAGCAGGACGCCTGGAGGTTAGGACTATGGATATGATATGTAGTGACCCTACATAAAATAAATCTATAGACTTATGAGTTGATGCTTTTGATGCTTTGAATAACTTTGAGCACGCGTGCATACAATGAAACGCTTTTAATACTTCACAAAAAATAAGTGTAGATGCAGACATAAGAGTTATCAGTGGAGGATGCCTATATGCTATATACCAGTGATGCCCAACCTTATTTGGTCTGCGGGCCATTTTAATTTTCGGCATTGGTGTCGCGGGCCATATCACCCAAAAAATAATAATTCAATAAGCTATTTTTTAATAGTTTTATTTGTTGACCTACTTACATAAGTTAATGTGATGCTTGAAGTTTCTCCAATACCATCTTCTGAATATCTGCCTGCTTAGATGAAACACCAAGGAAAAGTTTGCCAACACAGATAATTGCTTGTAAACATTGTGATCATCCTTAGCGCTTGTTTTCGAAGATTTGCGAAAGTTTCTGCAGCTAACATGGAGTAGAAGTCAATAGTTAATCATTTGAAATTTGTCAAGCAGAGATGTCTGGCTTTGTAAGTCAATCAGTTCCAGTTGCAGGTCTGTCGGGGCGCTTGACACATCGGCAGCAAACGATTTTCAAAAAGACGGAACCTCAGAAGTTGGGTCATTCCTTCTTTTGGGAAAGTGGACAAGTTGCACTTTTCCGCTTGTTGAATGTTGTATTTTGTTTGGAAAGCGCTTATGTCTGTATACACATTCGAAATCAATGTGTCTTTCCCTTGTACTTTAGTGTTGAGTTCATTTAGATGTGATGTCACATAAAAAAAGTCAAATCCCACAACTATGAGGGGTCTTCCAGTTGCGGCACTTGTTTTGATTTTTCCGTCATAAATATTTCATTTTCGTGACTCAAATTTAAAAAAAAGTTTTAACACCTTTCCTCGACTTACCCCCCCCCCCCCCAGCACTTCACTGGGAAATAGAACGTCTTCATATTCGGACTCTATTTCTGTCATTCAACGTTCTTGTGATTTGATGAAATGTGTTGAGCACAATGATCATCACATGGTCCAGATTCAAAACCTTTTCATAGAAATTTTGTTGGTGAATGATGCGGTGACTCAACCACTTTTAAAATAACTCTTGCTGTCAGTCGGTTGGGACATCCAACCATATTTCTAGCGCCATCAGTAGTCACTCCAACTAATTTATTCCAAGGAAGAGCAAGGTCCTCTATGATGGTTGACACTTCTTTGAACAGGTCTTCTCCAGTTGTAGTCCCATGCATGCTCCGCATAGCTGCTAACTCCTCTGTTATATCAAAATTGCTGTTTGTACTCCTAATAAATACCAAGAGTTGCGCAATATCAGTTATGTCAGTGGACTCGTCAGCAGCAATAGAAAACATTTCGAATTCTGCTGCTCTGTCTTTTAATTGTGAATGGAGATTTTCACCCACATCTTCCACTCGCCTTGTAATTGTCATGCGAAAAAGGCTCACAGCTTCTACTGCATTCTTTTTTTCAGGAAACATTTCATCCATCACTGCTAGCAAACACTTTTTTTTTTACACATTTGCCATCGGAAAAAGTCTTCATTGTTCTACTTAAGATATGAGCAACTCTGTAGCTGGCCCTTATCGCCGACTCATTTTCTTGTCTCTTTTTGTGAAATATTCTCTTCAAATCCCCCAATCTCTAGTCGTAACTTGACAATCTTGTCTTCGCGGCTCAAACCTAGAATGCCACCATATGTGTTTATGTGTTTAGCTTCATAATGCCTTTTAATGTTATGTTCTTTAAAAACAGCCACACTTTATTTACAAATCAAACATGTTGGCTTACTATCCTATTCCACAAAAAAGTAAAGATCTGTCCTCTTTTTCTGAAAGTTTCTACATTCAGAGTCCACTTTTCGTATCTTAGGCTCTCCCACTTTATTAAATCACAAAGGTTAAACAGTACGGTACCAATCGCTTTGACATCAAAAGAACACGACCCAAAATGATGCTCTAAATTGCTCTGTGTTGCACACACAAGGTGTCAAGGTCACGGCTAGCTCAAGACAGTAGCGGAATTGTCCAAGAATTAAAAATAGCTGTCAAGTCTTATCGCCATTAAAAAAAAACAACAACCAACACTTGTGTTCTTACAATAAAACAAGTATTGACTACAATCATCCAAGAAAGGGTTAGAATCCTAACATAAAGAGAATTTTTTTTTCAACATTCTAATTTTTTGCATTTTTTTTTACATTTTGTTCCAATGGTTTGGCGGGCCGGATAGAAGCACGTCGCGGGCCGGATCTGGCCCGCGGGCCGTAGTTTGGGCATCGCTGCTATATACGGATTTTATGGCTTACTTCAGGGGAGGTAACTTGCGCTTATAGGTGTGGCCAATGTTATGATGTCAAGGTGTTAATAAAAGAAAATTAGCCGGAATTTAAAAATGAGCAACAAACAAATGTGAAAATGTCTGCATTCGCTCAACTCTGTGCCCCAAGACAACTACTCTAATATATGCTAACAGTTCTCAAATGTCACAGAAATAGCAACAGGCAAACACAGACGCGTTCTCACGAATCTGATACTAGTTCGAAATCGACTATAGATATATATTAAATGTCTGTCGATCAAGCAGTACTATGAAAATATATCACAAGATACTCAGAATACAACAAAAAAAAAAATACTTCTAATACAAAGCCAGAAGGCCAACAAAAAGGCTAATCGATGGAATAAATGAAAGTGACAGAAAAGATACCCTCAACCTGAAAAACTTGAACAGCTTTTGATACATTTCCTTGATACACATTTTGTGATACTGCCCCGATAAATACATTGGAAAGAATAAAATATAGTAAATTAAATCTAAACCAACATTTGCGCATTTTAACATCATCTGTCCCTTGACTTTCGTCATAGGGGTGTTGTGACAATTCTACTAACCAAAATCCCGTCACTTATCCTGATTAGCAGCCGTTTTAAGCAGGATATCAAGAGAGAGACCGTTCCAAAAAGAATGGACCGTCAGAACATTGCACCGCTTGGACGCATTTTATGTCCTTTTCAAATTTCGCAGATAACTAATGCCTCTTTTAAAAAATCGACACCGATAGCCAAGACTCACCTGAACTCTGGATTCAGTCAGACCAATCCTCAGAGCCAGCTCCTCCCTCATGAAGATGTCTGGGTAGTGAGTCTTGGTGAAGCTTCTCTCCAGCTCGTTCAGCTGGCCGGGAGTGAAGCGAGTCCTGTGACGTTTCTGTTTGATCAGTTTGTCATTGTCTACCGAGGACACTGGATTCTGGGACAGGTTTCCAGTCACCAGACTTCCAAGATCATCTGACGATTTTTTCAGCACTGTAAATATCCGTAACCAAAATGAAATGAAAATAAATTAAGTTATAGTTAACTAATGAAACTACTGTGTGATGAGTTACTTAACTGATATCTATTTTGTCTGATATTTAGCTAGCATAAGTGTGTTTTAAAGAACATCTATTTAAATTCATAGTAAAGACCTTCGAAGCCATTTTTTTATGCACAAATAATTAACACATGGCCTCGATGGTCCCGGGTTCGAACTTAGCCCTCCAAGTGGTTTGGGCTAGGAGGTAATGATCCTCAATTCTGAAGGAACATCCGAAACATGTGAACCAAATAAAACACAATGCTAGTATTCCATGGAACGTTTCCATTACTGCTTCGATCTTTGACGGACTGAGACTGACTGAGGCTGACTGAGGCTGACTGAGGCTGACTGAGACTGACTGAGGCTGACTGAGGCTGACTGAGACTGACTGAGACTGACTGAGACTGACTGAGACTGACTGAGACTGACTGAGACTGACTGAGACTGACTGAGGCAGACTGAGACTGACTGAGACTGACTGAGGCTGACTGAGACTGACTGAGACTGACTGAGACTGACTGAGACTGACTGAGACTGACTGAGACTGACTGAGGCAGACTGAGACTGACTGAGATTACTCTCTAGGAATACATTCACATGACAACACATTTAAAATGTTTAAGAGCTTCATTGTTTTTTTTTTTTACTGAGCTTGTATGAAGTCACTCCGTTTTGTTGTCTGTTTGGTCAAAATATTTTACGCGTTAGTTGTCTCACTTCCCATTCTCGAATCAAGTTGAAACTTCGAACAATCATTCGTTGTCTATGACAACACATGAATCAATAAAAAAAAAACCCAATTAGTTAATCAAGGAGTCGTTATTAATTTTGTTTTAGATGGAAAATATACTAAATCGGCAACGGGAGACCCATGGCCATGACAATAATCACAATATTGTTGAGAATTAGGTGGTTCGTTACAAATTTGAAACTAACATTAGACAAATTAAACCTTCACTTTTTATAAGTATTTAAATAGCTCAGTGGCAAAACACGTCGGCCTTCCATCATAGAGGCTAGAGTTCGAATTTTGTTTACACCGCTTCAATAAAGGCGCGACTGGGACAAAATTATATCCTGTTCCGGTTGTGAGCGCAGAGGAACGACATATATCTTTTCTACTTTTAAATGCTCCAACAAACTTGTTTAGTTTTCGAAGCTCAATATTACATTTTTAATACTTTGGTATAGATATGAATATAAGGATCTGCAGTGAGTGGTTGAAGGTTTGTTTAGACATTTTTTTTCCCCATGTTGTTTTTTTTATTTATTTATTTACAATTTCAACTGTCAAGAAAAAATAGCACAAAATGTCCAGAGCTGATTGAAATTTAAAACACGTTTTGAATAAAAAAAAAAAATTTCTCAATCTTTTTGTTTGAAATGTGTAGAAATCTGTTTGCTTAAAAAGAAATTAGTAAAAAAAACATACCAGTTATTCAATTATTTTAAAAAGAAACATTCATTTCTACCACTTTATAGCATTGAAAGAAATATATCACGTGGTCTTTATGTCTCATGTCTCTTAGTCTTAATGGGAGGTGGGCTGACATAAATCGAGTCTCCGATGTCTCCAACGTGCAAGATAGCAGACGCATAAAAGTTTCAAGACCAAGAGAGTACCAGGAGAGTACTTGTGTACAGTTATCAATATGCAAATTTCAACCAGTTTCATCCAAAATAAAGGTGAACCAACATTATCAATAAGTTGACACAATAGATACACAGATTTGATACATTCTAATAGTGCTCTCGGATTGAACTCAAAAAGGTAAAGTCTACTGATGCAGTAAAAGGTTTGTCCTTTTCGGACATTTAACCTCTATGGTATTGAAAGTAATTGGTTAAATTTTGAGTCATTAAAAATTAATAGTATGATTGATACAAAACAATTAATATAAAATAAGTTTGCTCAATATAAGCAGGGCCGGTTTTAGGCCACAGCAACCTATGCGGCCGCAGTGGGCCCCGCACTTTCATAGGCCCCGCGCGAATTCTAGGTGTAAATTACTAAATTAAACCATTTTAACTTATTAAAGGGTACCTGAATTTTCCAGAAATTGCAAATTATACGGAAAAAGTCATGAAAATCTCCTGAAATTATAAAAATCTTCTAAAAACTCAGGCAAATCTCCTTAAAAACAGACAAAAATGTCATTTCGAGGTGATTTTATACTTAGTAAAGTATGAATAAAATGCAAAGACGAATTTATTTTCTATTACAAAATCTTCATTTTCCCGTATTATCCTTATCCCTGCCCAGAATGGGCCTCACGCAATCCGTTTCGCACAGGCCCCGCAATCTGTAGGACCGGCCCTGAATATAAGCAAAGTTTTTAAAAATTTATTTTTATATTGAAATTGTTTTAGTTTTTAGTTGATGCAGATTTTATTGTCAGCTTTGAAACTCATGGAATATAGAACATGTATATTTTAATTCCCTGTTTTAAGGTAGCAGTTAATTGCCATTAGGTGGCGAATGTATAAATTTGGCTCTTGGGACATAACTTCAGCAAACGATATATTGATTACAATCATTACATAAATCTTTCACATTTTTTTTGTTTACAAACCTTCGTACAACAAGCTTTTTTTTTGTCTGTCCGTCTGTCTGTCGAGATTCGAATGCAAAGCTAAAATCAGTTTTGAAAATTTGGTTTCACGACTGCCTTATCAATTTCAATGTTCAGTCACGATACGTGGAGGTGGCAATATATCGTCATTTAAAATAGTTGCGAGAATAAATTTAGCTTAAATATTGACACCTTTCAAAAACAAAATCCAATAAAATATATAGCTATTAAATGGAGCGATCAATTATAGACTCCACTATACCACTTCCCTACAAATGTTAAATCTATCGCTACGTTTGTTGTCAGAAGTCATTGTATGCCTATGTCAACTATAAAATGAATGCTTCTTTGAGTTTTCATCGTAACAGTTACTTATGGTTTCCAATTATAAAAAAAAACAAACTTTTTGTTTCTTTTTTTTAAATGAAATATGGCGTATGCATATTAGGTACACTTATGAACGAAAAAATACAAGAGGGCCATTCGGCGGTGGCCTCACCGGTCAATTGGTCTCCGGCCTACCTGGCATTTGCCCAAATGCCTAAAATGCCAGTCCACCCCTTGTCAGTGAAGGTTAGGCTAATTGCGGAATTTTTCAAAAGAATCCCTTTGATACTATCTTCTTTATTTGTTTCTATTTCTTTACTGATCAAGGAATGGGTTGCATGAGTCAGCCAGGAAAATTAATGACTAGGCAGAATTTAAGTCATTGATTAACATGTATGACTAGATTGACATAGGCACACGCATAGGACGTAATCATATATTTTTTTTTGAAGTAACGTCTGTAGCTTATAAGATAAGAAATTCCAGAATCTCGAACTTCATTAGCAACAGTCCTGCTCCTATACCATAGTTTCTCTAGTTACAGCATGGTGGACCTCATGGTGGACCTCATGGTGGACTAGGCAGTATTCAAAGACATAAAAAAAAAGTAAAGTTCCTCTTTCAGACCTTGTGGTCTATAGGGCAGATGATGTAAAGGTCATCTGTTTCTGTGGCCTACGATTAACAAGGGTGTCATGTGGCCAGCACAACGACCAACCGCCTTTACTTTTCCCTAACTAATGTCATTAGAGCTGTGTGGACTCAGAGGCGCCCGAAGATCCCGGAATTAAAAATCCCAGTCTTCACTAGGATTCGAACCCCGGTCCCCGGTTCGGAAGCCACGCGCTTTACCGCTCAGCCACCGCGCCTCTCCTGGCCTAACTGATGTCTTATAATTGATGTTACTGTTTTGAAAAGGCTCAATCTCTTATTCGACGTTTCTACGACTTGCTCCTTGCGACATACATTATTAGGGAGGGGGGATTTGTGAGCTAATTATAATGACACCAGACCAGACCGTAGTTCAGAGGCTGGGATTAATATACGGCAGTACACTGATGGGCACTTCCAATAGACATGGGCAATGCAGAGACAACTTAGAAGGGAAAAGTCTAACCTCGCTATGTCGTATTTGATTAGAAAAAAACTTATAATACAAATGTGGATTCAAAGTTCCAAACGGTAAAACTAAATGTTCTCTTCCCATCTCTCTATAGAGTCCCCTGTTCTCTCCCTTTATCTCTCTGCAACAAATACATTTATTTTTATTGAAATAATAGATACAAAAACTTACTGGATCTAATTTGGGAAAATAAATCACTTGCCTATACAAATGAGCTGCATAATAGCTAAATAGTAGCAAGGTATTCTCATGGTGTTGAAAGAAAAAAAACAAAACCAATTTTTTGTCTCTGTTTAGTGTACTTTCCTTTACCCATGAGCAATGTTTCCCAAACTTTTGACCTATGCGTACACCTTTAAGAATTTGTTTTAATGCAGAGTACCCCTTGCCCCCCCCCCACTCACCCCACAATTTAATTTATTATTAAATGGATATTTTTAAAAAAATCAGCTTAGTTAATAAGGTGCAAGGTGTACCCCTCCAAAGTCTTCCCGTACCCCTGGGGGTACACTACCCTACTTTGGGAAACACTGCCCTAGAGGCAGGGATATACAAGTCTGACTATACGATTTATTTATGATTGGTTTCCCTTTTTGTTGCTTTTTTTGGAAGCTATCGCGATTTTAAAAAAATTAGAAAAGTGTTGGTGTCAATGTGCATGTGCTAATTCTCGTGTTCTTAGACAAATGTTCTGAAAAAATAATTAATAACGAATATTTATAATTGTCATCAGAAACAGATGACCTTACTATCATCTGCCCTGTAGATAGCAAGGTCTGAAAGGGGACCTAGATAGATGGTTTATAATTGTACACCCATAAATAGTTGAGTAGCCGGGGGAGTAGCCGCTTCAAGTAATGACTCGTCCTTCTAGTCTGATTCTATCTTAAAACTTTACTTTTGTGTATAATGATTGCTGGCTTACAACTGCTATGAACCTTCTAAGAAACTTTATCATGTAGGCCATTGCCATATGTTGGATATCTAAAGCTGTCATTTTACTAAGCAAATATCTCAGATAGGATATCTAAAGCTGCTATTTTACTAAGAAACTTTCTCACAAATGCCTAGTAATATGTCATATGTTGGCTATCTAAAGTTGTTATTTTTCGTGCATTATATTGGCCAAGTGTTATGTCATGGTATGCTAGTTATCTATAGGTGCTATTTTTCTAAATAAATTAGAACACGTAGCATTACGTCCATATGTTGGCTATCTTACATAATCTGCGTCCATCGGTTTGAAGGTAGCACTCCATCATCTTTAAAAACATCCGACTCAAAGAAGCTACCATCAGTCAATAAGTCCTTGTAGTTGAGTTGCGAAGACAAGAAAAAAGTCTGTCAGAGATTGGCATCCATGAGTTCGCATCTCTCCTCCGATATATAAGTAGATCAATTGGTATCGATGAAGACTGGCAGCAAAGAAGCTAATCAGTTGAGCCAATATTTAGCGATCGCTAATCAAACGCTGACGTCTTGGTGACGGGCCAACCAGTAAATTAAATCAAGACTCCGGCTTCCATCGGACTTCCGCGCGCAATAATTTTTTTATTTTTCCGAAAATTAAAGAAAATTGGACCAACGGGTCCTGCAAATGAGAACTGATGACGCATCTAGGTTGATTATGTCACCAAGTCTGAAGTCTAGAACAGTACGATGTCCTGTCCTCAGTTATATTAGTATAATCTCGCTAAGTGGCTTAGCTGCTAGCACGGTATGTTACAAAAACAATGTATTTAAGTAAGAGGGTAATCTTACCAGTCTCGTGCATCATGGTATGATGGTGGTGGTGATGCTCGGCCATCATGGCGCTGAGAGAGTCGCGCTCCTCTCTGCTCATCTTGATTACCGACTGATTTGGAGTTAACTGGGTCCGCGAAATTAAAGGAAAACCCATTTAGGCAAAGATCGCTCGATAGTTCACGTGGCAACGGTCTTTACATTTCTATTGGTTCGTCTGCTCTCCAAGGCGATGCCGGAGTTCCCGCCCATTTCTATCCTAGCACTTTGATTTTTGGCATTTGAGGGCGGACTGAAGTTCGATCGATCGATGATGGTTGTTCCCCATCCTCCCCTTCTATTTCTCTTTCTCACATTTTTCGTGGCGATAAATTTCCATTGCATCGTCTTCACACCCACTTTCTCCCTTCCCGCCCCTTTGGTTGCCAGACAGAGCAATGATATTTAATGTCCGTCACAGAGGTGAAAGCGTCAAACTTGACCATTACGTAGGAGCCTGTACAGCTGAAGAAATCTCAGTAAGAAACAAGAGCAAAGTGTTGCGGGTTGTGGGTCTATCTCGCTTGTTAGAACAGCTTCACGTCTCTGTGTAAATATTGCACTGGCGCTATTCTGTCCATTGTTTGGTGGACAAAACAACGGTCCGGCTGTTGATATTTCGAGAGCGCTGTGTTGGTAATACACACCTGAGTTGACCAGCGCTACCTGAACTGACCACGCTCAGGTGGACGACTGTGAAGGTGACGCCTTTACAATGCTGTGGTTGGGTGTTTCCATTAAATGATAAATATTGAAGGGGGCACACACATTGAATAGATCTTAACATTTGTGCTGTGGAGCAGACGATATCTTAGCTGACCATTAGTGCGTAAGTAGTGCGATGGTAAATCATCGAAGTCATGGTGACTTATTAAAGCGCAGAGGTTGAAGGTTAAAGTTTATGTTTGCACTGAATGTATTCTTCTAAATAAATTCTGTTGCATATTATTCTTGGGATTTACGTGATGGAGGCTAATCTATAAATAGCTATCTTTTTATCTGGTGCATCCGGTGTTTAGAACAAAATCTACTTTGTAGATGCAAAAAGTCTAAAATAAATTGTGAGTACTTTCAGTATTTCAGAATCAAATGTCTAAATTCTTCTGTTTGCGTTGTTATTTAAAATGCGCGAATTCGTATTTTGTTTATTTCGTCCATCGTGGTTCGATGATGACCATTTTTGTCATCCAGGGGGCTGAGGGCTTTGCACTGGGGTTTTGTGCCTTCTCGTGTGGCTGGTGAGACCTGTGTGAGCCCGGAAAGTTCGGCTACACACTGGGCATGCCATGATGCCCTATCACGTGCTTCCATCTACCAAGTGGCAGGGTCAATGTATATACGTGTATGTCTTTGAGTGTGAGAGTTGCCGGCACAGTTTGAAATTCAGACTCTAGAGGGTTTTAATGTAGAGTAAGAAGATGCTTCACTATTGTTTGTTTTAAAAAGTTTTGCAAGTTTCGGATGTTCCTCCAGAGCTGAAGATAATCTATACCCTAGTCCAAACCTTCCGCAGGACGACGGAGGGTGGGGCAGGGTAGGAACCCGGGACGATCGAGTCGACCGAACGACACTCTAGCGCGCATACCTCATGATCAGGCAGTAATTCCCTTACCCTACCTGGATATTGCATAGAATGACTGGATCAACTTCTGGCACTATAGAATTGTATAAATAAAATGTAGATGGTCAGAGCGCCACTATACAAACAAAAATAAAAAAAAATACTTATAAAGCCATCAACTTAAGATGCTTTTATAAATATAAAAATATAGTTATAGAAATAAATAAATAAATAAATAAATAAATAATTATATGTATTTAAATATTGGGAAAACGGAAAGTTTTTGTTACAAAACGTAGATTATTATCTCCCCTACTTAAATAATAATAATAATAACGACAATGGCAATGACTACTCATTCGTTTCTAAATAATAATAATAATAATGATAAAGAGACCACAATGCGTTATATTCTGTATATAAAGAAGCTGGACCCTGGTAGAGCCAGAGAATGAAGATTAGTTCTTTAGTGTTAAATATATATTCAATGCATTCTTTTATCACAGTAAAAAGATTGCAGGTCAAATAACGAATGGGGCAGGACTAATTGCATAACGCTGCCGTTGTGGGCTGATACTCAAGTGAGAGAGAAGTTCCAGGCACTGGCATCCCTTTACTTCACAACTGTAACGACCGTCCTAATATCGTCTTAAGCAAGATGCCTGGTAGGGGCATGTCTTAACCACGTCAGAAGAGGTCAATATAACCTCGGTAAAGGCGCTCGTTTGAAATTCGTTTCGTTCTGAGATAACTGGTATAATAATGTTTTGGCTTGTCCTTCACCGTGTAAAATGTAAGCTACATCCAAAATGAAACAAACTGAAGTGCTCAGCGTGGTTTCCTATAGAATGTTTGCACGTAATCCAGTACAGTTCCTTGTCAACATGTGGACATTGAGCTAGTTTCTAAGCTGTGAAACATGTAGGAGTGGGCATGCAGCATTTCATTTGCCCCCCCATCTCTGCTGGTGCAGTACTCTCAACAAAAATATAAAAGGTCGCAGCGTCTGCAGTCTGGTCGTGTCTTACGAGAAAGGTTACGGTCCGACAAGCAGATGGGGCTTTAGGCTGTTGAGATTGCTTCACACTTCCATATTGTGTACTTCTAGAGAGGCCTCAAAACAAAACAAATCAGTTCCCCCGCCTCCCCAGATTCTTTGCTCTCTTCCCATCACATTCACCTACCAGTGCCTACCACATTATACTGGACATATGTAAATAGGGAAAAAGAGAACCTAAACCGATCACTGGCTGACAACGGTTATGTTTGCGATGGATGTGGCAGGTTACGGCAACCACATGAAGTACTGCATTCCTTCGTAATCTTCGGACTCAAAAAGAAACCTTATTATAGTGCACAAGCAGGTTACTTGTGTCTTTTAATAACAAATACATATAATTATTATAACAAACTGATGAACAGTGTTTTTACTGGGCTTTAAAGAAGAAAGGCAATATCGGGGAAAACGGACATTTTTGTTATGGAAACACATATTATCTCCCCTACTTTAATAAATTTGGATTCGTGTATTGTCTATAATTTTAAAAATTAGATGGTTCACTTTCGGAAAATATTGAAACCTGCCTTTTCACCTGCCTGGGAGGACCACTTCGGATGTCGATTTTGAGTTTGTGTTTCCACTCAAACTGTCGTTGTAACATTGTTTTTTTTATTTTTTTATTTTGTACAATACCTCAATTCAAGTCAGAACTTTATGGAAGGTGGAGGGTGGTGCCTGGATGCTGATCTCAAATACTGCTCTAACGATTAGCCTAGAAATGTACAAGTTGGTGTATATCACTGGAAAAAAAAAGATTTACTGGCTCGTTGGCCACATTGGGAAAACTCTAGTTAGACTGTTATAATTTTTCAAAGTAAAACAAAGAAATAAATTTAAATTGACTAGAGAACTAGGCCTAGATCTAGACCCAGAATCGGTTTCTGAAGGACTATCGCGTTTTTGAAAGATCGCGTTCGGGAATTTCCGAATATAAGGCTTTATTGATTCCAGAGTTGAATAAATGAATGTTCAGGGAAATATTGTGCATCGTCTTGTACTTCTAGATGTCAAGGTCTGTCAGTGGGATAGTATAAAGATATTCGCTTCATCGGGATTCTTTCAGGGATGTATTTGATAGAATTAGGCGGGGGCATACATTACCCATTGTTTTTTAATGTAACATTAATTAGTTATTAATAGAAAAACAATTGCTCTATAAGTTGTATATATTATTTGAAAAATATTATTTTTAATGTTTTTCTTGTTAGCATTGTGTAATCAAATCTGTACAGAGAATTGTAGATTACAGACAAAATCATTCAGGATGAAAAATCTACATTTCTTTTATACATCAAAGTAGTTCTGACGTCATGTCCACATCATGATTGGTGGCCACACACACATGCACATACCTTTCAAATCTGTGAACTGCTCATGGGCTGAGCACGTGACATCCTCATTAACTGCTGTTACGTCACCCCGATGTATTTAAACATGATGATGCTAATTTTAGTCTTTCTTCATTCAATACACAGGCGCAAAAAAAACATTTTCAAATTAATTTTTTAAAAGACGAGTTTTTTTGTTTTTTTGTTTGGTTGTTTCCATTTATAAACCTTGTTAAAATAATTCGACACAAATATAATAACGCTTTGCTATACTTGCGCCCTCTGGGTAGTGAGAGGTGGTCTTCTAACTAGAATGAAATAGAGTCGCGGAGCCACTTAAAAACATATTTCCAAGTTGCAATTTACAATAAGATTTTGACTTTTATTTTTGTGCAAATTCATTCAGTTCTATTATTATGATGCTATGAGCCTAAATCAAATACTTGGCGGGAAGTGAGCGTACATCTGTGAAGCAAGGACACACATGCTGGACATGTATATTTGGCTACCTGAGACATTTAAGGATTATATGACTGTTGTGTCGCCCCCCCCCCCCACTTTACGCAAGTAGAAAAAATTTCAGGGTGTGTAGCAGTTCTACATCATCCAGGAATCATTTGTTAACATAAAATGGATGAGAGAGAGAGCAATATAGACTAGGTGGCTTCCCTTCGCCCAGCCTCTCCATATAATATGTTTTTATTTGTTATCTATTTGTCTTCGCAAAATACATTTTAACAAGTGTCATTTTATCTCTTCGTTTGGACCATGCATGTGTTTCAATTAGTAATTAGTAATGGACCTAAGAGTATTCTAGACTAACAATATTAAATCCATGCCATTAGAAATAGTTTTTGTTTAGTGTTATTTCATGCTTTTAGCTTTCTCAATGCACTATTATCCTTTAACGTGTCTTGACCAGTTGGGAAAGTTTTTTTTGTATGAATGTTAACGTGATCGCTTAAAAAAAAACAAAAAAAAACAACAGTTGAACGACCTGAATTCAAAGTCGTGGGTTCAAGCCTCCTAAAGCCTTCAGAAGAAAACACACTAATCTCTGTACCAAGGAAGTGCTTATAGAAATAGTAAAAATAGTATCTATTGTTAGTTTTTTTACGCAGCGGCCTATTTCTCTCGATAATGTATAAAGAAGACGTATACCATTAGTTAAGTACAATTTCTTTCCCTTATTTGATACCAAAATAATTAATTACCAATGGTTAATTTGCAAACTACTTGGTGTTTTTTTTCGCTTCTTGTGTTGTCAGGTAAAAGAAATAATTGTTAGAGAAATAACGTGTACATACTTTTTGCCAAACAAACAGACAGACTGATAGAGTTGATATAAATTTTGTTAAAAAAGCCTAAATTTGTTTTTAAATTCATCAAGAACTCCTAGCCTCCATGGAGTCTAACGTCTATGATAAAGACGATGCTCTGTTTATCACAATAATAAGAATTCATTTAGTCAATAAACAAATGAATCAATCTATTTATCCAGAGCCGGCCTTAGATAATTGAGGCCCAAGGCGAAGTGAATTTTGCTGGTCCCAAATGAAATAGAAAAATACAAAATAAACCGAGAAAAAAAAAGCAATTTATTTAAAACCTAGTGACTCCAACAATAACACTCGGCACATGTCTCTGAACAAATTGTTGTAAGTCTACTGCGAGGCCCCCACCAATCAGACGCGGCTGCCGTGTCTGCCTAAAGCCGGCCCTGATATATAATCTATCTATCTATCTATCTATCTATCTATCTATCTATCTATCTATCTATCTATCTACTAGGGAAAAATCTCTCACCATGAAATTCTGGATCAGTTCTTGTATTAGTCAATGTAATAGAGCCACTGCCGTAGCATCCGTTAGGTTAGTAGAAAATCTTTAGTGTAAGTCCTGTCTTGCGGCTTGTCTCCTTTACTAACTTGGATTCATTGTCTTTTATAAATGAAATGTACCCTAACGTAAACTGAATACCTTTCGTGATGAGAGAATTGAGTTTAAAGTTGGCACATGGAAGTAGAAGGATTATCTTTTATCTTATCTTATAAAATACACACGTTACTTCAAAAAAGAAGATGATTACGTCCTGCGCGTAATGAATTTAGTCAAGCATATTAAACAATGACCTAAATTCTGCCAAGTCACTGGTTTTCCTGACTAGCTCAGGCAACCCATTCCATGCTCTAATAGCACTAGGGAAGAAGGAGTATTTGTACAAATTTGTCCTAGCATATAGAACGAGGAATGTGCCCTTATCTTTGTGTCTTTCAGAGTATTTAATTAAATTTTGTTTTTGTATTTGAAGGTTATGGTTCAGTGTTTTATGTATGATTGCTACTTTACTTTTGATTCTTCTATCCTGAAGGCTTTCTAAATTTAGTGATTTTACTAAAGGTGTTACTCTGGTTAAATATTCGTTTGTTATGAATCTCACTGCTCTATTTTGTGTGTGTTCCAGTTTCTTAATGTTTTCTTGAGTTGAGGGGTCCCAAACGGAGGATGCATATTCTATTATTGGCCTAACCAAGGTTAAATAACATTTTAGTTTTATGTTCTTTTTTATTTATAGAAATTTCTTTTAATAAATCCTAATGCTTTGTTTGATTTTTTTTTATAGTTTCATCAATATGGGGATTCCATGACAGTTTTTCATTTATTATAACCACTGGCGGATCCAGGGGGGGGGGCGGTAGGGGCGATCGCCCCCCCCACTCGGCCGACCCCCCCCCCCCCCCGAAGGGGGGGCGGACGAATTTTAGTATAGAATTCACACAATTTGTATACGAATTCATTACTTATGTTAATAATATATACTAATTATTTATATTTCAGCCTATTTTTAGATTATTTCGCCCCCCCCCTCTAGTATGTTGGCCGATTTGGTGGGGTCGGGAGGGGGCGATGGTATCAATCCCGCCCCCCCCCCATAAACTTTCGAGTGGGGGGGGCGGTCCAATTTCTTTGTAGAAATCACAGCTTGCTAACAGAATCAAGTAAATATCTATGTGATTAAAACTTGTTATTGATATTTTAACCGATCTTTGTATTATGTCGTTCCCTGTTTGCCAATTTATCTCTACTACCCTTCCCACCTAAACCTTTTGAGGGGGGTGGCGGTCCTACTTTAATGGAGAAATCATAGTTTTTGAACAAAATTAGTTGAATTAATATATAGATTTATATTATGTCTCTCGCCTTCTTGTATCTTGGCCGTTTCGGTGAGGTTGGGGAGGGGGAAATTGCATGTACTGCCCTCCCCAATCTAGCCCTCTGAGTGGGGGGGGGGCGGTCCTATTTTTATGGAGAATCATAGTTTGTGAACAAAATTAGTTGAATATCTATATAATATAAACTACATATTGATATGTGAACTCATTGTATATTATGTCGTACCACACTCTAATCTCAAATTTTATCATTAGTAAAATTTAAATGAAAAAGGGTTGTACCTGGTGGGAGGGGCGATTCATGCAATCGCCTTTCCCCCATCGGACAAACCAATACTTTTTCTTTTTGTATTACAGTTAGAAAATTACAAAACAAAAACATCTTTCACTAATATAATTTATATGTACTATAAATTAAATTCTTATATCGAGTCGCCACACCCCTATTCTTTAATGCCAAATGCAATCTTTATCAGAAATTATTAAAGGAGCGAGGATTAATCGTTTTCACTCTACCGCCCCTCCCATTTCCAGACAGAGTTTATGTATAAGAGTCACGATTGAGATGAGTTCTAAACCCAAATCATTTTTTCATAGTCGCCTTTTTCTAACCTTTACTCAATCTGATATTTTTCTAGTTAAATAAATTTGGGACTATAACTCACAATTTATACTTTGATTTTATTGAATATTATTTATCGAATAATTTTTTTTCGGCGGAGATCCTCAAAGCCAAAATCTAAATATGTGGGGTATCTTATCTTTTCAAGGAACAAATCGGATTTTTGCAATGTATTAAGGGCCTATAAATTCATATTAGAATATTTTTCAAGTACAACATTATTCAAAAGGTCCTTTTTTAATAGTATGAATAATGAGTTTTAGGTCAGGAGAATACGTTTCTTCAGTGAAGTATGCAAGAAAACTCTTTTGGCGGCGGGGCTTCGCCCCGAACTCCATTGATGAAAAATGAGCTGTAAATGTCAGGAGAATACTTTTCTGCAGTGAAAAAAGCAAGAAAACGCTTTTGGCGTCGGGGCTTCGCCCCGAACTCCATTGATGAATAATGAGTTGTAGATGTCAGGAGAATGCGTTTCTACAGTGAAGAATGCAAGAAAACGCTTTTGGCGGGGGGGCTTCGCCCCGAACCCCACTGATGAATAATGAGCTGTAAATGTCAGGAGAATACTTTTCTGCAGTGAAAAAAGCAAGAAAACGCTTTTGGCGTCGGGGCTTCGCCCCGAACTCCATTGATGAATAATGAGTTGTAGATGTCAGGAGAATGCGTTTCTACAGTGAAGAATGCAAGAAAACGCTTTTGGCGGGGGGGCTTCGCCCCGAACCCCACTGATGAATAATGAGCTGTAAATGTCAGGAGAATACTTTTCTGCAGTGAAAAAAGCAAGAAAATGCTTTTGGCGTCGGGGCTTCGCCCCGAACTCCATTGATGAATAATGAGTTGTAGATGTCAGGAGAATGCGTTATTGCAATGAATAATGCAAGAAAACACTTTTGGCGTCGGGGCTTCACCCCGTACTCCATTGATAAATAATGAGTTGTAGATGTCAGGAGAATGCGTTTCTACAGTGAAGAATGCAAGAAAACGCTTTTGGCGGCGGGGCTTCGCCCCGAACTCCACTGATGAAAGATGAGCTGTAGATGTCAGGAGAATGCGTTTCTACAGTGAAGAATGCAAGAAAACGCTTTTGGCGGCGGGGCTTCGCCCCGAACTCCACTGATGAAAGATGAGCTGTAAATGTCAGGAGAATACTTTTCTGCAGTGAAAAAAGCAAGAAAACGCTTTTGGCTTCGCCCCGAACTCCACTGATGAAAGATGAGCTGTAAATGTCAGGAGAATACTTTTCTGCAGTGAAAAAAGCAAGAAAACGCTTTTGGCTTCGCCCCGAACCCCACTTGAAAACCTTATAGCGATGCTCGAGTTGTTTTGTTTTTCACCAAAGGTTGAGAAATGCTGCTTTTAAAAAATTCTCATATATATATATATATATATATATATATATAATATAATATATATATATATATATATATATATATATATATATATATATATATATATATATATATATTTATATATACGCACGTTTATGCATAGGGTTAGGGTTTACAGGGCATTAGGGTTAGGGTTTGGAAAAAAATCGCCCCCCCCACTCAAAAGTTCTGGATCCGCCAGTGATTATAACACCTAGGTATTTTGCGTTTCTAGTCTGTGTTACTGGTTCACCATGAATAAGATAAGTGGAATTAATTTGTTTTACTTTTTTGTTACTCTTAATAACTGAGATTTTTCTGGGTGGAAAGACAGGCTCCAATTCGATTCCCAATTCTGTAATTCATCTAATTCTCTTCCTAAAATTTCTGTATTTTTTTGCTGTTTTTATTGTTCTATATATTATGCAATCGTCTGCAAATAAACTGACTTTTGTTCCTGAACTAATGCAATTTGGTAAAACTTTTATGTAAATTAAGAATAGTAGTGGACCTAAGACTTTTCCTTGAGGTACACCTGAGTTTACTGTTATTGGTGTTGATTGAGTACATCCATGACTTCATTTTTATAATTAAATTTTGGTAATGGTGACGAGTTTAGAAGCTCAGCATAGTAATAGTAAATACAGTCAAATCCAATTAATCAGACCGCATAATCGTTTAAGTAATAAAATACGGCTGGTCCGATTAACCAGATTCGACTATATAGTATGATTTGTTTCGATGCTTTAGGATTTGGCTTGAAGTAGCAGCTGTGTCAATTAACAGGTGGTCTGATTAACCGGATTCCAACTTTGATGCTACTATAAAAAGATTAAAAGTAGTGACGAACATTGACGTAACAAACATGGCGGGCAGGGGTTCAATCGAGACCAATCATTATAGAAGGCCTGAGCAATGACCTGCGACGTTGCAACCATCGCAATTGTGACATCGGACTTGTAAGGTGGCAACGCGATATTGGTCTAAACTGGCCACAGGCTTCGACGATGCAGTTCAATGTTCATGCCTTCTATTATGATTGGTCTAGGTTCAATGCACACTGGCCCATGACTATTATAGGCCGACAGGAGTAATGAAAAAAAATTTTTTTTGTAAGAATGTAAACGTTTCGAGTTTATATAATGTACTTGCCTAGTACTAGCAGGAAAAACAGGCTACGCCCGTTGATTTGTTACCTGGCTTTATATTGTTTGTTATGGCCGGAACACCCTCTTTTTTTATTGTATTAAACTAGACACATTTTAGGCCCGTGAATAATTGTATCTATTGCGATGAAATTTATAGCCTGCCCTCTCTCTCTCCCTCTCTCTCTTTCGCACTCTGGAACCCCTATTTGTTTTTTGTTTTTTAACCTGCGTAATTTCAACTACATAAACTTTTGACATGACTTGATTTGGAAAGACCCGCTTCATAATGCGCCCCCCGACACATAGGCGCAGTCATAAAATTTTCTTCGGCATCTCAATCCGGTCTATATTATATTTCTAGCTTGATCCTCCCCCCCCCTTTTTTATGAGTATTTTTTTTTTTGCAACCTTTAATCTTTATGCAACCAATGTACGGTATTAGACACCGAATACATTTTCTTCATACCATCAATTTTAGACCTAAAGAAATACATGTATCCTCCTAAGGCCCCAATTGAATACCTCATTTACATTCCACTTTCTACATTTATTTTTGGTATTTTGTTCTCTAAATAAAAAGAAATATAAATTTGGTTTTATTTATTCTAATCGTTTATCTCACTCCTTTTGAATGTAGCCAAAATGACAATAGATCTAGATTTATCTTTCCAATGATTTAATTGTTTTTTTTTTTACGGTGTTACAAAGTTACAAAGTTACAAAGTACCATTACATACTCTCTCTCTCTCTCTTTCTCAATCTCTCTCTCTCTCTCAATCTCCCACTCTCTCTCTTTCACTCTCGAAAAAAAAGAAACAGACTTTAGGTCTATCTTATTGATGCTATTAGGATTGTTTTTTTAAATTTTAGAAGGCGTCTAAAAGGACGTGGAAATGACGCAGGCATGTTAAAAATATGTCGACTTAGGGAAAAAAATGCTTTAAGGATATGAAATTCGTCATATTTTAAAAATCCGCCAGTGACCTACGGGAGGGGGGCCCACCATCATATTTATGAGCCCTGGCCCTCAGTCACCTTGCAACGCCTGTGGTAACGATACAGATATATTAAAGCAGTGTCCTACATAAAGAACACTAAATGGGATCAATACTAACCATGCAAGCCATTAGGCCGGATTATCGATCGCTCCGCTTATTTTCATTGCAGCCTATTTCCAGGTAGTGGACATTCGCGGTCACACTTTTCCACAAAGGTGTCAAAGCTATGGCCGGCACCAGGCTCTGCTGCGCCCCTGGCTGTCGTTAGTGACCCGATGCGTCCCAGCTCCCCCCAGGGGTGGCTATCTGGTGGTCATTCTCCTTCACCTAGAGTTGGATGAATGACCCCTGCCGACCACGCTTTGCATGAATGACCCTACGCCAACAATGAAGGACTCTGTAATGAAGCCATTCATATGACGGCGGTATGCTACCTGCCGCATAAACCAATCCGCCAGTTCCCGTGAATGCTGGACAAGGGACTCACAACTACTGCCCATTATATGTTGGCCAAACAGTATTTGTGGACCAGAGGGACAAATATTTCTTCAAGCCTCGAGACACATGTAGAAAACTTTCTGAGGGCTTTTTTTTTGTATTCATTATCTGAGAGAGTGAAAATATTTGTGATATTATATTGAACACATGCATCTCAACCAAAATGAACAAAATTAAATACAACACTGATACAGTCGAACTATTTTTCTTTAAAATTACATACATATATGTGTATGCGCGTGGTTATACATACATTTCTTTAGGGATAAAAAAAGATATCTAATTGGAATGATATATTGTGGGCTATACTTAGGGAACGATAATATGATCTTAATTTCTGTAATATTGGCCTTTAATATGAATAGAGAGCTGAAGTGTTATTTTGTATTATCTCTGGTCTTCAGAGTAATGCAGAGAACAAAAAAAGATACACACACACACATACATTCTAATACACATACATTCTAATACACATACATTCTAATACACATACATTCTAATACACATACATTCTAATACACATACATTCTAATACACATGTATTATTGTGTTTCGTGACCATACCTCCTTGGTGTTTAATGTAGTGCCCTCCTGGAGAGTGTTTAGAAGTAAGGGAAACACTGTAGTGCAAACATTTTAACGGGGCGTTTTTTTTCTTCTCGAGAGTTGTTCTATGTTTTAATTTTAAAAAAAGTTTCTGACGTTTGGTGAGAAGTAAAGAGTACGTCTGAGCTCATTCTCCTTAACTTTAACAATCTCCTAGAGGCAGTTTTCAAACCAGTCCATAATCAACATTTTATGTCTGCTTTATGTATCTTTGTTTTCACTGGGATAACAAAACAACTTAATGGACATTTTCATAAATGGAGAAACATTCATAAAAAAGCAAGTTTTTTGACGTGCCCAGCATGCAGACTACGGAAGTATTGACAAGCGAAACATATAAAATATTGTGCGCACTTTTCAGCTCACTTGCTTGTAGCCCAAAGAGATTTGTACAAAGTTATATTTACTCACTCTGTCTGTCTGGTCAAATGTTTGTACACGTGATTTCTCCCACACCCAACCTCAGATCAAACTGAAATTTTGCACAATTATTTATTTTACTTGAAAACACAAGATCAAAAAAAAAATCAATATGTAAATTAACTAATGGTAATTAATTATTTTGTTTGGTATCTCGAACATAGGAAAGAAATTGTAATTGACTGAAGCGGTGGTAGAAGCTGAATTTGACCCCTTTATAGGTCTTCGTCTGAGTTTTTGTGAAATAGGACGAGACTATAGAAACAATAGATAACTATACAATCTTCCATACTTCAATGTTCATAAATTCTCCACTAGTAGAGTGGTTACCGTGTAGGCTTGAGGAGCCTGAGAAGTTTTGAGCCATGAGTTCAAATTTTTTTTTTTTTTTTTATAAATGCTATTCCTTTGTTAGTTACAAATTTAATTACACGACTGATCAAAATTAATTGTGAAAGAGGCATATGATATTAGCTTTGTTTTTTTTTTAAATTTATTTTTATGTTAGATATTCGTGTTATTTAGTTTTGTCTATTTATTTGAACAATTTTTGCCAGGCTTCCACTATCTTTCATTTTACTACTTTTGTGTTTTAGGTTGTATTATATCACCACCACATTTTTTCATATCTCTTCATTTCTTTTTTTCCCCTTCTCGCCATATTTTCTTGATTAAAGAACGTAAACGGGATCTTAAAAATCCGAATGTAGACAAAGAGCAGATAACTGTGTTTAAGTGTGAAAATCTTGAAAAAGAAATAGAAAATGTGCTTTATTTCATTCTTGTCTTTCAATTGTTCATTGTCTTTCGTACAACTTTAGCTAAATCCTATTCAGAGGATATTCTAAAGCAATGATTTCAGGAGCGCTATACGCTGAAAGAATTCATTTAGGATGGTTTTAAAATCTTGATTGTCAAGTTTAATTAATTATACGATTGAAAATAAAACGAAACAAAACAGACGCTTTGGTGGGTGACGTCATTGTTTGGTTTGGAGTCCGAAATTTAAACAAAACTTAACTATTGATCTTTTAGTAGGTCTATAATGCTTCTAAACAGAATTTCATATCAGTAACTACGCCAGCGTCGAGCGACGGCTCGGCAGGTTGACCTCGAGAGGTCAAGGCATCGCTTTATCAATGGCAGTACGCGTACATGTTTGGTCCCCGGAACCTGGTCATGACTCGCGCGGTCATCTGTTTCATTAAATACATCCATCACGTCATTGCCACACCTTCCTCTCATCCAACCCTCACCCTCTCCCCCTTACGTTCCTCCATCTTCTGAGGACTTGTCTATGAGTTTTTTTTATATATAAAGGCAGGGAGGATTTGGTGAGTAGGGGGAGGTCGTGAATGGGGCGAACGGGTGCTCGGGGTGTACATTAGCTCCACTGATAGCTTGTGTGCCTCCCATTTAGCTTGGACAGAAGCATCAAGCCTTTCCGCTCATTAAGGTCCGATATTGAGTCAATCTAAAGGACTGGGAGCAGGGAGAGGGAACACAAACAAATCAGGCCTCCGATATTTCTACACTAGTCCTTGATGTATTGGTTTTCTCCACTGGTCGGCGCTCCCCCCCTCCTCCGTCCGTCATCGCCCCCCTCCTTTCCACACCACCCTGTCCCCATCTCGCCCCTGCGTCACAATCCAAGCCAGCCTCGACCCTAGGCGGAAGTCGCCAGCCAAAATAAACCTCGGACCGACGATTACGGATCGGCGATGCATTTAAAATACTTTTATCCAATTAAACTTGTGACGTCTCCGAGCGCGCGACTAATGGGCAGAAAGCCCGGGCCATGATGGTAGGAGCCGAGGATGAATACGGCCGGGCCAATTAAGTTAAAGGGGGGAAGGGAGGTAAAAAAAAAACAAGGGGAGAAAACTCGATCACAGAACAAGATTAATTCCCTTAGCTCGTGCATCCTGGATATTGCAGTCCATTGCCCTGAGAAGAAGAATGAGGGCGGTTGACAAATGAAAATAAAACTTCAATTTTGATCTTTGACATTGAACAAAAGTCCATGACAACGGACAAAGTGCTTCGTAAGAATCATTTAACACGTGCAGCGGAGGAGTCTATTGACATACTAAAACATTGTTGATGGTTATGGGAGAAACAAGTACTCCCTCCACTCCCCCTCCTACTCTCTATTGTCTTCCCCCCTCCCCTCTTCTTCAGCACAGTGCTGTTATTTCTTTTTTTCAGATATTTTTTTAGCTTTTCATGTCATAGAAAAAATAAATCAACACAGACACACAGACGGTGAATCGCTTCAGAAAGGCAATTATATCCATCCGCCGAAACAAAATAGTCCCCAGAGGACGCAAAGGGAAGATAACTCGCGGAGAAGCCAATACAGAAAGTGTTAAATTAAAGTTACCTTAATACGTCCGCGAGCTAAGATAAATAAAAATAAAGAAATAGGTTGCCATGTTGAACAATGGAAATTATTTATAAAAAGTGAATGTTAAGTAAATGAATAGTTGTTTTTTTTTCTCTTAAAAGTAGAAAGCTGAATCAATAGATGAACTTAAGAGAAAAGTGACAATGTCCAACAAGAGACTCGAGATGCAGCGACAAGATTCTGGAGAATGACCCTCCTCATGTTGGCAAACAACTATCACTAGGGAATATTTTCATGTCGAAATTTTGGTATGAACCACCGTAAATAAAACTGGTCATTACATGTGTGTGATATCTAAAGTAATAAACGAGTTCGGCTGAACCAGTGTCTAATTGAATAACAAGGCTAATACACATGTAGGCCTGCTCTTGCTGAAACCGAGACCATTCGTTATAGAAGGCCTAAACACTGGCCTGCAACGTCACATCCTGTGGGCAGTTTAGACCAATAGCTCGTTACCACGTCGCGTTTTGTTTTTTAAGCATTATAGTACAGACAACAAATATTAAAACGGTTTCTGTGCTTGACACTAAAACCTCTTCAGTTGGTCTTTAAGCCAACAAAATCGAAGGTTGTGAAGAACAATACAAGCCAGCATTGATCTAGACGATGTTACAGATGACCTTTGCTGCACAGAAAGCACGACGTGAAAAATACAAGACAGCTTTGACCTAAGATAGATAAGATAAGATAACTTTTATTGATCCAATCAAATGGAAATTCGGTTTGACTACAATTGACAACCTCAGCGTAACTACTGTACAATAACAATGTAGATGCACAATATAGATGCACAATATAGATGCACAATAGAGATGCACAATAGAGATGCACAATAGAGATGCACATACGAACAACATTCACACACGAAAAACACATACACAAAACCAGCGCTTTATAGATAGACTTCTATGTACTTCTTGATGACAGAATGTTAATTTTTAATGTTGGTCAACCAGGGTCTATTATTACTGAATGTTTTAATTTTCTTCTTTGGTTCAATCATGTTTTCACAGAACTGGATGTTAGAATTAATAGTTGTGGTAAGTTCATCTGTCTGGGCAGTTGTTTACAAACATGTCCCAATCTGTTTGCTCCAGACAACTTTGTAGCTGTAAAACAGAGTTATCAGACCATGACTGGATGGACTGTACTTCGGGTTTTGTTGTTTTTAAAACCGGTTTGTACATGGGTGTAAGATGGATCATTGTGTGGTCCGACTCTCCGAGGGGAGTGAACGATCGAGATGTGTAGGCCATTTTTATGTTGCTATAACACAATGTTCAAGGTTTTATCGTGCCTTGTGGGACAATTAACATATAGAGTATATGTTGGCAAGTGTTGAGCGAATAAAAGATGATTGAAATCTCTCATAACTAGTCGGACAGCATCAGAACCTTATCATGCTAAATTCTATACAATGTCTAGTATATGTTTTGTTGCTTTCTCTGTGTTGGCTGTGGGTGGTATTTGCTCAAGTATGACGTAAAATTGTGTAAACTCTCTCGGCAGGTAGCATATCCTGAGATTGTTACGTAGTAGTTCAATGTCGGTCGTACACACTTTAGTTTTGGTTGAAATATTGTTGATACAGCAGTACTGTTTATTGACATAAATGGCAATTCCTCCTCCTATTGTTTTACCACTATCTGTTGTTCTGTCTGATCTGTACAAAAGAAACGCATCCAAGTCTACTGATGCGTCGGGAATAATTTCATTTAGCCATGTTCCAGTGAGACAGATTAGCGAGCTTTCACAGAATAGGTAGAAATGTCTGGAGCAACAATCAAGTTCGTCCATTTTGTTATTTAGTGATCTAACATTGCCCAAGACAATAGGAGGCAGATATACCTTTTGTTCTATTTCCTGCTTTTGACTCGAATTCCTCTACGGCCTCATTTGTTTCGCTTTGTCTGTGTGTTGATGGGCTCATGGCGGTTTGTTATGTATCGGCCATTTGTTTCCAAGATGGCGGGTGTGTACATAGATTCATTGATGATCATATTATTTATGCTATCCACTGAAACACTGGTTTTTAACATGCACACTAATAAAATAGTCCATAGAACTAGAAACACTTTTATTCCCTGAAACACAATAACACAATATGAAAGGAATAATAGAAAACAAATGCTGATTATGTCACAATGTAATCAGGTCGCCTGCCGAGCGGCGCTCCGGAAGTACATATATCTAGATGATGTTATAGATGACCTTTGCTGCACAGAAAGAAAGACGTGAGGCGATATGAATTGAGATTTATCACTTGTGCATTATCTCGCTAATAAACAACACTATTACTCATTAAAAGTCTTTTGTAAATTTTACTTACACACTGTACCTGGAATTTAGACTTATATGATTATTAAGTACATTATCTCACGTCATGATGACGAATACCAAAATTCAGGGGCCTCTAAAAAGGTCAAGCCCACCGGGCTTTGGTCACTATTATCTACAGTGTGATCTTTAAATCTTAGATGTAGTTTATTCTAAAGCTCTTCTTAATGTTTTGGTACAATATTGATTTCCCCTGTGGTAGAATTTGGTGCCTTTGGTGGTAATGGCCAATGCTTCAACCCTGCAGAGATCCCTCTCTGTATAACATGATCCCTAAGAATAGTATCTAAAAAAAAACGTTAGCATAAAATTTTGAGCTAAATATTTTACTAATGAAAGTTGTCAGTACTTTTTGGATTACATTGGTTGGAATAGGGGCCCCCATTTTTCAAGTCAAGAACATTGAATACAAACAGATTGAGATTGTTGGGACACATTTTTATGTCTGAATGCGAAACATTGTTAAATGGAAATTTGTCTGTTTGGCACTCAACTCCATTCTCTCCCCTTTCCTTAAACCAGACACACCCCTCCCGCGCCCTCTCTCATGTTGAACGGTAGACGACTATGGATAAAGCAAAAAAAAAAAATCATTCCCTTGTTCTGCTCCATTTGGCTCCACGACACTAGAGAACGGGGGTAGCTGGGCGATGAATTGAACGATAGTTTGAGAACTCAAATGACAAAAGGTGAAATCATAAACTCCAATGTGGGCTGAGCCATGAGATGAGGGTAGTGAATGAATAAGGATATTAAAGGATATAAAAGTACAACTAATTACAGATACATTTGACTGAACTTGTCTAAGAGAAATTAAGAAGTTGAAAAAAGTGTTTACAAAAAGCTGTATCACTACAGTTGAAAAAGTTGATATATGTGTATCAGTGGCGTAGCTAGAGTATATGATGCCTGGTGCGGTACCTCATCTTGATGCCCCCCCCCCCAAAAAAAAAAAAAAAAAACAACACAAAACAACTAACTAATTAATAACATTGCGAAACCTTACTTTTTTTTTCAAAATAATATGTAGGCCTATTCATTAATCAAATATTGTTAATTCTTTCATGACCATAATGACCTTTCATGACCGCAGCATTATCATAGCCTTTGTGTCGATGAAGTCAACAAAAGACTCACGAACCTGCACCCTGTCATTCTCCATGACAACATACCGTAAAATTTGGGAAATTTGTTCCAGCTTTGAGATGTCAGGTGTACTGTCAAAAATAATAGAGAAATATTTGGCTTGTTTTACTTGCTGTATGATTTGTTTTTTTAGCGTGATCCCCCAATATTGTAATAAATTCATTTTGTATTTGTGGAGACATGTATATATTCGATATGGAACAAAGCTTAGTTCGAAGCACATGCTCCCTCAAGAGTGGATCGTACTTTGATAGTAATTTTACTAACTCTCCAGGTTTTCGTCTCTTGTATAATCAAATCTTGGGCCTTGTTGTCAATATTGTTCCCTACTCTCAGGCAAACTTCAAGTTCCCTCCAAGCAAGCGATGACTGAATGTGAGCTCTGCTGGTCTCATGTTTTTCTATTTTCGGGGATAACCTCCACCACTCATTGAATCCATCTTTGAATTTAAATGAAGATTTGGTACTTGATCTTGTTGAGAAGAGCATGCAGGGGAAGCAAAATAATAATTTTTTTTTTTTGGCGAATAACACATCCACTTTCTAAGAACTTTCTCGCCGTTTGACATTTGCAGGAAAAACCAAGCCTTTGAAAGCTTTCTAGCCTTTCCTTTTGCTGATTCTTGATGTCTATACGCCTCTCTGAATTGACTGTCCATACGCTGAACTGTTTCAGATCCTTGAGTGAAAAGGTGTATGCGAATATTATCTGTGATGACATCAGGCCAATCTCCAATGTCGTTCAGTCTAGAGTTTATTATCCTGCTTTCTGTATTGTTTACACTGTCTGATGGTTCAGCTTCTTCAGTCTGAATTTTTGAGGACATGCTTGTGTGCTGTCCTTTAGTCTCTAGAACCTGCGGTATTGAAGTATTTTCTTCTTTTCACGATGTCGGCCTCATCCTTTTTTTCTGATTTCAATGATAACCGTCTCATCTTGCTTTGTTGCTTTTAATTGTTCAGTTAATTCATACCCATTAACAGCTCGCCTATAGTCGGTGGACTCTGGCAATGATGTGACTTGAAATTGTCTCGATGCTTCTTTAGACTTAAGAAATTTAAGAAACGCACCTCACTGCGGTCAAAGAAACTGCTTTATGCGGATGACATTGTCCTCTGGTCAACCGGCAAGAAAGCCGACCAAATACAGGCGGCATTACAAGCAGACCTCCAAACCATCTCCTCGTATTGCGACAAATGACAGATTCAGATAAACATTGCCAAAACGACCTGGTCCCTGTTCAGCCTATGGATCGACATTCTTAAGGCTCCATTCGAGCTTCAACTTAGTGGGCTGCGACTCCAACGTGAAAACACGCCAAAATATCTAGGGGTGACCCTGGATAGAAAGTTGTCAATGCTCCAGCACGTCCAGGAAGTTGAAAGAAAAGCCTCGGAGAAGTTAGTGTTACTAAGAAAGCTGGCCAGCACAAAGTGGGGTGCCAAAGCTTACATGCTACGCACATTGTACTTAGGGGCAGTCAGATCACACATTGAGTACAGCTCAAGTATATGCTAGTAAAACTGCCCTCGAATCACTCGACCGAGTACAATCACAGGCACTAAGGTTCATTTGTGGCACCTTTCGGACAAGCCCAACAAACGCTGCTGAAATCTTAACAAACGAGGCCCCTTTACATTTAAAGAGGGAGAGGGCGGTACTTACAGCCTATGAGCGCTATAAAAGTGGCGACAACATGTACCGTGTGTCCGAAATAAATCTAGTAAATTAGAGTCAAACTGTTCTATAGCTTACATTGTATGGAAGAAATAGTCAAGGAGATGAAACAAAATAGCGACATGACTAGTTTATAAATCGTTAGTTCATGTTTAAAATACAGTAGTTTAAGTTTGTTCGTGCCCATACAATTAGTCGTTTTGACTGAAAAGCTCACGGAAATAATAATAATAATAATAATAATTTTTATTATCCGTAAGGAAATTTGTCTTACAATTTGTGCATTACATCAAACAAAAAACATTATAACTATAAGAAACACTGGGGGAATCTTGGTGCCCCTCTCCACTTGGTGCCCTGTGCGGCCCGCACCACCCGCACATTGGTAGCTACGCCACTGATGTGTATATCGCCTTGAACACTTTTAAATTCATCAATAAAACTTGACCTGGACGATAAAATACGAAAATGTAACCTTTTCTTTCTTAACTGAAACCTAGGACAACTGAAAATGTAACCTTTTCTTTCTTAACTGAAACCTAGGATAACTAAAAATGTAACCTATTCTTTCTTAACTGAAGCCTAGGACTACTAAGGCATTTTCAAAATCGAAACGCAGTTGTTCAATATACTAAATTTATGTTTTTTTAATTCGCAATTTTGACCAACTCTGTATTTGACAGCCGACATTTTACGTCTAAAATAACAATAACTCCTTACGCTTAAACACTCATTTTCATTGTGTTATCTATGAATATTTCTTCTCAGATCTAAACTTTAATGTAATTCATTTCTAGGTGTAGATTACTGTGAGGGATTATCCTTAGATCATTGGGATTACCAAATGTGTTTTTACATTTGTATAAAAGCTTGTGTTTGTACAACAATTTTAAAATGACTAGATTTAGATCCACATGTATCCCTATACTCTGTGTAAAAAAATTAGAAGTCCTAAAAATGGCAACAGTGAATTTACGAGCCTATTTCCAATGCTCAAATTGTAAGACAAACTTCTTTATAAATAATAAAGATTACTAGTCGACCGGCGGCGTAGCGTACGCCGCTATTTTGCAGGGCCGGCCTTAGGCCACTGCAACCTATACGACCGCAGTGTTAATCTAAAAATACTTTTATCACAAATGACGTAAACATCATATTTTCCAACTCTCTTCAGATCCATCCCTTCCGGCTTCCAGCCTTTTGAATCCCACTTCCATTCAATATCCAAATTCGCACCATTTTCATTCACACCATGCTGCGCTACGACCGTAACACAGAAATAAAAGAGTGATCTTTCCTTTACACCTTACTACTCGTTTAAACTTTTGAGGAAAGAAGAGAATTATATAGATAGATTATTATTATTATTAAAACTGTGAGTGTGTGTACGTGTTTTGGGGGAAGGGAGGGATGGGGTGTGTAATACAGTGTGTAAAGACAGGTAATTCTAAATAAGGTTTAGATCTAGATTTATGATGGACAAAATAAACATAAATATGTCAAGAGTGGACTGAGTTGCGAATAGAGATATTACTGCAATATTCGTTGTTCCACTGAGTATACAAGGGCCAAAAAGTGATAAGTTGGGGGAGGGGCGTTTCATTAAAAATAGTGTGTGTATGTTTTTGAGGGCATTATAATGCAGGTAGATAAGAAGACTATAACTGATGGGCATAAGAAGGGTTTGTGCCTACTTCATAATAGGGGTTTTAAGGTCGTTCGATTGAAAGATGAAAGAGAAAATATAAAGGGGACTTGAAGAATTTGAGGGTTACAAAATTGTGTTGGCTGTAGGGTAGAGTTGTAGAGCAGGCCTTTATATTTATTGATTTGTATGTGTTCATGGCAATATACACATATACCATTTGAAAGCCTCTATGCACTAAGGCTTCGTGCTGAGATTAATCCCTTATAGACTACAGCAACTATAGCAAGGCCCAGGTATCTGACATTGTTCTGTAGGGTTTGCCTGTCTCCGTAAAGGGAAAGACGTCCGCATGCACCAGTTCTATCGTTTACAAGACGTCGTATCTTCCAATGTGTTTCTGAGCAACCTGTAATCGTCGAGGATGTGTTCTACTGTCTCGTCTTTCATGTGACAGTGTTGACATCTGGGATCGTGGTTCTCTAGGATCTTAGCGAAGTTGGCTGCTATCGGATAGTGTCCCTTGCGAAATCGTGCCAAAGTTTCATGATCCTTTCTATGTAGTTGCCACCATTCGTCCTTCCTGTTTGGGCATTTCAGAACTTTCCAGACTTCTCGTCCCGTGCTACAAGGGTCACAGCTGATCTATTCATAAATCCTAACTTTTGCACTCTCGTATGTTTGCGGCTCCTCTAGTGGGTCGAAAAGCTTTTCTAACTACTCTTTCTCGTTTCCTTTGATTCCAAAATGTTATGGAATCCATTGCATCAACACACCATTTATGTATCAACTAATAGAGGGTTGAGGGCCTTTCGTTTGTAGAACATGAGACAATAAAAATGACATAGAAATTAAGGGCTAGAAAATTGTGTTGGGTGTGGGAGAGCGTTGTGATGCTGGCCGTTTGATGGATGGGTTTAAGAGTGTGCCGGGCAAAATAAACATATATACCCACTATTTTAATCGTAGCGTAGCACGGGTATCGGCTAGCAGGGATAGATAGATAGATAGATAGATAGATGATGATAGATGGATAGATATATAGATAGATAGATAAATCTATATTGACACAAATTGTCACGCACAATGACACCCGTTTCCTATTAATGTATTTTGGGTCCTTTGGACAAAATGCCAGCTGATTATGACAACGCAAAATGGTCTTTTATCTTTGAGATAAATGAAATAAATGACGCCTCATAAATACAAACAAATCATATATAGATGCCATATTATATTGATTATGTCCCTTTCTTCTTTAATTAGAACCATTTTTTTTTCTTTGTTTAATCGAAGAAATAAACAGTGTAATCAAAATGGTTAAAAAGAAAGAAAGAAAGAAAAAAAAAAAAACCGAAGAAAAATGTCCACAAACAGATTGTAGTTTCTGAATGAAAGTTTATTCTCTTCCTGCCTTGAGATAGTTATTGGATTCGCCTTGCCACTCCCGGATTTCTGTATTCTCTTCCACAGACTAAATTTTTCCTCATCAAATCGTGACTGTTATTCATGGACTTTTCATCAGAGGTCTCCTCCGCTTTTCCCCCTCCCTACCTTGCCTAGGACCACGGAAATGAGGCTCATAGCCCAGAGCTCAATGCTAGCTGGGAATCCGGACGTCCGGCCTCAACAGAGCCCCCATTGTCCGGGATCAAGCGGCGTAACTGTAATATGGGAAGTGGGAGAAAATTCATAAGTTTGGAGACACTCACAATAGCCAATCCGCGCATCACGGTCCCTACCCTCATGCACGTGCGGTAGTAATGAATCGGTTTGAGCTGACAAGGTGGCTGAAAGGGTGGGGGTGGGGGGGATGACTCTCAAACGAGAGCGCGTTTTGTAATGGTGGCGATGCTTGATTATAAGGGGGGAAAAATAATGGCGTGAAAAAACAACTCTTCACCGTCTTCTCGCTCTGGTCTATTGCTTCTTCTTTTTTTTGTGGAGGTGAAAGAAAAAGGATGATAGACTCACCTGGTTAAATTACCTGAGATCGTTGGGTGGAGACTATTGGATCGTTGGGGGGGGGGGGGGGAGATGAAAAACTTGGGAAATGTAATTACAGGATGATTAGTGAAGGGGGATGGAGGGAGTCAATATTATGAAACAGTTTTTTTTTTTCGAAGTTAAGCAAATTGGTTTTAATGAAACAGTGAAGGTAAAAAATGGTTGTCATTTGTCTGGAAATTCAATGGGACTGTGTGAGTGTCTCAGAGAGAAAGGGAGAGGGACTCAAATGGACAGAGAGAGAGTTGGAGAGAGAGGGGAGAGAGAAGGGAGAGAAAGAGAGTGGAAGAGAGAAAGAGAGTTGAAGAGAGAAAGAGTCGTGGAGAGAGGGAGAAAGAGAAAAGTAGAGAGAGATAAGGAGAAAGGGCGAGAGAAAGAGAATGGAGGTAGAGAAAAAGGAGAGAGAGAAACATAGAAAAGAGAAAGTAGAAAGATAGAGAGAGGGGAGACATGTGTGTAAGATGTGTTTATCCCTAATGTGTCTCAAGTGTTCACGTCGCGTAATGTCACATTTGGATATCAATTTGAGTTATCTTAGACGTGACCAGAATTTCAACTGTCGCCTGTTTAGAGATATTTAACAACCAACGATTGCGAACCACCAACCAACAGACTACCAAACAACGAACCACCAACCAACAAACCACCAAACAACGAATCACGAACCAACGTGTTGTAGAGTGTGTGTGTGTGTGTGTGTGTGTGTGTGGTTAATGTAGCCATGAGAAAAGTAGAGCTAATATTTTAGTTAGGCAGTTTAGAGAGTTTCTGATGAAACCCCTTGAGATGATCTTTGTAATCAAGTCTGTGACACGTTTTCTCTTGTTCCAGAATTATCCTTTGTGTGTAAATGTGTAAATCACTGGACAGCCTTGATATTACTGCTGTGGTGTTATGCCAACGCCGACCACGCCTTGCGCAGCTTTTCGGCCTTATTGTGGCTCCCTGGTGGAAACGGTCGATTGATGAGGCGATTAGGCCAATTCTAATAAAACATTGCTCACATATATAATTGAAAAAAAAAGAAAATAGTTCGCAATTAGAAGATAAGAAGTAGCAGTTACATCTAAACTTTACAAGCTGCAAAATATTACGAAATCGGATTCTCAATAATTTTCTAGCCTCTTTTTTTTTTGAGATGTGACCGTGTAAAACAATAATAGCTGCTTTTCCCCTTTCGGTTAGGGGAGCGCTAAATTGAATGAATCTGATAAGACCTATATTAACAAGACTCTAACAATGACCCCACCAGCAGAGCCTGTCAGCCCTCTTGGTAAACGTTTTCTGTTAGCCTATATTTCTATCTAACTATTAATTAAATTCATTCATAGAACACACTTTTGATTTGGAAAGCTTTGGGCCTTGAAAAAAACACAATGTTTTTTTCTGTCTTGGGTGGGTAATGGTTGTACACCTCTATCCGTATGAACGTTGTAAGAAATACTTAACATTCGAATATGCTAATCCAGGCGTGGATATGATAATACCGAGCTAAAACCTCTTTCAAAACAAAAGAGTTATATAGATCTAGGACTGTTTGTGTCACTCTATTGGACTCTATAGGACATATATGATGTAGAGCACTGGTCATCCACTTCACCCCCAACACCAGCTTCAGTTGTCTGGACTCTGTTCTGCCACTGGAAGTAGCTCACTCCAACTACAGATGCCTAGACAAACCAAAATGTTATCAGAGCCTTTGACTGAACAATTAAATAATTATTTATTTGTGGTTAAAATAATATATTCATTGCACAAAAAGGAAGATTAAATGTTTTAGAAAAGGGAGGGGGGAGGACCAAGTGAAAGTAACTATGTTGCTACTGAAGTGTCGGTCTGTTTGTTCCTGTGGAATGGAAGCCTAGAATAGGGGCCCTGCGTGAGCCTTAACCACCGCACGTGTGTAGCGGCGACGGCCAACTTGTCAACTCCGTTTTCAAACACCGATCTGGTGAGCCCTGAACACGCGCCAGTTCCAGATAACAATAGTCTGATAATCTTGCGACCACAGTCCCAAGCGACAAGTCATGGGCTCTAACTCTGCTTCATGCTGTTCAAAGTTGTTGGACTTGCAGTTTTAAACCTAGAATGATGCATACACATCATAAAATAAACACCAGCATTTTATACGCTCTTCTCTTTTTTTTTTTTTTTCATACAGATAAAATGGCCATAGCGAAAAAAAGACAAAAAGTAACTTTCCCCTTTGAGACCTTGTGATCTATGGGGCAGATCATGTAAAGGTCATCTGTTTCTGTGGCCCACTGTTAACGAGGGTGTCCTGTGGCCAGCATAACGACCAACCGCCTTTACTTTTCCCCAACTAATGTCAGGTACCCATTAGAGCTGGGTGGATTCAGAGGCGCCCTAAAGATTTCGAAAGTAAAAATCTTAGTCTTCACCAAGATTAGAACCTGGGATCTCCAGTTCGGAAGTCAAGCGCTTTACCATCAACCACCGCGCCTCTACCCTAGCGAAATAATGAACATTATGTTATTATATTTCACTATTGTGTTTGCAGTTTATACTGGGATTTAACTCTCTCTTTAAAAATAACTATATTTGATTTAATTTTCTTTGTTTGCAATTGGGCGACAAACTGTCTCAATAAAGATCTGACACTGGCAATGACAAAGCCTCTTCACACCTGGTGTCCACTGCTCTGAGGTCCTCCTGAAAGTGTGGCCGCCATGTCATTACAACTCTTGGTATGCGTAATTCCATCTGTTGGAGGATATGTCCAGCAAAACTCTACTAGTACATGATGTAAAATAATGTAAACCTAAATTGTTTTATGGCTAAGGCCTGGCCAGCACCGAGATCAGCCATATTATCAAACCCTAACTTCTGTATGATATCCTTCAAAGCAAGGACTTGGAAAATCCTTAATTTGTAATAATTGTATAAATTAAAAGGGCAATGCTGGCAATGTACATTTCACTATTCTCTCTATTCCCTAGATATAGAACTCTTCTTGCCTCTGTAATGATACAAAAGATATTGATAAACCTATAAATTGAAAGCATACTATATCAAGAGGCCTGAACAAGACTCTGGCCCCAAAACTCTCCTATAGAACAAAAACTATACGAGAACTGCCTGGTCTGGAAACCACTGCGCGGTTCATCTCAGATTTGGGATTACTGATCTGGACCCTCCAACTTGTAAAATGAGAAAGAAGAAGAAGTACTGAAAGCAAATGATATTGCTGTATTCTTTACACGCTTCTTATAAGCTCCAATCATAACTTCATCCGTGAAAGTGCTTGGGTTACCCAGAGTAAGTTTGTGTAAGGCAGTAGAACTCAACGGTTCAGGGCTACCACAAAACGTTCGTGTCATTCTGGTTAAAAAGCTTCAGTAACCTGAAAAAAGGGAAGACACTACCATGTCATGTGATCTTTGTTAGCAGGAGATGAGGTAAACTCAGGAGGGGCAAGGGGCGGGGCGTAGGGTGTCATGCTGGTAGCACTCAGTAAACGTTTTTTTTTCATTCTTCAAAGCGATTACGAAATATTTTTTTTTTTTGGGTGGAGAGAATACGGGGGAGAGGGACTATCAACCTATTATCGATAATATCGACTAATTAGCCAAATGCACGCCCCGAGGCGGAAATCTTGTTCAAAGAGAGGCTCGATGGGGGTTCTACTTCCGTTGTTATGGCGATAGGTTGTTGAGGCGATGTCAACCTGAATTTCGACTACCAAATAATCAAAAGCTAATCGTGACTTAAGTGACCGATAACGCAATCAGTCAAGTGATTGATTGGCCGGGGTTATTGCTTTCCGGGCGACTCACTGAGTGCTGTCTCACCGCCCTGCTATTTAACACCTATCTGACATCTCTTTCTCTCCTGAACCATCTTTATGTAAGAGCGCCAAGGTTACCCTGGAGTTTTGTTACGAATCTCGATTGAAAAAAAACAACTGTTTAGGTATTCTATGTAGTTCTATGTTGTTTTTTTTTAGAGTTTTTAATACAGACTCTGCTTTTGTGAGAAACTAGATTAAATGACAGAGTATCATAGGATCGTACTGACGTGGAAATAGCAGAAGACAACAGAAGAAAAGCGCCAAAACAGAGATTCACATCATTTCACACAGGCTCTAGCTTCAGTACCATGCACAGTCTGTAGCCGAACATGGGAGACACAAAAATCACTCAGCCAAGCCCTCAACATTCTGGATGAAAGAATCGATATTGAAGGAAGACTTATATTGATGAGTTTAAGTACTTTTACTCTCGGTGGGAGGTAGAAATTCTAATTAGTTAATTTGTCAGTTTTATTCAGTACTACGCAAAAAAATTCCCACAAGTCTCTGCTTGACACAATAATTTCTTTATCATCCTAGTCAAACGCTAAGCCAGCGTTTCGCAACCCTTCTCATGATCCCCCCTCTCTCGCCCCTTTACTAAACAAAATTGACGGAGAAAGCCGGATAGAATCGCATTGGCAGAGATATTGAAATATCTTTTTTCTTTTTGCTAGAGAAAAGTTTGATTTGCAGACTCTCGAGAATAGTTTTACAAGTTCTTACTTGTACGGCGAAAATATGTTTCTTAATTTTATTGTTTAATCCTTGTTAATAATGCACATTCTCTTGATCAATACTGAAAAATGAATCTACTGCGAATAAAAGTTATTTTTTTTAGCCCTTGAAAAACAAAAATTACCGCTTTTACTTGAGCCCCCCCTCTGTGCTAAGCTAAAGAAGTCTTTCTGGTATGTAGCTTTCAATTTAATGTTAATCTTGTGTTGTTTCTATTTTTCTTTTGTCGATAAGGGTTCATCGTTGAGGACATCTTTGTGATTTTAACGCTCTAGCGTGTGTCTATTTTTAGAACATTTCTCTTTCTCATGAATGAATAGTCAATACAAATTATTTGTTTAACAGAAAATTGACGTCAATATCTCTGCGCTGTGCTCGCCTGACGTCAAGGTTCCACAGAGCGCGGTTATTTATTTTACGTCATTCCTCCCACGTCCTTGTGTTTACAAGAGCAATAGCCAGTGTCCAGGGAGTATTTGGGAATTCAAATAAATAATTTTGCTTTAAAGGGATAATTTAATAAACACTGTTGAAATCTATTCGTTCATTCAAAATTTTAGATAAAAGTGACATATAGGGAATAAAAGAAACAAAACAATACCCCGCCCCCCCCTTTTTTTTCCAAAAAAAAAAAAAAAAAGGAAAAAACAAAAAACATGTTCAGTCAGGTCTAGGTATGGAGTATGAGTAAAATAATGAAGATATTTGTTTTTGCTCAATGGATCAATATTCGTAGAATAAAAGAATGAAAAGATAAAAGAGCCATTGACAAAAATCATAAATCCGCTTCATGATTTCGTATTTCTATCCAATTTGGTATGCCATGTGATGGGCATCCAATCATACCTGTCCTCAAAAGCATTTTGTGAAGTTTAATAATGTATCGAAAGTATTTTGCTGTATAAATAATCTATTACATGATTTTGAAACTAAAGATATAATATAAAGTATAACACTTGGAATGGTGAATCTCTTTTTATGAAAAAAAAAACGAGCAATGTACTTGACATTCGAATTCAAGGCCATCCAAAGCTGGTTCGGTCCTAGTAATTGACACGGCTCGCTTTCATCATCATCTGTAATAAAGGTACAAAAGTCATCAAATGTCAAAGAAAAGCTAGATGATCGACGTCAACGAACATCTAGTGATCTTGATTTCTGCTAAGGATTGCTTTTAATTTGGAAGAGTAAAGACATTGTATTCTGTTAACCGTTAAGGGACGGATGAGGATAGAAATAGCCTATTGCAATTTGTATTTTTTTTTTAAATTAAAAGTAAGTTTGAAAAACTTTATGTAAAAAAAATACGCATAAAAGAATCGAACTCTGTACCATTGATATGAATGGCCCATGTTCTACGCAACTGCCACACGACAACCAAGATTAGGGAAACTTAATGTTTTTTAAACGTACTTTGCATCGAATCTCTTTCTGAAAGATAACTCGATTGGTTTAGTTCAGTATTTTGTAAATATTGCTTTAAAATGTTTAACTTTATCTGAAATAAAAAATCTTTTACACTTTAAAATATTATTAGTCAAAAGTAAGAGTACATTTACTGTTAACACTATATTTGACCTTAAATATTCTAAATTTAGTAATAAATTTCATAAATTAAAATAGATGACATTCTTTGCAATAGTTCTCTACATTTGAAGGGATGACCTATCGGATTTTTATTTTCGTAGTGCAATGACATAGACTATTGGTCTTTTAATAAAAAAAACTTTGCATTTTATTTAATAATAAATCCTTTCTTTACATTGAATAGTTTAAATGGCATAATATTACTAAAACATTTTTTAAAGTAATCCTTACGAATATTTTTACAAGAAAAAAATATGTTTTGTATTTATTGTAATAAAATTTGTATGTCAGGAATGTAGCACATTTCTATTGTAAACCTATACTACATTTAATATTTTATTTATATAAATAGAAAATGTATACCAATATTAGTATAGAAACTACAACATATATATATTAATTACCCATTATGAGTGATGTCCTGGAACATTGTTTGCATTGATTAGCCCAGCCTTAAGTATATAGCGATGGACATAACAACGTTAGAACAATGAAGATTCACGCCGATCTGTCAACTAGTCAACGCACCAAAACATTTGGCATTGCCTTCCCCGGGATTTGTTTGGCTTCCAGGCATCCATGTGAAACTGGAGACGGCCGCCCTCGGAAGAATCCCTGTTTCATCGTTTGGCATGTGAGGACATGCGTGTGTTCGTACATGTGTTTACAGCATAGAACAATAGCCATAATGTCTACACTCTACAGCCGGACAATAGGTCAACCAAATGGACCATGAACAATTTCTGAGGTAGCATGATATTACTTGTGGTTAGAAACCATGAACAATCTCTGAGGTAGCATGATATTACTTGTGGTTAGAGACCATGAACAATCTCTGAGGTAGCATGATATTACTTGTGGTTAGAGACCATGAAATGTGTTTTCTTTGTTTTTGACTATGGAAAACCTTTTAAACTACTGAATAAAGAAAAAAAAAATGACCTATTATTATTATGAAACACGGAATTTAATTCATAGAAGTAAAAAATTATATTTTGAATTTATGGATTATCAGGACGCCCCTGAGTCCATCCAACCCTAACGGGTACCTGATCCTAGTTTGGGGAAAGCAAAGACGGCTAGTCATTGTGCTGCTCGTTAACCATTGGCCAAAAAAAAACCACGTGACTGTAACATCATCTGCCCTATAGATCGCAAGGTCTGAAATGGCGCCTTACCTTACTCACAAGGTCAAATACTGCTTTTTCAATCACATAGAAACCCAGTTTGACTGTCCGCATCTTAGAGCTGGCTACACACACAACAGAACATCAAGCTCATCAAGTCCACTTGTTTGAATGTAATTGAATATACTTACATTCTGTATAACTAATGCTGTCAATATTATTTCATATTTTAGCAAAGCCTCTTTGTATTTCGATGTAAGTCTATTATATCCTTGTCGTCTTATGGTGCTGAGCCTGTTCATTCATAAATGGTGTCACTATAACGTTGGTGAATTTCTAGTCCTCGCGAGAAAACATTAATAATTTTACTACATTTAATTAAATTAAATTAATTAATTATTTTTTGTTTGCACAGGATTCCAGCTATAGTTGCTTTTTATCTTACATATTCTCTTCTCCTTTTTTTTTCGATTCTTTTACCTTATGATTCTAATTAACACATTTCTGCACTGTTCAAGGTAATAATTATGACTTGTGACTTCGTAGCGGCTACTTGAGATCATGCGACAACACCAAACCAATAAGAATTTGTATGTGACTGGACATGCCATCTCTAGGACGTGGAACGTTGTTGGTCTCTTTATATTTCATCCGAATATGTTCACACTAACGTCGATCTCAATAAGAAATATTGGCCTTAAGTTTCTTGTTTATCGTTTAGTGAGTTTAGTGTGTATAATAAATTGACGTCTACTAGAAGAACCATATACGGATGTAGGGTATTTACGACAATTCTTTACATTAGTATTAGACTTTTAAGTGTAAACGATTTTTTTTTAAATCACGACACTCAAAGTGTTGCATTTAAAGAGAATATTATACAATGTTTAAAAAAAAAAAATTACTGGCATTCATGAGGCTCTTTCGGTGGCTCTGCCGGCCCAATCAGGTACCGGCCCACCGGGCATTAGCCCGAATGCCCATATAGCTAGTCCGCCCCTGGTCCTTTCAAGAACGCGATAGTCCTTTCAAAACCGATTCTTGATATAAACCTAGATGTAGTCTCTAGTCGAATTTATAAGTATTTATTATTACTTTTTTCAATGATATACACCATCTGTTTATTTTCTAGGAAGATGGTCACAGCCATGTTTGAGATCAGCGTTTCGTCCACCCTCCATGAATATTGTAATAATAATAATAAGATTATTGAAATTGACCAAAGCAACTCACTGACTGAAAGAAAAGGAATGGAGAAGTCAAGCCTTAAAGAAGACTCTGGGGGAGGGCGAGGACTTTATTAGCTCTCTATGACATTATCTCCCCTTGTTCCATAACCTCTTTTTGCAACCAGAGAAGGTTTTTTTTTTTATTGATTTGAGCCTATCTAAAAAAAACACAAAAGCAACCCAGCTTTGATTGCTTCTCTCTAGAGGGTGTCATGATTAGGGAACTAACATCACAGCAGGTTTGATGATGTCATTAAACTGTCCAATAGTCGGCCTGAACACTGATGACCTCGGGTAAACAGAGAAACAAGTTGAACATAGTGTCCACCCCAATAGAGAAGAGCCGCTAGAAGTTTTATGACGTTTATCTGTCCGTCTGTGTGTCACGTTAGGATCTCAAAACCTAAAAGCGCTATCCAAGACTCCTATTGGACCTTGCATTGTGCTTAAAGTAAGTGCAAAGATTATTTTTGGTCTACAGTACTCTCTAAGTTTGAAATTGAATTACGAAAGCTGTATAGTTTTATGGTATTATTTTCATTTTTTTAATTAAGCGTATTATAAAGCTAGCAATAATGATACTTTACTAGTCTTAAGAGATTAAAGAAATATTCACAGTAACTCAAGTTCCAAGTTGCATGTCCATGTCACGAGAGCAGGGGCGGACTGGCTATATGGGCATTCGGGCAAATGCCCGGTGGGCCGGTAGGACCACAGTAAGTATCTTCTTTTTTGAAATCACGCCTGTATTTTGTAAGATAAGGGCCGCATGGATGCCACTATTAAATTGTTAAATTTTTCATAGTATTCCTTTTTCAGGGGAAGGGGCCTCTGAGCGAAGAATTTTCTTAAAAATCTTTTACAGACTCTACTAAGGCCTACTAATTTAATCTAACATATTTTCCGAAATAATGTAATAGCCTACTTATGTAGAGCTTCATCCTTTCAGGGCCTATACACTTAACGATTAAAAAGCAACAAAAAGTCTTTATTCCTTATAAGGACACAGTGTTCACTGTAAGCCTGTGTACAGCTATCGATACATTATCAAATTTAACATAATGATTTTGAGGACAGATAGACCTAGAACTGGATGTCCATCATATAATATACAATTTATGGGCCGGATGGTTTAGAAATGCCCGGGCTGGTTTTGATACCCAGTCCACCTCTGCACGAGAGGATTTTGCTAAGACTTTCCTACAAGGAACATTACCAGAAAGAAAAATGGAAACATAAAAGAAAAAAGAAAACTAAAACAAACTTGGAGCCTAACAATGTTAGAGACAAAGGGAGACAAGAAACCAGGAATCATGGGAAGTAGTTTTCAGGCCACGGATCTAGTGCCCCAAACTAAGAAAAGATAACCGTGTTTGAAAGTGAAATAGAGGCCTCTGTTTTCGGATTGCTATCACCCTTGCATTCAATTCGATCACTGACCGCCATCCTGCAATATTCACTTTCAGTTGGCCTCAGCTAGAACGTAACCTACAACTTATTTCTAAAACATTTTTTTTTACACTTTCTTCCAACAATCGGCATCGTATTATATATATTTGTAGCTTTAAAGAAAAAAGAAAAATAAAAGCCTTACATACGAGGAAAAACGCCACATTTATAGCATACATCTCAATACTGTCATATTTATTTTCCCTTTTCAATATGAAACTAAATAAGTTAATTATCACTATTCATTAAACTAATTGGTTATTGGAACAATGTGCAAAGTTTCAACTTGATCGGAGACTGGGAAGTGGTAGAAACAACGTGTACAAGATTTGTACCAGACAGACAGACAGACAGACAGAATGAGTTGATATACGCTTTGAAATTAAAATGAGAGGATTTAGTCTAGTTGAATGTAATTATCTTCTTTTCTTTTTGTTTTAGGAATGTCGGAAATGTATAAGACAAGACAGCTATAATGATTCAAGATGCGAAATAAGTCAATCGATATAGCTTGCACACAAGAGTTTAAGTTAGAGAAAAAATTACAATAGGACAGTGTAAGCCGACTGTACGGTACACATGTCAGAATAAAATGAACACTTTAGAGTCTTTATCACATTTTGACCAAAATGCCAAACCAGCTTCCATCTCGTTATATAGACCTACAGATTTAAATACTATTCAAGGGACATAACCTCTTTATCAATTTAGTTATCGAAACACAGCTGCATTACATCCCTTGAATAGGCAATTATTAATTGAATGTGTTACACTGTATGGACGATATTCAACAATTATAAGAATGATAATTGTTTTCTGTAATCATATCTAATTACGCCAAAAACGTAGTTTTTTTATTCAATAAAATAAAAAGTTATGACTATTTCTTAAAATAATAGCTTAAATTGTTAACTGGCTCGCACTTTGTCCCGATCATTGATTTCGTAATATTTCATCATTAGACTCTCTTCAATTTAAAAACCCAACATGGTCACGTAGTCGAAATGATCTCGAGTGACATATTTCAAACTAAACATCCTCAATTGAAACCTTAAGATGGAAATAAAAAAAGGCTGATCCTTAAGTAGTCGGGAAACAAGTTAATGATAAGAGATTCATATCGCTACTGAACACTAAGTATACATTACTAACTAAAAAGATTGTTCTAAATTAAAACTACTTATTCCCGAATTAATTACATAACAATAACAATACTGTTGTAACAATGAAAGAAAATCACTTCATTAGAGATTTCATTTGTTTTAGACAAAAACCTGAGTGCAGCAATCCTATTTGTTGATCAGGAAAAGGCCTTTGACAGAAGGTGTTGGAAACATGTAGAGAGGATAGGTCTTTTTCATATACCGTCTGATCAACGTGCCTCGAGCAAATTAATAATTAGCCAAATCGTGAGTAAAAGTACCACAATGAATAGATCAGTCAGACAAGGTTGTCTCCCCTCTCATCTATATTCTTTGTTGAGAACCTAGACTCGAATCAATTAGAACCGAGAGCTCAACAGTTATAGACCGGATCCCGGGTCCCAATCCAGTGGTTAAAATGAAAGCCTATGCTAACGACACAACATTTTTCCTTTCTTCTGAAATTGATATTAAAAATATTTTGGATAAGCCTCTATTTTGCTTTTTTTTTTTTTTTTTTGGGGGGGGGGGGGGGGGCTGGAAATTAAAATATTTTTCATTCCAACTATGTTCTCAAAATTTATATGACATTTTATAATAGTAATGCTAATTATTTTGAAAACTGGACAGTGGTATAGTACTTACAGAAAAAAAAATCACAAAAGTTATCAAGATGTTTTAGAATACATCTTGCACTATCTTGTACAATAATAAAGGCACATTTCTTATTCCATATGTTAAGACACATTCGTACAAGTCTTCAATAATGTCATTAAAACATGGAATGGGTTGCCTGAATCAGCCAGGAAAACCAACAACTTAGCAGAATTTTAATCTTTGATTAACTGACGAGATTGACACATGAATACGCGTATGACGTAATTATCTTATCTTTGGAAGTATTTTAGTTAACAGCTTGATCACTCTAAAAAAATAGCGTAAATGACAAACATTATTTAACCTCCCACCCAATTTGCTAAACAAACTGAATCCTCTAATGAGATGGTCTATACAGGTTATATTTAAAAATACAATAAGAAACATAAACACTAAACACTGATTCGGGATAAACAGGAGGGGTGGCCTTAGTCTTCAGACATTAAAACCAAAATAGAAGTGCTTAGGTTAAAATGTATTGAACATTGTTGTTGGATTTCCAAGCAGCTCTCCCTTAGGAATCTGTTGCTCAGATTAAGTTGACTAATCCTTTTTTTGTTCAGAATAACACACTTCATTATTTCGGCACACACACATATACACACAAACACACACCTTCAAATCAATCTGAAGAAGTCTTCCAGGGAATGAACATGACAAGCATTAGGGAATTTATCCTGCTCTACACTTAAAAAGAAGTTTAAACATAATTTAAATAAGGGTGAAACAGGGTGTAATAGTGCGCCAAGATGTAATGGTGCGCCAAGATGGAATGACGCACCAAGATGTAATATTGCGTCAAGATATAATGGTGAGCCAAGATGTAATGGTGAGCCAAGATGTAATGATCAGCGAATAGTATTGGTGTGAGATGATATATTGGTGAAACAAGATGCAATGGTACGCAAAAATCTTATGGTGTAACAAGATATAACTGTACACCAAGAATTAAGTCTGTAGTGTATATAGATCACAACCTAATAGACATATTCACAGTGCACCATTAATTTAAGATCTGAAATAGGTCAATGATGTAAAACTACTCGATTGCTAGCAGTATTAACATCCTTTTAGAATATTGCACATGGAAACATGTCGACAGCTTTATTTGCGAAGAACATCTTTACATTTCTATGTATAGACTAGTAGACCTAGTACAGAGATTCCCAAAGTGGTCTATATTGACCCCCACATGGGCGTAGCCAGGATTTTTTTTCTGGGGGAGTTTTGGGGGGATTTTTTTCTCCCCCCCCCCGCGACCCCCCCCCCCCCCCCCCCCCAGCGAAATTTTCTTTTTATAGTGTTACAAATGAACAGTGATAGGTAGAGGTCAACGTATGACCCCGGCGAGATGACACAGCAACTAGTGTTCCCTGGAATCTACATGTGCAAACAAAGACAGGATGTGACGTGTCCACACGTGTTGTTCCAGGGGACGAACAGATCTAAGTAGAAGGTACTAAAAATGTCCAGTGACAGATAGAGGTCACAACTTGTGACCCTGGCTGGATGACACTGCAGCCGATGTTTTCTGGAATCTACATGTATAAACAAAGACAGGATGTGACGTTTCCTCACTTGTTATTCCAGAGAATACTAGCCGTGTTTGTGCAACTTTGGACAAGCGATTAGGGACTCTATATAAGCCAGAGAGTTCATGTGAAAGTCAGTCGTATGGAGTCGTGAGTGAGCCGTTACAGTCGATACAGACGATGTAAGACGTGTGCGGCTCTGTGGAAGAGAAATGTGTACGACTCGATGCAAGTTAACTAGGGTAGAGTTAACTGGAGTGGACTACTGTCGTTAAAGTCTATACAGCGAACTACAGTGGACTTGAGCCGTTACAGTCGATACAGTCGATGTAAGACGTGTGCGGCTCTGATGTGGTAGACTAGAGTACGACTTGGTTCAGCTTTGGGAGACCTGGAGCGACACTGGGAAGTGTGTCGTTGGTCTGTTACGACTTGGTTCAGTTTAGGAGACCTGGAGCGACACTGGGAAGTGTGTCGTTGGTCTGTTCTGTGGAATACGACTCGGTGCAAGTTGAGAAGAGATGAATTGCAACGAAGTGAAGAGATGCAGTGCAACGAAGTATAGCTAACTGTAAACTGACAGATATTGTACAGTCTTCTACGCTACATGTTACAGTAATGTTAGAGTTAATAGTCATTAAAGTTATATGAAACTGAAAGTTTAGTCGTCAAGTTCTTTGCTGTGTTTTTATTTGTGTGCCAACTAATACATTTAGCCAGAAGATTCAGAAATACGTAACAATTGGTGTCAGAAGTGGGATCTTTCTGGCTAGAATGTATTCCACCAAACTTCTTAATGAACTTGACATGAAAGAACTTAGGCAAGAGCTTCGAGAAAGAGGTCTACAGCTTAACGGAAATAAGGAAACGCTAACAGCACGTCTCAGACAAGCCCTGTTGGAGGAAGATGAGAATCCGGACATTTGCCAATTTGAAATCAAACCTAATACGATGGAGCTCCCGAGAACTTTGCAATACAAAATGAACTCGGTGAAAGAGAGCATTAAGGAGATAGAATCAGAAATCAACACCAGATTTTCTTCATTTAACCAGTTGATCAAAGTCATGAATGAAAATGAACAAATAGCTACCACGCCCAACAAGACAGAAGAACAAACAGATACGATAAAAGATCAAACGAGAATCATGATTAACGAGCTGCTGAACACCCAGCAGTATCAGATTGAGTCGACTGATGAAAGAGCTACACCATTGATGAACATCGAACAATTATCCAACCAAGGATGTGGCGATACAGACAATTACGATAGGGATGCTGGTGATGGTTGTGCTGTCTGTGACTGTGATAGCAAACCAAACGAATGTGGCCAACAAGAAATGAAAAGAGACGGTAGCTGTTACTATTTCAACGAGAAGCTGAATGAGACAGTTGAAGAAACAAGAGAAGAGACCTATAGTTCAACCGAAGATTTTGCTAGAGATATACCTGAAATGAGTACCTCAACCAGCCAAACAGATCAAGACAACGTTGGGTCTGCGTCCAAGCCTGTTGCTGTGGGCCTTAAAGACTTCTGTCTATCTGCCATTGTCTACGAGAGGAACTCGAAGCTTGATTATTGCACCCATGCGTTTGACAAGAACTGTACGTACGTAGCTATGCAAGAAGACTGTGAATGCCAAGAAATACACCAACAAGCTCTAGACTTAACAGAAGCTTGTACAGCTATCAAGGTAGGCGTGAAAAGCCCTGGTGATAGTCAAGGAATTACAATAGAAACTGATGCTGAAGTTGATGGACCTTTGCACGTTGAATGTTATCAACCTGCCCCACAGTCGAGTCCTCCAGACTCGGATGAAGGTGATGACGTGTTTGACACCTTGCCTTCAAGTGGACTTGCAGCTCATTCGCAAAGCACCCATCGAAGAATAATGCTGAAACAACTTGTTAGATCAACAGTCTTGATGACTACAGCTATGAAATGCAATACCTTCCTATGTGCTATTTGGCTGCCATCAGCATTGATCGACAAGAAAGCAGGACAACGACATCAATGCAACCAAAGGAATATCAAATTGAGGAGGCAGAGAAAGCGACATATGCAGAGTGCAACGTGGATGGCTCCAACAAGATCAAGATACAAACCCACCCCTTCTCCCACTGATAGACCCCCACCTGCATTTATGAAACTCCATAGCCCATGTTGTTAGAAAACAAGCCCACCACTTCTCCCACTGATAGACCCCCACCTGCACTAATGAAACTCCACAGCCCATGTTTTTAGAAAGATTCTGTCCGGGACCATAAACCAAAGAAGAAAGCCTTACGAATCAGTTGAAAGTGTGAAGCCACTAATGAATAATCTAAGAACATTCCTCATGAGAATAGGTTGATGAAGTATTAACAGAGGTTTTAGAAGAACGCTAATTAAGCCAGAAGCAAGAAGGACAGAAAAGAAGTAGTTTAAGATGTCAGAACTGTAGTGAGTAACCATCTGTGACAGAACTGTACAAGAAGATCAATCCAAATCGTACAAACCCAAGTCAGTTGCTGTTGTTTAAAAGAAGAGCATGTGAATATTGCTGTACTGTGATGAACCTAGTTATCTCTGAAGAAGCTCTGTAAAAAGATGCTTGAAAATGTAAAACTCAGACAGTGAAGTACGAACTCGTTAGAATGCTGATGAATTTTCTCGACAAGAGTGCCCAATGTCGTCATCTGAAGGTCGATGTTTCCATACCAAGATTGATGAAAACATTTGTGAGGAACTGCTGAAAAATGAGGATTTGGCTCCCATTCTTCTATGGAAAGAAGATGGACAACTGCCAGATTGAAAGAACATCTCTGAGAAGGGGGCAACCACCAAAGCTTCCTAATTGATCGTCGATCGATTTCATCAGTATCGTGATGAAGTAGAATCTGTTCGGGACGAACAGATCTAAGAAGGGGGCAGTGTTACAAATGAACAGTGATAGGTAGAGGTCAACGTATGACCCCGGCGAGATGACACAGCAACTAGTGTTCCCTGGAATCTACATGTGCAAACAAAGACAGGATGTGACGTGTCCACACGTGTTGTTCCAGGGGACGAACAGATCTAAGTAGAAGGTACTAAAAATGTCCAGTGACAGATAGAGGTCACAACTTGTGACCCTGGCTGGATGACACTGCAGCCGATGTTTTCTGGAATCTACATGTATAAACAAAGACAGGATGTGACGTTTCCTCACTTGTTATTCCAGAGAATACTAGCCGTGTTTGTGCAACTTTGGACAAGCGATTAGGGACTCTATATAAGCCAGAGAGTTCATGTGAAAGTCAGTCGTATGGAGTCGTGAGTGAGCCGTTACAGTCGATACAGACGATGTAAGACGTGTGCGGCTCTGTGGAAGAGAAATGTGTACGACTCGATGCAAGTTAACTAGGGTAGAGTTAACTGGAGTGGACTACTGTCGTTAAAGTCTATACAGCGAACTACAGTGGACTTGAGCCGTTACAGTCGATACAGTCGATGTAAGACGTGTGCGGCTCTGATGTGGTAGACTAGAGTACGACTTGGTTCAGCTTTGGGAGACCTGGAGCGACACTGGGAAGTGTGTCGTTGGTCTGTTCTGTGGAATACGACTCGGTGCAAGTTGAGAAGAGATGAACTGCAACGAAGTGAAGAGATGCAGTGCAACGAAGTATAGCTAACTGTAAACTGACAGATATTGTACAGTCTTCTACGCTACATGTTACAGTAATGTTAGAGTTAATAGTCATTAAAGTTATATGAAACTGAAAGTTTAGTCGTCAAGTTCTTTGCTGTGTTTTTATTTGTGTGCCAACTAATACATTTAGCCAGAAGATTCAGAAATACGTAACAATATGTATTTATGTGTGTGTGTGTGTACATAATCTTTATTGCATTCTGACCACTGGCGGATCCAGAACTTTGGAGTGGGGGGGGGCGATTTTTTTCCAAACCCTAACCCTAACGCCCAGTAAACCCTAACCCTATGCATAAACGTGCGTACAGCATATATATATATATATATATATATATATATATATATATATATATATATATATATATATATATATATATATATTCGATATATGAGAATAAAATAAGACTGTTCCTCAATCTTCGGCGAAAAAAAAAACAGCAAAAAAGAAAAACCCGTCTTGTTGAGGCCTTTCTCTTGCAAGCTTGGGGGTCTGGGAGAGCGCTGTAAGCTTCCTTAGTGGGGTTCGGGGCGAAGCCCCGACACCCAAAAGCGTTTTCTTGCATTTTTCACTGCAGAAACGCATTCTCCTGACATCTACAGCTCATTACTTATGAGTGGGTTCGGGGCGAAGCCCTGACGCCAAAAGCGTTTTCTTGCATTTATTACTGCAGAAACGCATTCTCCTGACATTTACAGCTCATTTCTTATCATAGGGTACAGCTCATTATTTATCATTGGATACGGGGCGAAGCCCCGACCCCAAAAATGTTTTCTTGCACTTTTCAAGGCTGAAACGCATTCTCCTGACACCTACAGTTCATTACTTATGAGAGGGTTCGGGGCTAAGCCCCGACGCCAAAAGCGTTTTCTTGCATTTTTGACTGCAGAAACGCATTCTCTTAACATCTACAGCTCATTATTTATCAGTGGGGTTCGGGGCGAAACCCCGACGCCAAAAGCGTTTACCTGCACTTTTCACGGCTGAAACGCATTCTCCTTACATCTATAGCTCATTACTTATTAGTGGGGTTCGGGGCGAAGCTCCGACGCCAAAAGCGTTTTCTTGCATTTTTCACTGCAGAAACGCATTCTCCTGACATCTACAGCTTATTATTCATCAGTGAGGTTCGGGGTGAAGCCTCGACGCTAAAAGCGTTTTCTGGCATTCTTCACTGCAATAACGCATTCTCCTGACCTACAGATCATTATTCATACTATTATAAAGGGCCTTTTGAATAATGTGGAAAAATATTCTAATATGAATTTATAGTCCCTTAATACATTGCAAATACAACCGATTTGTTCCTTGAAAAGATAGGATACCCCACATTATTAGATTAAGGCTTTGAGGATTGCCGCCGAAAAAAAAAGTTCGATTAATAATATTCAATAAAATTAAAGAATAAATTGTGAGTTATAGTCCTAAATTTATTTTAACTAGAAAAATATGAGATAGAATAAAGGTTGGAAAAAGTCGACTAGGTAAAGATTATCTGGCTTTTGAACTTATCTCAGCCGTGACTGTTATATTGAAAATTTTCGTTGGAATTATAACTTTTCCAAAGCAAAGTCTTTCTTAAAATAGTTATGATTAATTTATGTGAAATTACATAAACTCTGTCTGGAAAGTGGTAGGGCGCTAAAATGAAAACGATTAATCCTCGCTCCTTTTTATAATTTCTGCTAATGATTGCATTTTGCATTAAAGAATAGGGGTTGGGCGACTCGATATAAGAATTTACTTTATAGCATATATAAATTATATTAGTGACAGATTTTTTTAAATTTTGTAATTTCTTACTAGAATACAAAAATAAAAAGTATTGCTTTGTCCGATGGGGGGAAGATGATTGCATGTATCGCACTTCCATCTGTATATATTATATAGATATTCGACTAATTTTGTTCACATACTATGATTTCTCCATAAAAGTAGGACCGCCCCCCCCCACACACAAAGGGTTTAGATGGGAAGGGCAGTAGAGGTATTCGCTCCTCCCCTTCTAATCGGCCAACAGGTGAACGACATAATATAAATACCGGTTAAAATACCAATAACAAGTTTTAATCATATAGATATTTAATTGATTCTGTTAGTAAGCTGTGATTTCTACAAATAAATAGGACCGCCCCCCCACTCGAAAGTTTATGGTGGGGGGGGGGCGGATTGATGCCATCGCCCCCTCCCGACCCTAAGAAATCGGCAAAATACTAGAAAGGGGGGGGGCGAAATAATCTAAAAATAGGTTGAAATATAAATAATTAGTATATATTATTAACATAAGTAATAAATTCGTATACAAATTGTGTGAATTCTATACTAAAATTCTTCCGCCCTGGCCTGGGGGGGGGGGGGGGGAGTCGGCCGAGTGGGGGGGGGCGATCGCCCCTACCGCCCCCCCCCCTGGATCCGCCAGTGATTCTGACTCTTCATTCTTTCGGAAGACGTTTATTGTGCCCTAGAATAGGTTCTTCCATGAGTTAGTGGAAAAATTGTACATTCCCCGCAAATACTAGCAAGGGGGTCTGGGGGAGCGCTAGGAGCTCCCCCAGCGCCAAGCACTATTTCTGATATTGAAAGCCAACAAAATGCATATTCTGAGGTATCTACAGTGCATTTTCCTTCTATTAAAAAGTTTTATTTCAAAAACCTAATGTGTTATTCTTACTGACTTAGACCCTCCCGCGCCGTTTGGCGCATTTGCTGTCAAGCTGTTTCCATAAAATTGTAGATTCCCTGCCATTACTAGCAATAGGGTCTGGGGAGCGCTAGCGCGGGGCGAAGCCCCGCCGCCAAGCACTATTTCTGGTATTGAAAGCCGACAAAATGCATATTCTGAGGTATTTACAGTGCATTTTCCTGCTATTAAAAAGTTTTATTTCAAAAACCTAATGTGCTATTCTTACTGACTTAGACCCTACCGCGCCGTTCGGAGCATTTGACGTCAAGCTGTTTCCATAAAAATCTGTCACTGGTAATGTCTAAAGCCTCTTCCCACCTGCCATGAGGACCTCAATGAATGAGTGGCGTCAAGTTGTACTAGGATATCATTGCAACTCTTCTTATGCGTAATCCATTTTGTCGGAGAACATGTCCCGCAAACCTCATGCGTCGCTCTCTCACAATCCTACTAAAGGGTCGACTCCCAGTTCGGCATAGGATTTCCTTGATTTAAACCCGATCTCTATAACGGACTTCTAAAATCTGTCTTAGCCATCTTTGTTGAGCCACTGTACATTTAGTATTATTCAATTTCGGCAGATGACTGTTCACTGCAGTTTATTAAGCGAGCCCTGCCACTGATAAAAATGTGTAACCACTCTTGAATACGCTCTTGGAATTAAGTGACTGTAGTTTGCTTTAGTTTTTATATCCAAAAGAGAAGTTTTATCGTCAAAATCATCTGTTGGGGGTTTTCCACCTCAAAATGCTCTGTAGGGGGATCTTAAACTCAAAACCAGCTGGAGGGGTTTTAAACTTTAAACAAACGCCATCTGTAGAAGAGGGGTTTAAACTCAAAACCCCCGATTGGATTGGCTACGCTCAAATAATTTTAGTGTGTAATTTGCTTTTTTTTATATTGAAGAGGTATTTTTAGCATTAAACCCCTCTGAATGGGGGTTTAAAGTCAAAACCCCTTTTGGCAACGCTCATAGCATTTTGAGTGCGTAATTTGCTTTTTTTCTTACACTGAAGATGTATTTTTTAGCCTCAAACTCCCCTGGTGGGGGGTTTAAACTCAAAACCCCTTTGGCTGCGTTCATAGATTTTAGTGTGAGTAATTTGCTTTTATTTATATTGAAGAGGTACTTTTTAGCTTCAAACTCCACTGGAGGGGAGTTTAATCTCAAAACCCCTTTGACTACACACAAAACATTTTGAGTGTATAATTTGCTTTGTTTTTATTATTAAAGAGGTATTTTTTACCTTCAAACCCCGCTGAAGTGGGGTTTAAACTAAAAACTAAGTCAAAACCCATTTAGCTACGCTCATAATATTTTGAGTGCGTAATTTACTTTTTTTATATTGAAGAGGGGGTTTATCGTAAATTTTGGAGGGGTTTTAAAATCAACCCAACCCCCCCCCCCCCCCCTGGCTACGCCCATGGACCCCCAGGGGTCTATGAAGACTTCCAAGGCGTCTACGAAAGTGAAAAATAAAATTGGGGGTCTACGAGATGAGCACGGGGGTCTATGATAATGAGTCTCATTTCAGCAGGTCATGACACGAATTTTGATATCAGGTTAATGGAATTATTTTACACACATTTATGATTTGTACCTTAGTAAATGCTCGTATGAAAAATTGTTGTATTAAATTTAATAACTCTATTTAGCTTAATTTTGTCATCTAACTTTAACAAGAAAAAATGTAAACTGTACAGCGTTGAGTATTTCTAATTGGACTTCATTCTTCCTTGTCAAACAAACGAGTGTTTATGTGCCCTGTCGCAGTTATCTATGTAACTGTATAGTAGAATTATTTCTCTAATTGATAGTGCGGCGTTGATCACTATATTGATGACGTCAATACACTATTAATATTTTCTGTGTAGACTAGAGGACTGAGCTTTTGTTGCTTGTCACAACTTCTAGTGACGTAAATTTAGTGTGTGTGTGATTTGCGTCATTTATCGTCTAGTACAGTCTCTCCATTGTTTTGTACGTTGGTACAGATAGACGTGTTTTGAGAGCTCTTGAATTTCTCCTTGATTTTTGTTACTGGATAGCTTTAGCATTTGCCTTGGACATTTTCTTGTTGGATTATCTTGACCCCTGTTTAGGGTGAGTTGTATTTTTCATTGTATAGTTTTTCTATTTGAATTCGTTCGTATTTGTAAGTCTATAATTAGACTAAATATAGATGATTAGAAGAATCCTTTCTTTTATCTTCTATAGGGTATTAGCGTCAAGACTAAGTTTTAGTCGTAGTCTCAGTCCAGGACTCTATTTCAAGTATTAACGTCAAGTCTAAGTAGTGATCTTAGCTTGGTGTCAAGTCTATGTGTCAAGACTTGTTTATCCAGTCTCAGTTATATATTGAGAGTACAACTTTAGGTCTACAGTCTACAGGACTGAGGTCTTTCTCTCAGTTGGTCATCTGGTGTGCAATTTGGTTTTTACATGAGTCTGAGGTTCAAGATTCCGGACTGCGGGTTGCATTGGTCAGACCTGATGGTGTAGTATCAACTATGAACTTCTACTTTTGGAATAGTCGTCAGTGGATAGTGCCTGATCTAGAGGCTAGATCTACATATATTACCAGTTGTTGTTTTTGAGATCGAAGGTCTATGTGATCCATTGAACTATCTATTATAGTTAAGGTAATATATTATGTATTTCATAATTATTTGAATGTTATTTATCTAAAGAGACTAACTGGATCATTTTAGATTACATATTATTACATATTGATATTTCATACTATTATTATCATTCATCATGGATCAGTCATTTGTAAATATATCACAAGAATAAATGTTATTGTTATTTAACATCATACACGTAGTTTATTAGTTTATCTACAACTATATGTGTATGGTGTGCTTGTCAGGCTGAACTTGAGCCAAAATATTATAAGTTCAGAAAATAATAACAATAACACAAATTGAATTAATATTTAATATTAATAAATATTTACATTAGAAATACCTAATACTAGTTTGATAAATACAAGAACACAAGAACCTGACATGCCCTTTTTATTGACGCTATGAAACCAATTAAGCTGGAGGATCATTAAAGACGGTGTCACCCTGAGAAAATAGGTAAAGGTTTGAAAAATGTACGAACACTCAACGATAAAGTTTAGAATAAACCCAGAAAATCTCGATGGACATCATATTGTAAGATGAGTTATAACAGTAAAGGCTTCTTTTTCTTCCTACTTATTATTATGTTGGAGTGTTCAGATGACTAGACCAGTGGTGTCCAGATCAGGAAGCTTTCTATATAATTTCTCTTCTATGGTGGTGTTTTGGGGGTATTGTCTTATTCGAGCCTTTTGATGAAGAATACAATTTTGAAGGATATGGTCAGCCTTCTCTGGTGACACTCCACAAGGGCGAATTTTACTGGTCCCTATGTTCAGCTTAAGAAACATGTGTTGTCTCATTCTGTTGTGTTTGGTTCTTATGTGAAAAATTAGTCGTTGGTCGCATCGTGATAGTTTATAATAGGCATTGCCCTTCTTGCTATTCGGATGAGAGCTTGTCCATTTGTCGTTTTATCTATTTACTAGTAGTTTCTTCATTTGTATTTGTTCTCACACTTGGAAAGTGTGTCAACCTTTTTTTTTTCCTCTATTTCAATATGTGCTGGTATCCATTGGAGAACAGTTTTTTTTAATGTTTTTATTGAGCTTTATAAATGCTGTACTGATTAGTTTCACATAAGAGGAACCAGAGTTTTCCAAGCTTTGGAGGGCTTTTTTTTCATTGGTCAGGAAAACAGTCTGACTGATTTGCTAGCGAGATAGCTGCTAGTTCCAGTGCTCACCAGTTGCAATGAACATGATTTCTTAATTAATTTTTCTCCATTGGGACTTTTGTTGAGTGTCACGAGTCGAGTCTGTGACCTATTTCGACCAGTTTCTAGAAGCGAGGTCAAACTAGTGCAAGTGTCCAGCGTAAACAAGTTAATTTTAGGTATCCAATCAAAGAAAGAGGTTAAGGGGAAAAAATAGCACACGTCAGCTTCTAGAAGGTCAAAGTTAATAAAATAATTAGGGGAGAAGTTTCCATGATTCTGGAATGTACGATTAAGAAAGGTATAAATTAAGGGAAAGTCAGTTAGACGGGGTCCTCGCATAGTAGTAGTTCTTGTAGAGCGATGGTCCTCGCTTAGTTATCGCTTAGTCCTCGATTAGATATGGTTATAAGTTTTGTGATATTAGCGGGTCCATTAATTAAAGTTTTATTAGTTGAAGTTGAAGTTATACTAAGTGAAGTTTCATGTATCTTTTAGTTTTATTTAAGAAGTATCAAGTCAAATTGTTATTGAATTGAGAAGTTAATTTGATGTGAAAGTTGAAGAAGTATTATTAAAGAAGTTTTAAGAAAATACAGAGAGATGTTTCTTTCTTCATTTCATTGAATTGTCAAGTTTGATAATATCATACCCGGCAAGTGTGTTTGTCACATTGAGTATTCCTGCTCCTTCGTTTGTGGTGGTTTTTTGAGATAAACTCTGACCCAATGGTTGTTAGGGCAATGAATTTATAGAAGAGAGTTCACTAATTTCTTGAACTCTATAGGATTGTAGTCAATGTTTTCTTTCTTTTTATGTAGTTTTTTCGAAACGAAAAAAAAAACATATTTCTCCAAATGACATATTTCTTTATACTGCTGGCTGGGTCAACTTTATGTGGTAATGGAATATTTTTTTTGGCATATTTTTGATTTATTGTAGACAAAGGAAAATCTACAAAAAAAAAAACAAAAAACAAAAAAAAAAAACAACAAACAATGTTCTTTGTGAAAACGTATACAATGATACTTAGGACAAATGAATATTCAATGTTTGGAAGGACTACTTCAGAGAACAACAAATCTTTAAATGAAACATCTCGGAAGTAAGGAATGGTGAGCTTGCAAACCTTTTATAATAAAACATTTCTAGTGTGTTTGTTGATTGTATGTAATACGTTGTAACTATTATTTTGGTTTAAATCTGAATTTTCTAAATAAACAGATATAACTTGAAATGTAGCTTTAAATTACTTTTTGTTTAACTCTTCGACTCACTGGTTAGAAATTAGTTTCAGAAAACGTAAAATATGAAGTTAATGAATTCTCAAAAATGAAATACCGTAGAACTGAAGCGAGAGGTCTACCGAAAACCGGAAAACATGGCAAGGGATCTACGAGACAAAAAAGTTTGGGAACCACTGACCTAGTAGAAACTAAGCAAAATTACTTTTTATTTGCAAATGTGTATTACTTTTGATATTACTACAGTTCGCTGATTTAAAGACATTTTAGATTAGTATGTTCTGTTGTCCTTACGTTAGAGGCACACATTTTTCTTATTGTATTTTGATTTTCAAGATTTGTTATGATATCCGGTGTACAGAATACGAACGTATTTATAAACTATTCATTTTTAAAACCATGCGGTACTTCACATACACTTTCAAATTTCAATTTCAAAGCCAAGAGCAGTGATAACAAAAGAACAGCAGGATAATCTTCACTCAATGTTATTAGTTGTTGTTTTCTTTTTCATATTGTTACGTCTTTGGAGTAGACTAAAGAAAGTTAACTCACCGATTGTCAGGTCGCCGATATCCTTCTGGTTGCAGAAACACAATCCACTATGAACAGTCAATAATCCAAGTAATCGAAATACTGTCACAGTTCTCCTAATCGAAATGTCCATACAACTATTCACAAAAAACGATTCAAGAAAAAAACAATCCTCCGTTGAAAAATCCTCGATCATAACTAAAGTCTCTTAACACATTTTTTTTTTACCTTAGCCTTAGTCAAAGTCATTTACGCCCAACAGCATAAACAAATATCACCCTACTTTGCACGTGGAAACAATATTTTTATTACAATGGTGTAAGAACGATAACCCAATATATATAAATCTCAGAAGTAAAAAAATAATTGTTTCCCTTCGTAGTTTCTACTTCTAATGTATTCTAAGTCAATGGGATTCTGTCAGCACAAGACAGAATTAACCAAACATAACTTCCTTCTATACAAATTCTTGTATATTTTTAACAGCTAAACTTCTTTATAAACATTTAGAATCCAGTTAATCGAACTAAAATGAAATGTAATACATAAATATATAATTCAAATATTATTTCTTTGTAAGTAATTTAACTAATTAAACATAATCAAACTGCAATGATAAACTGATTCTGATTGAACCATTCGCTCTTGTTCCTATATCAGCTAAGGGGACTATATAATAGACAAACTCTAGCGGGTATATTCCAATGTTTAGTGTATGAAAATGTTAAAACTTCTCAATAACATTGACTGCTCAACAGTATTATATGGTCTGGACGTGGATGCGTTAAACTGTTTGTCTTGTGTGTTTGTGTAAAGGAAAGTATAATCTGAATTAACCATTAAAAGAACAAACAAAAAACAAAAAAAACCCACAAAACAATGAAATGTAATATATAAAAAAATATAATATATAAATTCCTTGATGGTAATACAAGTCAATTAATTAGACATGTCTTACATTGCGTACATAATGTAACATATTAAATGTATATTACATCTTATTTGTGCGAAATACACATACACAGAACGTCTATAAACTCCTGTTGCTTACTAGCTGTGTTCATTGAAAAATTAGCAAACAAGCTTTTCAAAGTATCTACATAACACTAGAGCTACTCAGCATGCGATACATGAAAAAAATATCTTACTGTATTCCAGACAACATTTGAAGATCTAATGTTGCCTTCGTTTTCTCAATAGTGGAGAAAAGTCTCAATACTTTTTCAAGTAGTTCTAGTATAGTGCATTGTCCCATGCAACAGCTCATTAGAGGCATCATCAGCAGTTCCCTGGTCTTCCAACGCTGTCATTCGTTTCTCAGCAATTCGAACAACAATTGCAACATATTCATCTTCTTTTCATTGTTTCAGTGATGCTCTATGGGTTGTAGCATTGATGCTCTTTGTTGATGGATCGTAGCATTAATGCTCTTTGTCTATGGATCGTAGCATTGATGCTCTTTGTCTATGGATCGTAGCATTGATGCTCTTTGTCAATGGATCGTAGCATTGATGCTCTTTGTCAATGGATCGTAGCATTGATGCTCCTTGTCAATGGATCTTAGCATTGATGCTCTTTGTCGATGGATCGTAGCATTGATGCTCCTTGTCAATGGATTGTCGCATTGATGCTCTTTGTCAATGGATCGTAGCATTGGTGCTCTTTTTCGACGAATCGTAGGATTGACGCACTTTGTCGGTGGATAAAAATTCTTCGACATTTTCGAACTGTTGAAGTCTCACATTGTGGCCTCTTTTTATTCTCTCTTACTTTTTTTTTACGTAAAATTTTGGCTGAAACAAACGTATATAATACTATTCGTTTCGGTACTTGAGGTCTGACTAAGCAGCTTGGTCTCATCAACATCTCGTCCAATGAAACGAATTCGATTGTATCTTTTTTTTTTTCGTGAACGATCTTAATAATACACTAAAAAGATCCTTTAAATTGTCACCCATCTGTACATAAAACTTAGACAAAACAAGGGGTTGTGGGGGTGGGGTGGAGAGAGGAAAAAACCCAAAACAAAACAAGCAACAAGTTTTTTTTAGAGTGCAAGATAGGCTATCCAGACCATCTAGATGTCTGAACAGAATTGACAAGTAGAAAAAGAAACGGGGGCACGGTAGCTGAGTGGTAAAGCGTTTGGCGTCCGATTCGGCAGGTTCCGGATTCGAATTATAGTGGAGACTGGGATTTTTAATTTCTGAATCTTTGGGTGCCTCTGAGTACAGCCAGCTCCAGCCAGCCCTAATGGGTACCTGACATTAGTTGAGGAAAAGTAAAAGTGGTTGATCGCTGTGCTGGCCACATGAAATCCTCGTTAAACGTGGACTACAGAAGCAGATGACTTATATCATCTGCACTATAGGGTCTGAAAGGGGACTTGGAAAAAGAAAAGCCACAGTCATATGTTTTTTCTTCAAAATTCTGATTCTGCAAACTTAGTTCATGTTACACACATAAACAATGGCAGGTGCTGGATGGAGAGCAAAAAAGGGCCGGCCTTAGATGATTTCAGGTCCTAAGCCAAGTGACCTTGGTGGCCCCAAAGGAAATAGAAAAATAAAAAAAAAATTATATTACGCAATTTATTTAAGACTTAATGGAGTCCAACAATAACAATAGGTTCTCTAAAACAAGATTGACAAGGTTAAACCTCTAAGAATCATTTCAATGCCTTCAATGGAGGAGTACTGTGTTCTAGCAAAGAATACATTCAGTATATAGTCCTGATTAATGTTTTGTCGGACTTGGTCGTTAGCATTATTAGAGCCTATAAGCACAGTAGAAGCTTGTTATTCTGTTTGAAAAAACAGCAAAGTTGTGTAACACATCTCTTGTTTTTGTCAAAAATCGGTGGACTGTGGGGGACACTTTCTACGTGCTGCTACTCCGAAGTAGAATATATGTTACTAAGAGCAGTGGCGTAGCTATGGTATATGATGCCATGTGCGGCAATTCCTCATGATGCCCTCCAAAAAAAAAGTTTAAAAACAGCGACAAGTTTCTAATTTCGAAATAAAGTGTATTCATTATTTAAGCATTGCTATTTTGTAGCTGTGACAAGAGGGACAATAAGGGTGGCTACCTTTATTTTTTTTATTAGAGTTAGTCCCCTTTATTACTTGATTTAAGTCCCTGTTAACTGTTTACAATTGCCACGCTCTCTTGAATCTTTCAACTGACCAGTGTAGTTTGTACTAAATCTCTATAATGTTTAACTAATACATGTGTTGTTGTACCATTGCTGTGTTACTCAAGAGGAGTGTGCCACTGTTGTGGGAAGAGTATTTCGATAATGAGCTAAGTAGACTTTATTTATTTGTTAGTACTAAGTTGGTTTATGTAAATGGTATAGGTCTACTTAGTCTCTTATCCTCTCCTGTATGTTTTTTTAAAGACATCTTTTGTTTAGATACGAGACAGTAGTGTGTCTCATGAATGACGTTATTTCATTGTTAATGCATGTATGATATTATTGTAAACCATCTTTTTGTTTTTTCGGCATAAGACATTATTGTGCCTCTATGATGGTGGTTATTTAATTATATTGACCGAAACTGTCTTGCTACTTTGCTTTGTTTCATTATATCATTTTCTTTTGTGAGCCTTTATTGCCATTTATATTTTTCATGATCTTTTTCTTTTGTTTGTAAATAAACTCCTTTTTTTTTTTTGTTGCAACTGAAAACTCAGAATTATTACTTGTCTGTCTCAGTAGTTTTGTACATCTAGAGGCTATAGTTATTAGCATAGATAGTATAATTGGGACCACAAAGTACCACTGGAGTAACTTGCCAGTACAGTACAGGTCACTGGTCTTATGACCTATCCTAATACTAGGTCACAACAACCGCGAGCACGCTACTCTGCTCATCGTGGCGCTCGTGTGGAAACGACCATTAGAGGAAGTGGTTAGGCTAAATGGGCAGAAACACAAGACTCCCGTGGGGATGCCCACGGGTAGACGAGAGTCAACCTCTTGCACGGGCGGGGTTGTAAAAAAGTCCCCACAAACCTGTCACACATCCATGCGCTGTTCCTCAAAGGGACCGTTACATAAATGGCGGGTCCCGCACAGTTAGCTTGGTACAATGAAGGAAAATGGCAGAAGATCCCGGTGCATTCTCGGCCTTCGGCCGTGTATCTAGCCCACGCGTTGGGGGCCAAATGCATCGGTAAACAGCAATGCTTTACATAGGCATTGACTCGGGTCTCTCCCAAACAGAACTGTGTTCACACAGGTTTTATTTTTTTTTTTACTGTTTGGCGTCCAAACAGGTTTTTTTTTTCAAACTTAGGGCTCGAAGAGCCTTCGGCTCAGCCCTTAGACATCAACGAATAGATTTACCAAAGAAAGATAATACAAGTGAACTGGGCCGGTCCTAATACTATGCGAAACGGATTGCGCGATGCCCAGTCTGGGATAAGCATAATGTCAAAATTAAGATTTTGTATTAGAAAATACATTCGTCTTTGCCATAAATTTTTATTAAGTTACAGCGTAAGATTGGCACCCCAAAATGACAATTTTGTCTATTGTTCAGGAGATTTTAATAATTTCAAATTTCAAGGACTTTTTTTGTGTGTATATTTTGCAAGCAAGGAGATTTCCAAGAGCCCCTGGAAAACCAGGAAGCCGCTGAAACCCTATTATTATATATAAGTTATAATGTTTTAATTTAATAATTTATACCAAGAATTAGCTCAATGCCCATGAAATCCGGGGCTCACTGCGACTGCATAGGTTGCAGTGGCCAAACTCCGGCCCTGCAAGTGAATCTCAGGTGCTTTCTCGACGGCAAACTATCGATAATATTATCGAAATTAATTGATTTTTTTTTTTTACTAAGTCTTGTTCAATAGACGAAACTGCCAAATTAGTGAGTCGTAAATTCGTCATCTGTGAGTGTATTTCTTCTTCAAAGTAAGTTTGGAGAGACTTAGCTTGCACGTAGCCACACTTACCACTTACCACAATGGTGAAAATAAAAATGGGAATCAAGATGGTAATAGTCGGGGACGGACATGTTTTGTTTACGTAAACCTCTAGAGCTCAATAGCTTCTTGTTTTCGAATCCCGACTCTAGCAGGGTTGTGTTTGCTGAGCAGTTGGAAAACATTCTCCCAGATACCCCCTCTACCGCTGGATCACAAAAGAGATTGGACCACTACTAATTAGTAATTTTAAAAACAACCATTATACACTTGTCAGTAACCAGTACATTGAACAACAAAGAAACAACATGTAAGGCTTTTTTGTCTCGATCACATATCTCTATTGTCTAGAAGTTGCGTACAGAGATTTAAACAAATCTGGTAAAATTTTATTTAAGCTGGTCTACAGTTTGCGGCGCATGAGGTTTGCGGGACATGTTCTACGTCAAAATGAATTACGCACACCAAGAGTTGCGATAACATGGAAGCCAAAACGAGGAAAGCGCAAACAGGGACGTCCTCGTATTACTTGGCGACACACCTTCATGGAGGACCTCAGAACAGTGGACACCAGGTGAGGGAGGCTTCAGACATTGCCAGGGACAGATCTTTATGGTTTTGCCGCCCAATGCGCCGAACGGCGCGGGAGGACCTAAGTCTAAGTAAGTCTACAGTTTGCATTTAATTTAATAAAAAATATATGAAATAAAAAATTACCAACAGAAATAAATGTGTTTGTTGTTTGTTGTCCCCCCCCCCCCATCACCACTTGATGCCCAGTGAGGCCCGCACCAACCGCTCATTACCAGCTAGGCCACTGACTAAGGGAGATAATGGTTAAATATAAAATAAAAACTTTTTCTGTTTGTTACCTCCCGTGTTAAACAATATAGCAAATAATGTTACTGTTAAGTAAATCGATCCTGTGTCTATAATTATTATTTAAGCAATAAACCTCAAAGTTTCTTATTTATGTATCCTAAAAAAGGGAAATAAAAAAAAAGGATAGTTGCTCAGGTTATGACCAACAAAATAAAATAAATTATAAATAAATAAACATAAACAAGCGTGCACCAATCGACACTCGTATACAAAGAGTGAGCTTTGCATGACCTAGCCATTTCTATATCCGAAGTGATCAAAAATTATTATGAAATTATCAATTAATTAAAATGGAGAAATTCAAGTTCGATACAACGCAGTAATTGGGAACTATTGTGTCTATCTTAACGCTTTCTTTTTCTTAAATTCAATAGCCCAAAATTGACAATTTCACATATAAAGGATTTTGGATAACAAATATTTATGTTTAAATTGTTTTCGCCCTTATCATCTCCTTAAAATATTTGTGCCATACCCTGCATCCTTACAACATGATAGTGTCGTCAAATTAAGGCTTTAAACGTTTACAATAGAATAATGTCATAAGAATTTCATTTTGAAAAGGAAACTTTTAATTTTGAAACAATTCTTTATGTTAATTAGATATTGCAACGACGATTGTTCTTTATATAATATATATGTAAGTACCAAAACTGTTCATTTTATTTTTCAAAATGAGAAAAAAACAACAACATTTCAATAGTGTTATTTTTTTCCCTACGGGTGACTTTTACAAAAAAAAAAAATTCATTACCAAAAAGACGACTTGTAATTAGGACCTTTTAATTTTCTATTTTATACCGTAACATTAGACTATCTATTTATTTATACTTTAAAAATATCAAATTCCTACAAACTATCAACAGATACAAACTATCAACAGCTACAAACTTATCAACAACTACAAACTATCAACAACTATAAACTATCAACAGCTACAAACTATCAACAGCTACAAACCTATCAACAGCTACAAACTTATCAACAACTACAAACTTATCCTATCAACAGCTACAAACTTATCAACAACTACAAACTTATCAACAGCTACAAACTTATCAACAACTACAAACTATCAACAACTACAAACTTATCAACAACTACAAACTTATCAACAACTACAAACTTATCAACAACTACAAACTTATCAACAGCTACAAACCTATCAACAACAACAAACTTATCAACAACTACAAACTATCAACAACTACAAACTTATCAACAACTACAACGAATATCTCCGTCGATGAAAAAAAAAAAGAGACGTGCTTGTCTCGAAAGTGTTGCCGATAATGTTGTATTGTTAGTTCAATTAACGACCTGCTTTCAGATGATACGTAGATTTGTTAATATTATTATTCTGTTCTGTGGCATTTTACGTCTCGAGATAGGATCTTTTCCCTTTGCAACTTCTTGTGTGACTAAAGAGGCCAATTCTTGATACACAGCTGCGGCCACAGGTTGGGCATATATAATCACCAGGCGCCGTTGCATTTTCATCCTTCTTTCTGCTTCTGTTGTGTATGACATCTGCAATCTGTGACCCTTCCTTTATGCTCTTTCTCCATGTGGATCTGTCCAGTGCCACCTCTTCCCAGTTGCCAGTGTCGATTTTGAAGAGCTTCATGTCGAGTTTGCATACATCCGTCTAACGTAAAAGTGGACGACCAGCGGCTCTCCTGGCTTCTATTAGATCGCTATACAGGATGTCCTGTGGAAGTCGACCTACTGGCATTCTACGAACGTGGCCAAGCCAGCCAAGGCGTCTGCTGCTGATAACAGTATTATTATGACATTGTTAATATTCATATGCATTCAATGAACTGACAGCTATAAAGATATAGTTGATTACAACGAACGCATCACGAATGAAGAAATCAAAAACAGGATTAATACAGCAATTGAACCCCATGATAACCTGGTAAACACTTTCAAAAAACGACATCGGAAGATCCTTAGGGTTCGCAAAAACCTTCCTTTAAGGAACAGTACCAGGAAGAATATGTAGAGGAGGTCAAAGAAAGCGATGGGAAGACAACATCGAAGAATGGTCAGGCCTGTCAGTGAATACAATTCCAGCAAAGGTAAAGGCCAGAACGGAATGAAGAAAGACGGTTGACAGATCTTTGTGTCCAGCAGACTAAGGGATTGGTGAAGCTGTGAACCTGGCCTAACTGATGTTATTGAATGATTGTCTAATTGATCTAATTGTTTTGCAAAGGGCCAATCTCTCATTCAAAACCTCAACAAATATAACTCTTCTCTTAAGAAAAAACACCTTTCCATTTAGTTAAGTGTTTCTAACGCAGGATTTAATTGTGCATCACTAGCCTTGGCCGATACAGTGCACTTGCTTCTATTACCTAATGAAAGAGGAACAACTCAGGAAATAATTATGTAGATTATTTCTCTTATATTTTGAAACCATCCTAGAATTTTTTATATTGTAATAACTTAAGGGAGGCAACTCAACGAGGCACATATATGTTTATTTACACGACATCACAGGTACACAAAATAACATCTATCTTAGGCACAGTCTTTGCACTTCGGCTCTCAACTTGGGCGGAATTCGTTCTCTCCTCTCTTTCTAATGTTGACATCCTTCTCAGTCTAGTTTATCACAGTGCGCACCTTCTAGCTTAAATGGCGGTGCGCATGGCAGAGTTATAACAATATAAAAATATTTTTTCATGTACATTGCAGAATTTTGCAGACTCGTTTCTTATCCCAATCGTAGCGTCCATGTAGAAAAGATATGGACAGGAAGACAACCAAAGAACCCAACACGGGTTAGCCAATAGAACCACAAGTTCATTGCACCTGACGTCGTAGAAAAGAAAGCTCTATTAATCGTGTCAAATTCCGGCATATTCTTGTTTAAAGGGGCTGTTTATTAAAGGCTGGCCTCCACTCTTGCATGGATGACAATGAAGATGGTCTCTCCGACGTGCTGGGCTCACTCTCAACTCCCATGTATCTAGGTTAGGTCCCAAAGAAAAATAATTTTGGAACCTGTTAGGCGCTTCCGACGCTGATGTTGAATATCAAACAAGTTTAATAACAATGAAGGGAACCATCGAATGTCATCTGCTTCTAGCCGTTTATAAACATGCTTCTTATTTCTACGTTGTTCTGAAAGCGTCTGTTGATGTCGACTTCTAGTTCCTTCTGTTTTAAAAAAAACCTTAACCTTATTTTAAATCACGTCATTGTGACTAAGTAAAAACTTCCCCTGTTACAGAGACAAATAATTAATTCCTAATCGTGCCATAACAACGCTTTCAAATCGTGAGACGACTATTTTACTAAGTCTTCCTATCTACCTACCTACCTACCTACCTACCTACCTACCTAACTAACTAACTACTTACCTAACTAACTACTTACCTACCTACCTACCTACCTAACTACCTACCTACCTACCTACCTACCTACGTACCTACCAACCTACCTACCTACCTAACTACCTAACTACCTAACTACCTACCTACCTACCAAACTATCTATCTATCTATCTATCTATCTATCTATCTATCTATTCATCTATCTATCTATCTATCTATTCATCTATCTATCTATCTATCTATTCATCCGTTATATCTATCTATCTAACTATCTATTTTTTTTTATTGCTTCGTGTCTTTTGCGGTTCAATGAATAATTATACAAAGTTTTAATTTCAGAGAAAAAATATGAACAAACCATAGACTTATATATACTATATCTAGACTGGACATGGAGACTTTTTAACACTACAAAAAATGTCGTCAAAATTTTTTAAAAAGTTGGATCAAGGCGTTGTTTTGTAAAGTAGTTATAAGAAGTAAAGTTGTTTTTTTCAACCCTAACCTATGTAACATATAATTTAATTTTTAGATCTAGTAATGGAACATCAAAAATAAGAGTACTCTCGTCTCATAATTATTATTTTGCAATTTTTAGATACATAATCTAGAAAAATCTAGGTAATCAATCTATTTAAATGTGCATAAGATGATTTAAATCAACATGAATTATTTCCATCTAGTATTTTTGAAACATTATCTCAATGGAAACAAACAGGAAATGGCTTTGTTTCATATATTTGTTTGAATATCCGAGACATGATTTTGCATTATTTCTAAACTTTGAAAACTAAAGATCATTCCTTTTGAAGACAAAATAGATTGATTGGGGCGACTCCCCCGAGATCCTGAAAAAGAGTTTACGTACATAAAAATCTGTATATAGATACGTTTTTGAATCGATCAGTCGCGGATAAGAATTTATTTCCGGTTTCCAGTCTAGATATAATATATAAGTCTATGGTACAAACTTTTTATTAGACATATAGAGTGAAAGCAAAGTGTGCGTGGTGTACAGTAGAAGAGTTTGAAAGAAAAGAGACCCACTTCGAAGTCTGAAGATAAACTATGGTGTTTAAAATTTACATTTAATTGTTTAATCTTTCCGACTATGCGTAACTAGGTGATTAGCTTTTTTAAACAATCTGGCGAATTCCAAAAACGTTTTCCTAAAATTAACATGTTGAAAGAAAAATTGATGCAGAGGGAAAAAAATGTTGCTTCTTTAGGTCTTCACACCGTGGTTTTTTTTAAAGGGGTATAACTCTGTCCTAAATGTAATCGCGTAAGAATTTTCATCGTAATCTCCCTTAAGTTGGGGCTTTGACTTGTACGGGAATAAGCCGCTCATTAAAGCATTCTGTGGCCGACGGCAGGTGTGGAGCATTGGGCCGCTTTGGCAGCAGGTACAATTATATCTTAATGAAGTCAACAAGGCAAATGT